>NW_011889095.1:249976-250309 GCF_000151845.1 Pteropus vampyrus | reverse complement strand
CTGTCAAATCCAGCCGCGGAGAAAGCCAATTTTCATAATCCAGTCTGGCTGCTGGGCTGAGGGATGAAAGAGATCCACCCAGAGCAAAGGGGATCGTGACTCAGATCTTGTAAAAGTTCAGACAGATTCAGAAACCTCAGTGGGACGAGAGCCGCTTGCTATGCAGTCGGCTATGTTTTCGTCCGGTGGTGTTTTTTCCCATGCGCCTACTAACATGTACGTGAACTGTTTTAAAGCAGTGTGGTCCGCCTGAGCAAGCTGTTCCATGACGTCCATAACAATATGGACAGGCTTCCATCTCAGCATAGAGACTGACTTTTTTTTTTTTTTTTT
>NW_011889095.1:227253-249301 GCF_000151845.1 Pteropus vampyrus | reverse complement strand
CCCCAAGAGGGTTTTTTATGTACCATAAATAGAAATCACTCCAGCAATTTGTGGAATTGTTCATTTAAGAGCCATTTTTAAAACTGACACCCTACCAGAAGAAGAAAAAAAAAAAAAACTGACCCATGATCTAAATCTTCGAAAGAATGGCCGCGGATTGTTCAGTTCTCAACTGTGGCCTAGCCTCTTGCGCCACCTGCTGGTTGGTTTTGGAAACTGCACCACCACATCCTGTTGTAGTCATTTGCTCCGGCAAATCAATACCCAACAGGTAATCTGCGCTGGACACAGTCTTATGTCCGTAAGGTTCAGGCTCTTGCAGAGGAGGCAGACATTCATCCATATATGATCAATGTAAAATTAAAAATGTGGGAAATTCAACAGCGACAAGCGATTCGCCAACCTGGTCGTTCATCAGATTCCTCGTAAGACTCTTGTTAGAATAATTTTTACCAAAAACCCCACGTCCAGAGATTGGAGTCCACGAGCCTGGAATCTGTGTTTTCTACCAACCCTCAGATTTTTGATGCACAGATGGGTGTGGACACAATTGATTGTTTTGGGAAGGGTTAAGTGTAAAAGGAACTTTGAAAGTCGAATTCGATTTTAAAGGTACTAAGAGTAGAAATGTGAGTGAAGCAAAGGGGTCAGGTGGAAACCATCACTGGAAAAAGTTATATTTTGAGAGAGACAGAGACAAGGAAACAGAGAGAGAAAACAAAGCAGAGCATGGAGTTTTATGAGAGAGAAGAGGAAGGAGAGAAAGCAAGGGGGAGAAATTAGATCTTCAAAAACGCAGTCCCTAACTGCTAGAAAACCACGCCGGGAGACTGTGCCCCTGCCTCTGTAAGTCATGACGTCGTGTGTATGATAAGGGCCCAAAAGGATCGAAACAGTAGCTGTGACCTCACCCTCCGCTGGAGCTCGGGGTCATGCTGCAAAGCGAACTCCAGGATTACATATTTTGGCAATCCACAGAACTGTAAAAATCAATTCTTAATTTCTCAATTTTAGAAGAGTTATTTGCTAAGCCCTTATTATTTGCCAAGAAATTTGCTATATGCATTATCTCTCAACCTTACTAGGTGAGTCATTTTTTTGTCTCCATTTTTCAAAGGCAGAAACCAAGATTGAACAGAGTCCCTCTCACTCTCTGCCTGAGAGGAGACCACACTCTGTCTGTGGAGTGTTCTCCTTTTCTAATAAACTTTTTTTTTTTACTCTAAAAAAAAAAAAAAAGATTTAATAGAATTTAAGCCATTTGCCCAAGGTCAAACAGCCAGGGAGCGCCTGTTTGGACTCAAGCTTCGATTTCCTTGACTCCTGAATTCAAGCTCGTAATTAATGATTGAATTAATTCTTATCTACATGATTATGCTCTAAATACATCCCCAGTTCATTATGATTTCTTCGAAAACACCGTTTTTCATGGCTACATCGTTTTTCTTCTTTCGGATGTGTATAGTCTAATTCCCAATTGTTGAACATTTAGGATATACTCAATGTATGCTATGATAAATGGCATTTTGTTCTAAATCTAAATCAGCGAACTGTAGCCTTTATGGCCAAATCCAGCCCTCGACCTGTGTTTGTAAATAAAGTTTTATTGGAACACAACCACACACATTCATTTCCATATTGTCTACGGCTGCTGTCATGCCCGTGTTGAGTCATGGCAGCAGAGACCATATGTCCCACAAAGCCTCAACTACTTATGATCTGGCTCTTTATAGAAAGATTTAGTGACTCTCTGTTCTAAATATTTGTGTACATCACTGATTATAGTCATAGGATAAACATAGAAAGAGAATCAAGCCAAATTGTTTTCTGGAAATTTGATTCTGAGACATATTGCCACCAGCAATTTATTTGAAGGATCCACTTCCCAAACCTTCCACCTTCACCAGCACCAGCCACAGGCCAATAGATGTCGAGATATTCCACTGTTCAAGGCGTTGGGGGCACAGCAGTGACCAGAATGCACAAGTCCCTGCCTGCATGGAACTCATAATCGACTGAAGGAGTGAGGGTATCTCATAACCTGCTGGATAAGTAAATACATCGTATGTCAGATGGTGCTATGCAGTAAACTAAAGGAGTGAAGGCCTGTGAGCAGGGTAGAGTGCGGTGGTAGTTCACACAGGGTGGTCACCCCCTGGCACTCGTGAGGTGACATTTGAGCAGAAAGCTGAAGGAAGAATGTCCCAGATGGAGGGAAAAGCAAATATAATAAGCATGGTGTTTTCAACGTGGGGGGAGGGGATCTTTTTTTTCTAACTTCATAGTAGGGTTGTGCTGTGGCGTAGGTGACTCTGTAACGCTGATGAGTCAGAAGTCGTTCCTGTGTGACTCTGAAACCCCTGGTGCTTGTGCGGTAGCAGCGGCAGCTGACTCGCTTCGAGATT
Organism: Pteropus vampyrus; assembly: GCF_000151845.1. Taxonomy (NCBI): domain Eukaryota; kingdom Metazoa; phylum Chordata; class Mammalia; order Chiroptera; family Pteropodidae; genus Pteropus; species Pteropus vampyrus. The sequence goes on along the minus strand of NW_011889095.1, from coordinate 246,896 downwards.
AGGTTTTGCTAAAGCTAACACTAAAATTAGTTCCTCTTTCCTAAGTAAACAGCAGCTGGTAGCACATTTGGGGGTAGGGAGCAGCCCGAAAGAGCCCGGGACGAGAAGAATCGTCAGGGGTTTGGTATTTCCTGGAGATGGAGAGGCACATGTCAGTGAGTACGTGTCTTCTAAACTGTAGGAAGTTAGAAACCTCACAGTCATCTGAGATGCTTCTCTTTTCCCCATCGGCCTCATTCCTACAATCACCAAATCCTGTTCTATCTCCCTCAGAGACAGCACTCGATTCTGGCATCTTGTCTCACTCCCCGTCATCACCCCTGGACAGGGAGGGCTAGTTGTCCTTAATAACTAATCTCCCCTTCTTACCCCCTGAATTTCAGTTGGGCACTAGGCCATTCCAATTAAAGACTACATTTCCCAGCCTCCTCTGCGGCTAGTGGGGTCACGTGAGCAGAAGGGATCCGTGCCGTTTCCAGGTTGTGCCCTTAAAGGGGAGGAGCATGGCCTCCACTGGCTCTCTGGCTGGAATGTAGATGTGCTGGCAGGAGCTGCAGCAGCTGCCTTGGCTCACAAGGTGGAAGCCCCATGTTGAGAATGCAAATCAAAAGATGGAAGGAGTCTGGGTCCCCAACCCTTTCATTCCACAATTCCAGCCCTAGACCTCCACCGTGGACTGTCATGTAAGAGGGAAACAAACGCCTTACTCTAAGGTCGCTGTTCCAGCAGCCCCCACCTGTCTCCTAACCAACTCGCTCTCTCTCCACGTACATCATTACATTCCTAAAACGGATCTGCTGCCTCTCATCCCTCACGTCTCCCTCCACCTTCCGGAGATAGCGCCCGCAGAATGAGCATCCTGAAACTGACCCCGTCACACCCCTGTATTAATAACGTTTGCTGGGTCCCAGTTAAAACTCATGCCTGGCGTACATGGGCCTCGGAACCCCGGTCCCTAATTGCTTTTCCCTCTTGCGTTCCTGCCACATCTTCCCCTAGCTGTGCTATGCTTCTACCGGACTCAACTTCTCTAGATTGTTACTTTGTTCCCTCCAAAAATCTTCAAACTGAGCTTTTTTTGCTCCTGGCAGATTCCCTCACTGGTAACCCAAATAAACGGTGCTACCTGATAATGAACAATTATGCATTTACAGTCGTCAGCTGCAGGGTTCTCAGGTTTTAATGAATCTAAAAACGGCCCAAGGAACTCAATTAAAAAATTCAGATTCCAAAGCTCTGTCTCCTGAGACTGTGCTTCAGTAGATCTGGGTGAGGCCTGGGAATCTCCATTTTTAAAAAAAAACATCCTCCTCCCCTGGGGCATTCTGATAAAGGTGGTTTCCACAGTTCACTGCAGAAACCTGATCCTACAGTATGAGACCCAAGCTCCCTGGAATGATCGACAAAGTCCCTGGTTGCCTGGCCCCGCCCCTTCCCGGCTAGCTCCTCCCATCACTCAGCCACGTGGAGTTAGCGCTTCGGGTGCTTTCCACCTCCTACCTTCCTGACTTCCCCCAGGTTTGAGCAGAAATTTTTTTCTGTGTCCCCTCTTCCATAGACCGTATTACACGACAGGCTTTCATTTGCTGACGGGTCTACCTTGCAGCACAGTGTGGGTGCCTTGGGATGGGGACCACGGCTCATGGGTCTGTGTATCCTCAGTTCCCAGCCCAGCAACCAGGAGGCACTAATGTGCCCGTCCCCCTGCCAGGAATACGTGCACAGACATGCAAAGGCACAACAATAATTGCTGCACAGTTGTAATTGAGAAAGAGAAGGAGAAAATCTACGTGATGATCAAGCAAACAGTGTGTATAATGTGATCCCATTTATGCGACATGCTCGACATGCTTGGATATGCATAGGAAAACTCTGGAATTTTCTGAGAGGCACCAGTGATCCCATCTAGGGTGAGAGAAAGCTGGTCTGGGAAACTGACTTCACGTTAACATCTTCAAACCTACTTGAAAGTGTAACCATAATCATAATTAACTTTATAATTAAAATTTGTAAAGTCAGTTGACCTAGATAGCCCTTCCTGAACCCCCAAGTGGCACATACTGAGACGGACTTTCTAGTTCAGGTGGGAATTAATTTGTGGGTCCAAATTAATTTGCTGAAATTGGCCGCGGTTCTTGACAGCGATGGGGAACGGAGGGCACTTGCTGAACCTTCCACCCATGGCCACGAGAGGGCGCGCCCGCCAAGGACCGGAGCGGTCTCTAGGGAACCACCCCCAACAAAAAGCCGTCGTATTTTCAAAAGCCTGATGGGGTCCCCACAGGGCGTTCACACTCGGTCTCCGCATAAGTAAACGAATATAACTGCCATTTAATTTCTTCCAAATTGCATCAACAATTAAAGAGAAATTGTTCCCTGCGCCCTTTTGTTGGTTTATTTATTTTTTTTTTGCAATAGGCTCGTTGGTAATTTCAGCAATTTAATGAAGTCCTTTGTGGGGAAGCAATTGGATTTCAATGATTTTCTTCCTGGAGCTCGCCCATAGGTAGGCTCTGCCTTCTCTGCCTACTTTTGATTTACTGTGAATCTCCTGACATCTTAATGGATCATTGTGCCTTTGCTGTCTGATAATAAATAACCTCATTCCTCAGAACTGGGCATATAAACATCTCTCTGTGGCCATCATGATTCACTTTTTCAAGTTCAAAAGGTAGAAAATAGAAAGCTTTTCTCCCGTTGGGCCCCTCCCTTACTCCCTCGGTGGCTTCTACTGTTTTTGTCTCTGTGATCATTTATTCTTTTGATCTCAGATCTACAAGCCTCTTAGTAATGCCTGTCATGTATTAGGAAGGATAGAAATTAATAACACTTGGCCCACCTGTCATTCCTCACTTTTGAGCACTGGAAAAAAGGAGTGGCAGAAACAGAATTCTACTCTGTTCACAGTCGCCCAAAGATAGAAATACCCAAATATCTGTGGACAAATGGACGGATAAATAAAATGTGGTCCATCCACACAATGGAATATTATGCAGCCATAAAAAGGAATGAAGCACTGATACCTGCTACATCATGGGTAATGGGGAGGGACTGCTATTTAATAGGTACCGGGTCGCCTGTAGGGTGATGAAAATGTTTTGGAACTAGATGGAGGCGATGTTTGCCTAACATTGTGACTGTATTTAATGCCATCGGATTGTACCCTTTCCAGTGGTTAATCTGATCTTATGGGAATTTCACATCAATTTAAAAGAAAAAAGCCCTGGGGGTAGATCAAAAATAAACCAATAAGTAAATAGATAATACGTTACATGAATTTGGAGTCACGTGAGAGAGACAAACAAGTGAACAAATAATTTCATTCTAGTGTGGGCAATGCCCTGGCAGACATGTGCTAGGAGAAAAAAGAAATCCCAGCTCATACTGTACTGTAGAAGTTTCCAGCAGCCTCAGCTGGTGCCCTGGGGTTGAGTTCCAGCCCTGGCTAATTGGCCGTATGATATTGGACAAATCATGTATCTTTATTCATTTATTCACCTGAAATATATTGAATCTACAGAGATGCTGGTAGATGTTCCCGAGTCATTCAGTTCTTTTCGAATAAATCCATCTTCTCTGTCCAGTTTCAAAGTTGTAAGTCCCGTTTTAACCAGTCGCGGTTTGACAGCTGTGTTGAGTGGCTCTTATTTGGGGACTCAGAGTGTGCAGGGATTTCTGAGAAGCAGTAGGGCCTTTCGTTCTGCAGGATGTAGGAAGACACAGAAAGAGCTGGGATTGGCCCTGAGAATTCCCACCTTCTTGGTTTCTGCTTCTTTTCGAGACCTGGGGGCGCTGGTTTGGGTGACCTGACCATGACTCTCAAGCCATAGTGGCTGCTCAGAAGCCAGCGAAGACCCTGGGGCAGGACCCACTAGAGAGCGATGTCCCAGTCCTTAGTGACATGGAGATGGGCAAACCCGATCCTACCTGGTTCATCCCTGGTGAATTCCAGGGGACCCAGGAGACATGGTAAACGGTGGCTGCTCACGTGGAGACACCGTAGCTGCTGAGGACACAGGGATAGTTTGTATTATATATAAATTGAATTAGGGCTTACCCTAAGGACCTCATTTTACCTTAATTATCCCTTTAAAGGCCCCATCTCCAAACACTGGTAATTTTGAGGGTTCACAATTCAGCCCATAATACTCCCTAACCTCCATAAGCCTCTGGTTTATTGAGTCCTAAAAACCCAACCCAGAAAGATTTCTGACTCTCTCCCTTTCACCATCCCCTCGTCCAACCACCTTAGTCAGGTGGTCTGGTCACTTAATACAGCTGTCTCCAGAAAGGGACCATCTCGGCCACTTCCTGAGTAATGATCGGAATGAAAGGCGTTAGGGGTGACTTATTTTGAAAATTCAGAACCATTTCATCTGGACCATTCCTGGGCTCACAGCAACCCGAACGATCCCTGCCTGGAACGTGTTAGTCTGGGATCGCCAAAGAAAGAGAAAGAGCAAGAAGCAGTGATCCGTTGTGTAGGATCATGGGGGCTGAGGACTCCGAGATGTGCCGCTGGCAAGTTGGAGACCCAGGAGAGACGATGGTGTAAGTCCCGTTTGGAGTCTGAGTCTGGAGGCAGGAGAAGACTGATGGCCCAGCTGGAGGATGGTCAGGCAGAGAGAAAGGAGCCTTTGATTTTCTGTTCCCATCTTCAGTGCATCGGCCGAGGCCCACTTTAGACAGGGCGACTCATCTCATCCAGACACAGCTGCACGGCCACACCCAGAATGATGGGTGACCAAACGTGGTCCAGTCGGGTTGACACATGAAATGAACCATCATTCTCCACTCCATGTGGCAGTGGAGAAAGCAACAACCCAGGCACTCGCTTTCCAGGAGCAGCATGTGCACCCCGGGACTCTGAATCTTGTGTGGAAGCCGGGCCTCCCTCCTGAGCTCGTCTCCCTTCTGAAATGCCATGACTTGCACTGTAGCTCATAAGAGATCTCCAAGTATTTAGGGAAAAGTCACAGATAGATCCTGAAGCCTTCAGACGATTGCAGAGATTCCCCCAAAACTGAGGCTACCCTAGTATCCCCAGGATGAGAGCTGACTTTATTTTTCACACCCTGTGGGCAGTTATCCCTGTGATGGAAATCATCCGATTGGCAGGCTCATTGCCCAGTATGCAAGATTCGTGGTCCCTAAGCTCAAGCTTCGTTTTCTGTAACTCGCTGGGTCTGGAGGCATCCCCTGTCCCTTTTGCACAGCTGCTTGGGAACGGGGCTTGGGGGACTGTCACAAATGCTAGTGGTAACCCGGCCATTGCTCTTACAATAATAAAGTCCTTAGTTTCTGAGCTAGAAGTCTTGTTTCATCCGCTAGCATAAAGATGTGGCAGGCCACCTTCTTAACCTTCAAGTAGAATAAGATCTCAGACCCTTCGAAGTATTTGATGAATCCATCTAGCATATTTGTATTGAAAACCTATTTTTAAAGAGCTATTGTAAATATTGAATCTACATAGATGAACAAAACGACGCCTCTAAATGAAGTCTCTATGTTTATGACGCTTATATTCCAACGTGATGGTTTTGGGGAGGATAAATTGGGACATGCTTTGTGCAGAGCAGTTTGGCAAATCGTATTTGAAACCTTAGAAATGTGCCTGTCTCTCAAATAAGAATTCATCTCCAGGAAAACATCAGATAAGTACACAAACATGTGTGTCCAAGGATATTTATCATAGAATTGTTTATTACGGTGTTTTCTAAACTCCTTGAGCACTAAGTTCGTGGTCTGGGTTATATCCACAAGCCACCATCCTATTTTCTCAGTCTCTTAGCTAACTCAAGATATTTAGTTAAATACATTTTATTCTAAAATTAAACACTATGTGACCATTAAAAAGGCTAGTTACATTGTTTCCAATAAATATGTAATATATAAGTAAATAAATATGTATACACATAAATACATAACTGTTTAAAAGTTTAAAAATTCATCAGTGTATTACCCAAAATCACATTGCATGAATCCAGTTACACATATCACATTATGGGAAATTACTGCTTTTTAACATCAAAAAATTGGAAACAACAGCAACAGTTAAACAAATTATAGTATATTTGTATAAATTAAACAAATATTAGTAGGCAATATAAGTGACGATGTTTATTTTCATGGAAAAATTCTTATAATAAAACATAAATTGAAAACAAAACATTCAAAATGCTGTTATCCCATTTGAATAAAAAGACATATACATATTACATATATTTGTTTACATATATGTATAGAAACTATTCTAGACGCATTCATCGTTTCTGAGTGATTGGAACCATGGGTAAATTTTTAATTTCTTTTGGTTTAGCTAAAAAGAAGCTTATTTTTTTTGTATTTGTTTTTAAGACCAGAGAGAAATAATTCATTATGTTTATATGCTCTGAGAGAAAATATGATGTCTGTATAGATCCAAACACCCATGTTTCTCCAGTGCTGGTTTTCCGTAGATTGCCAGGTAATTGAACAGAGCTGGAGGAGGTGCTCCTGAAAGTTAACAAACTTGAAATTTGACATTAACAACCCGTGATGAATCAAAATACACTTCAACCTCAAATGTATAATAAATGATGGGGCAAACATCGTCATTTACATCAGAAGTGGCTCACGAAGTCACAGAACATTCAAGCTTGAAAAAGAACTCATAAAGTTATTCTACTCCCATCTGGACATTGGGAAGAAGGAGAAATTGAGACTCACTCATATTGGCTGGTAAGGCCAAAGTCACACATTTGCATTCTTGACAGAGAGAAAGACCAGACCCCGAGTGTTTTGGGCACAGCCCAGTGAGAAGGGGTGATTTGTGAGATGAACGTGATATTACGTTCAAATCTCAATCTGGTTACATCCTTACATCCTGACTGAGCCAGCTCAGATGAGTTAATTCAGCTTTTCTGAGCCAAGACTTCCTCCTCTTTGGAATGGGAATGATACTTATATCAAGAGAATTTTGGGGAGATTTCAACAGTATAGGAGACACTGCAAGCAGCCTACCCAATGTCCATTACTCCTTCTTCCTAAAAGGACCCCAATTTTGGGGTAGGGGGAGCGACAATGGGCCTTTAAGCATGCTCATGTCCCTGATGCCCAAGTGACGCAGATTCTGTCAATGACTAATAAAGTGAGGTTTTCTGGGAAAGCTTTCGCCTTGTGGAATTAGGCCCCGCCCCTTCCTGTTTCCCATTCGCTCCAGCAGAAAAGATAGGGCAGGAAGCGGAGCAGCCATGTCGCAATGATGGAAACTTATATACGAAGCCAGACTCCAACACGCCGAAGATGGCACAGGAAAGAGAAAAGGCCGGGGGTGGCATCGTCATTGAATAGCTTCACCGGCCATGGGCGCCCCGCTTCTAGACTTCTTGTTGGAAAAAAAAATAAGTAAATTCCCATTTGGCTAAGCCACAGAGGTATGTTGGAAGATTCATTCCGATCCTTTCCTGCTGTATAGTAAAATTAGCCATCTACTCTCTTGGCTTCATGGGGGGTAGAGTGCCCTTTCCCAGAGACCTTGGTCTCGGTCACGCATCTTGCCTTGGCCAATGGGATACCGGCCGATGGAATGTAAGCGGAGCCTTAATATAAATATGCTCATGCAGCCGGCCTTGCCCTCTCTGCCTCTGCCATCTGCGTGAGGAGAATGTGCCTCAGGCAACCTGCTGATCTCGGAAGAGATCTGGGGAGCAGGCCTTACCCAAACGCGTGGCCTGGCGTGAAGCCCAATCTGTGACAGTCAACTCCAGCCGATCCAGCGATGAATGAGCAAGAAAAAAAATGTTTGCTATCGCATGCCACTGAGATCTGGGGATGGTTCATTATAGATGGCGAACACATTCACCATAGTCAAGTATTCTGTTACATGCACCCGACAGCATTCTTGACAAATATAAACAAGTAACACACGAAGAGGAAGAGTGCCTGGTACCTATTAGATGTTTTATAAATATCAATCGCTTTCCTGTTACTCTCCCACACGGTATCATTTCTGGAAAAGGAAGAAATTTATTGGAGCGATAGTTGGTCTTTGGTTTTGATCTGTGCCTCTTTCCATGGATCTTCGCCATTCCTATCGTGTCTATTTTTCTAATATAACATTATTCCAGACTTCAAGAAAGAAATTAAAAACAAGCCCTCGGCACCATGGACTATGGACTTAACATCCAAAGCACTAAGGTTTATGGCACGGGATTAATAAATAACTATAACCAAACGTTTTATGGAAAGCATCAAAATACTGACTTTTTGCTCAGTCCTAAGAAGTAGTAACTTAAATCAGCCTGTGGCCCACCCCTTTATTTTATATTATTTGTACCTTTTATGTGTGTGCCGAGGCTACAATACAAGGTGACTGCTGTGTGATGGTCTCTTGTGGCCAGCGAATGCCCGGGCCAAGCCACAGAGATTGTTTTCATAGCAGGAGACATCGATCTCATGACACTGTCCGATTACAGGGACCGTGTGTATTCTACTGAGTGACAGAGGGGGCTGAAGTGCACTTGGCTTCAGGGTCCCGTCCTCGGGCAGCTGCCTTGTCAGGAGCACAGGGAACGGAGCTGTTGTGTTTGTGTAAACCAAACAGCTGAATCAGGAGCAGGCTGCAGTCTGCTTAGTGCGGTCCAAGGACCAGCAGCATCAGCATGACCTGGGAGCAGAATCTCCCAGAATCTCATGCAGAATCTCATGCCCCACCCAGATCTCCTGACTCAGAACCTGCATTTTAACAGGCTCCCCAGATGAATCGTACTTTTTTAAAAACTGGAGCTATACTTCTCATACCATAAGGTCACCGTTTTCAAACGTACACTCGTGTGGTTTTTATTTAGTACATTCCCAAAGATGTGACTCTGTCACCACCAAGTAATCGCAGAATATTTTCATGACCCCCCCCAAAACAAACATCATTATTAGCAGTCACCCTTCCCCCCACTACCTCTCCTCCATCCCCAACCAGCCACTCATCTACTTTCTGTCTCCATAGATTTGCCTCTTCTGGACATGTCACATATGTGGAATCGAACGTTCTGTGGCCTGTTGTGTCTGGCTTCTACCATGTAGCACAATGATTTCAAGGTTCATCTGTGTTGTAGCATCCACCGGACTTCCTTCTTCCTTGTAGACGAATGACATTCCATTATATGGCTATATCACACTTTGTTTATTCAGCCGTCAGCTGATGATGGACATCGGGGTTCTTTCCATTTTTTGGCCACTATGAATAACGCCGCTGCGGACATTTGTGTAGCAGTGTGTATGTGGACATACGTTTCCATTGCTCTCGGACGTACACCTAGGAGTGGATTGGCTGGGTCAAATGGCAACGCCACGTTTAGTCTTTTCAAAACTCCTAGACATTCCTGAACTGGCTGCAACATTTTACAGTCTCACCAGCGATAGCCGAGGATTTTAGTCTCTCCACGTCCTCACCAACGCTTGTTATCGTCTTTTTTTTTTTTTTTTTAATTGTGGTAAAATATATTAGACATACAATTTACCATTTGAATCCATGTTTGCGTACGGGTCAGCGATGTTTAAGCACATTCACGCTGTTGTGCAACCGTCACCCCCACCCGTCTCTAGACCTTTCCATCTTGCAAAACCCAAACTTCATTCGCATTAAGCAATAACTCTCCGTTGACGGCGTTCCATCGTGCACGCACGCGTTGCGTTTATCCGCCCATCCGCGGTGGAGACTTTCACTGCGTCCTTTGAAAGAATCGAAGTTCAGGATTTTAGAAGTAGAATTTCTGGATCGTACAGTCATTCTGTGTTTAATTTCTGAGAAACCACCGTTACTGTGTTCCGTAGTGGCTGTTTCGTTTTACAGGTTCATCACCGATACACAAGTGGGGAATAATTTCCCCACGTCCCCACCGATACTTGTTATTTTCTGGGATTTTGTTTGTTTGTTTGTTTTTTAATAATAGGCATTCTAATGAGTGAGAGGTAGTATCTCATGGAGGTTTTGATTTGATTCGTGAGGTCGAACATCTTTTCATGTGCTTATTGGCCATTGGATGTCTTCTTTGGTGGCGTATCTATCCGATTCCTTCGTCTGTTTTTTAATTGGGTTATTTGTCGTCTTGTTGTTGAGTTTTAGGAGTTCTCTCTGTATTCTGGGTAGTAATCCCTTATCAGATATTTGGTTCGTAAACATCTTTTCCCATTCTGTGAATTGCCTATTCACTGTGTTGATAGTGCCTTTCGATACACACAAATTTTTAATTTTTATGAAGTCCGATTCGTCTGTTTTCTGTTTTGCCTTTGCCTTTGGTGTCATATCTAAGAAATCATCGCCAAAATCAATATCGTGAAGCTTTTGCCTTATGTTTTCTTCTAAGAATTTTATAGTTTTAGGTCTTAACGTTTGTGTTCATTTCGTATCTGTGCTTCCGCCACCCCTGATAACTCCTTCTTAATCACTTACAAAACTAAATTGTAATTGCCTGTTGACTTATCTGTCTCCCCCACTAAACTCCAAGCTAGGCGGGAATCCCGCCTTTCTGGTCCGCCCCCCCACACCCCACACACACACACCATCCACAGTGTCCCCAGTACTTGGGCCTGGTCTCTGGCATAAAGTAAAGAATCAGAGAGTAGGTACCAGTGTGATATAATAAGAAATATATCCGATCTGCCTCTAGGTTCCTGGCACAGAGCTCCTAAAACTCTTGAATGTCCTGAGTGATAGGAGTATTTTTTTTTTTTTGTTATTCATAATAAACTCCTTTCTTCATGCCTGAGTTTATGCTAATGAGGTGATTTACGATAGCCTCAGGATGAGGCTGATGACAATAAGGTCCAAACTGGTGATTAGAGGGTGGGAACTTTCAGCCCCAGCCGCTGACCTCCGGGCGTCATACCTTCCACACTCTGCCTATGCATCTCTTCCGTTTGGCTGTTCCTGAGTTTTATCTTTTATAATAAATGGATAAGAATAAGTGAAGTATACTCCTGAGTTCTGGGAGCCATTCTAGCAAGTTATTGAACTTGAGGGAGTTGTAAAAACCCCTGAATTTGTAGGCAGTCGGTTAGATGTGTGGGTGGCCAGGACTTGTGACTGGCATCTAAAGTTGGGGCGGTCTTGTGAGACCGAGCCCTTTAGCTTGTCATCCACGACTTGATACTAAATCTAGGTAATGTTAGAATTGAAATGAACTATTGGACAGCCAGTTGGTGTTGGAAAATCAGAGAACTGGTGATGGAAAAAATAGGCATGCAGCCAGCCATGTGGCAGGTGTCCAGTAAATAGTAGCTATTTTTATAATTATAAAATCATCATAATCATTATTACCAGCCCCCTACTCCAACCTTTTCAAACTTCTGCAGAGACATGTGAGTGTTTTTTATTAGTCTTTCCTTCTGCACAGAATTTAAGCCAATTTAGACATTTCCATTTATGATTAAGGAACTAGAGATAATGATTGAATTTGGGGCCAGATCTTAAGACAGCTCTTTGAAATTTTCTGAAAGTGTCTGCTTCGACCCCTTTGGAAAGAAAATGCACCAGGATAATAAAAATCAAAGCAAAGAACTTCGTATCCATTTAGTGATCAAAAAGTAAAGGATAAAAATACATCCTGAGATTAAAGCAGTCTCCTGAATACGGGCAGGGATGCTTGCCGCTAATTTAATTGAATATTTCCATCTCATCCTTGAGCTGCGAAAGATTAATGTTGGGTTTGAAGGCAGGACACAGTGGCTGGGAAGAGATACAGCATGAAGTTTGCTGGAGACAACTGTGGGAACTGTAGAGGCGTCGACCTGGAGACACTTGGGGTGAGACTGGAGAAGAGATTTCATTCAACTCAAGGCTGGAGAGAATCCTTCAGGAGCCTTGCTTCCCTGGAAATTATTGTAGATAATGCTGTGTGTCTCCCTAATGTGATACACTCTGAGGGGCATGTCACCTGTCAAGTGTCCTTGTCCCCAAAACAACCTGAATCCTACTAAGCCTCTAGAACTAATTTCCAGTTTGCTAGAAATACAGAGAAGAGCGTTAACGCCAGGAAGAAGCAACTCACATTTCAAAGATGGGACATTTTTCATGACAACTGGCATGATGTTTTCAAAAGTCGATGTCATTCATTTCAGAAAGTTCATCGTTAGTGTAAAGAAACGCTACTGATTTTTGTATGTTGATTTTCTATCCTACAGCTTTACCGAATTCATTTATTAGTTCTAATGGGTTTTTTTGTGTGTGTGTGGAATCTTTAGGATTTTCTTCCAATAAGATTATTCATCTGAAAATAGAGATAATTTTACTTCTTCCTTTTCAATTTAGAAGGCTTTTCTTTCTTTTTCATATCTGTTTGCTGTGACTAGGACTTCTAGTACTATGTTGACTAGAAATGGTGACAGCGGTCATCCTTTCCTTGCTCTAGATTTTAGGATAAGAGCTTTCAGATTCTTACCATTGAGCATGTTAGCCGCGGGCTTTTCATATATGGCTTTTATTGTGTAGAGGTGAATTCCTTCATTACCTAATTTGCTGAGATTTTTTTTTTTTAATCACAAAAGCGTGTTGGATTTTGTCAAATGCTTTTTCCGTATCAATCGAGATGCTCATTTGATTCTTATCCTTCATTCTGTTAATGTAGTGTATCTTTATTGATGGATTTGGGTATATTAAACCATCTTTGCATCTCAGGGCTAGATCCAACTTGTTCAATGTGTATGAGTCTTTCAATGTGTTGTTGAGTTTGGTCTGCTCATGTTTTGAGGATTTTTGCATCTATATTCATCAAGGATATTAGCCTATAGTTTTGTTTTCTTGTAATGTCTTTGTCCAGCTTTGGTATCAGAGTAATGCTGGCCTCCTACAATGAGTTTGGGAGTGTTCCCTCACCTTCTGTTTTTTGGAAGAGTTTAAAAAGGATTGGTGTTAATTCTACGACATGGATGAACTTAGAGGACGTTCTGCCAAGTGAAATAAGCCAGACGCAGAAGAAAAAATACTATAGGATCCCACTGATACCAGGAATCGAAAACACTCAAATTCATAGAATCACCGAGTAGAATAGTGGTTTCCAGGGGCCGGATGGAGGGGCATTCCAGGAGGTGTTGGCTGAAAGGTGTATAGTTTCAGTTGTGCAAGATGAATACATTCTAAAGATCTACTGTACGGCATATTGCATGTAGTGCCTGGGGGCTCTAGTTAATGGTATTGTATTATTTTTTCTAAATTTGTTAAGGGGGTAGATCTCATGCTAAATATTCTTACCACACACACACACAAAAAGACAGAGGGAGGAAACTTTTAGAGATGATGGTTATGTTTACAGCACCGTATATGCTTAACCTTCAAACTCATCAAGATGTATCCATTATATATATCCAGCTTTTTTGGATGTCAAAAATAAAAGTCCGTGTCATTCAGAAAGCAGATTGGTGGTTGCCAGAAGCTGGGAGGGAAAAAATGGGGAGTTACTGTTTCATGGGCAAAGAGTTTCAGTTCTATAAGATGAAGAAAGGTCTAGAGATGATGGTGGCGATGGCTGTGCAACAATAGGGATGTACTTAACACCACTGAGGTGATCACTTAAAAATAATTAAGATGGCAAATTTGTGTTATGTCTATTTTACAGTTAAAAAAAAAAAAGTCCGTGCCCCCCAAAAAGAGAGAGAGAGATACGAGGACTATTTTCTAATCAAAAGAGACAAAGGAGGCAATGATGCGTGCTGAACATGAACTTTAATGACACCCTGGTTTGCGAAAACAAAGCCCAAGTTGCGATGGGCGTTGTGAAGACGATTGGAGGAAAGCGAACATGGACTGGATATTAGATGACAGTATAGAATCCCTCTTAATTTCCTTAGGCGTGATAATGGCATTGGGGTTGTGCAGGAGAGTGTCTTTATTCCTCCAAGACGCATGTTGAAATATTGAGGGATTTTCGCAATGACTGCAACCGACTTTCGGAGGGTTCGGGGGAAAAAAAAAATGAAGTAAGTCAACTAAAACAAAATAAATAAATAACAGAGGGCAAAAACGACAAAACGTTAACGATCATTGAATCCGCATGGAAGGTATACTGGTGTTCGAGATGTCATTTTTCCAACCGTTAGGGACGTGTCGAAAGTTTTCATGATCAGATGTTAGGATAAAATGGTCAGGAGTCTTCACTGTCCTTTCTCTTATGTAAGTTCAAAATAGATGCAGAACTAGCGGGCGGAGGAGAGATATATCGGTGAATTAGGGCAGTGAAACTACTGTGTGTGATACCATGTGATACCATGAAACTACTGTGTGTGAAAATGATGGATGCGTGGCATTCGGCCTCTGTCAAAATGCATAGGGTTACACATCGCGAAGAATGAACTCTGCTATAATAACACGTCGGCGTTAGGTCATCCGTTGTAACGCGTGTACCTCACCAATGCCAACTGTTAGTAACAGGGGAAATTTAAGGAGAGCGTGTTTATGGGAAACTCTGTATTTTCTGCTCGATTTTTCTGTAAGCCTGCTGTTTCTGTAAAATGGCTCTAAAAGACAGTCTATTACTTTAAAAAATTTAAAAACTCTCGTATAGTTACGCTTGAAAAGTAAAATAAACCAAGTATTCAAATAAGGGTTTAATAATTGTGAAGTTATTGGTTAGAAATTCATGCCCAGGGTACTGTATAAGTATAAAAATGGGCCACAAATTCAGCTCTGAGCTTCATGGAAGCCAGGCAAAGAGGGAAGCACAAGATAAAAAACATATTTATTCAACAGAGGTTAAGACGTTTTTTAAAAGGGAGGGAAGAAATATGAAAGGAATCTCTCCCATGGGTCTTAATAAAAAAAGCTAATCAAAGGTTATGGAATTGTTCACATCCTCAATATTCCTAGAATTTATTTAAGGGCAAGTTTCATGTGTTGACTATTATAGGTAAAATTGAGACCATTACCATTAAAAAAAAAAAAAAAAGCCTAGGTAGCAAAAGGAATGTAAGGAAGTTCAACAAATTTGTCATTTCCTTATTTTCTTAGAATGATGATTTCATTGCTTTTATGCAACTATCAAACATCAAATTCTTTCCCGATAGTTTGGGGAGGAGGGTCCCCCTGTTTCGCTATTGGTCCTAAACCCTGCTGGATAACCCTACCCTGATACAGCTCTTTTCTTTAGTAAATATTTATTTGGTCAACAAATATCAGCATTTTGATATCTGCATTATGTTTGATTCTGAGATGACAGAGGTTAAATAGGACAATTCCTGTCCTCCAGGAATTTATACAATGAGGGGGAAGAGAAGGGACTGACCAGTGAATCTCATCCTGGTGTCATGAGCCCAGAGCGATCAGGTGTCAGGAGGGAATTGTGGGAGCAGCCAAGAGGCTTGAAGAAGAGGAGCCACCTGCCAAGTAGGCAGGAGGAGGGAGGCAGGGAGGGAGGGAGGTGTGCCTGGCAGAGGCAGCAGCAGGGTGAGGGGGAGGGCAGGGAGTTCCACTGCGTGCTCAAGGTTAGGATGTAGGCTGTACCAGCATTAAAGATGGAAAGGTGGGTAGAGCCAGGAAGCCTCTTCTCTTAAGTTGTGACTCTGACCCGATGGAGACTGAGAGAAACTGCTATGCAGGGGAGTTTCCGGGTCAGAAATGGGTTGTTTCGGGAAACGTGCCCTGGCCGTCTCAAAGGAGGCCAGCGGAAGGCAGCTAGACCAGTTCTGGGCTGTGGCTGCAATGAAGGCCCGACCCAGGAGTGGAGTGGGAGGAGGGGTGGATAGAAGCAGTAGGACTCACTGACGGGTTCTCGATTGGGGAGGGTGAGAGGGAGGAGGTAGGCTGACTCCCATGTTCCAGCTGGAGCACTCTGTGGGCATCCTGGGAGCTTGGAGGAGGAAGGGGGAGGGGACCAGCAGGTCGGGGCCACATTGAGTCCCAGGGGGGCCTGTGAGTGTCCAGGTAGAGATGTCCAGGAGGCAAGTCTGGTGTTCTGGAGAGAAGGCGAGGCTTCCGTAAGACCAGAGAGTGTGCTGGGCTCAGAGTCCCGGCAGGGAACATGAAAAGACCGCAGCTGACCCCTCCTCAGCAGTGTGTATTCACATCGCCAACAGTGACCGTCCAAATGCCCCGTGTGTGCCAGGCCCTGTCCAGCGGACGGAGGTCATAGAAATAGACAGAGATGGTCCAAAGGAGAACAAACAGAAGCTGTTTACTCAGAGCTTGCTGTAGCAGGGGATCGGCCACCATCACCTGTGCTTTGGCACAGACTCTCTCTGGCAGGCAGAGAGCCGGAAAGCTTTATAGTTACAAAAGGGAAGGATCCAGGCGTGCCCTGAGCGGCAGCCATCGGCGTGGCGAAGCGGGAGGCGGGCTAACTGGAGGTGGGATATCCTCCACGCTTAGGAGCCCACGTCTGGCTTAAATTAGTCCTAAATTAGAAGCGGGAACAAAAGTAGGGAAGCTGTCAGTTATTGAGCAAGTTCTGGCCGTTCGGGGCCGATTGTTACAAGGGTTAGTGTTTGGCTTCCTGGGCTGGTTTGGACATTGGTCTGACTTCCTCCATGTCTGACGTAGAGATAGATAGCAGGCTGGCTCCTTGGGCTGGTGAGGTAGATAATGGGTGGTTTTCCTGGGCTGGTTGGTGGTGGCAGATCAGGGGTCAGAGTTCTATTTTCATACGCGGCCGGGCCATGTCTGTCTATTGAGGCTCTCAGAGTGCAGCGGCGAACATACCAGAGGCGGCCCGGTCCTGGTGTTACTTTCAGTCCAGGAGACGAGACCAGCAGGCAGCCAGCAAACAAATGCATCATCAAGACCCTTCCATCCAGGCCTCGGTTCTTTATTGTCCTCTCGACGAGTTCATTTTTTTTTTTTCAAAGACACTTAGCAATGTCCGAAAGGGTCTTGTTACTAGAGCCACAGCAGATTTTCAAAGGAAGATACGGACCTGAGTGGTCATCGCAACCCCGTTCAGAGCAGCCCCAAAGCGGAAAACAACCCAAATGTCGACCATCGGACGAATGAATAAACAAATTGCAGCTTATCCGTACGACGAAATAGTATTCAGCCACTAAAAGGAGTGACGTACTGATGATACCTGCTGCAGCACAATGAACCTTAAAAATAGGATGCTGCTCGAGGGATGAACCTTAAAAACAGGATGCTGCTCGAGGGAAGCCAGGCACAAATGGCTCCGAAGCGTAGGGTTCCGTTTAAAAGCAATATCCGGAGTAGGCGAATTCACAGGGCGAGAACGCGCATCGGTGGTTGTCTGGGACTCGGGCGACCGGGAGTGGGGTACCAGCTTTTTTTGCGGGGGTGATGAAAAGTCCTGGAACTAGAACGTTGTGAATGTAGTTAACGCCACACAACCATACACTTTAAAATGGTTACAATGGTCTGTTTCCTGTATATTTTAAGTGCATGAGCAGTTCTAAAGATTAGGTGAGATTAAAAATATCTATAGGCAAGTCTTTTATTTGGCCAATTTTGATCAAACCTGAGAAAAAAAATTTTTTTTTTTTTAAATGAGAATATCAGCCCCTGGATGATTGATGAAATTCAAATGTAAAATATGAAGTGATGTCGTAGGAAAGACCGCTTTCACTCAGTATGGACGGTTCACTTTCTAAATTATCATTCATGCTAAATGGGTTATTTCCAAGGCTTTTATGTGATAACAAAGACGATAATTAATAATGATGAGTAAAAAGGCGATCTCGTATTAGGTAAATATTACTGTTTTCACATTTAGAAGATATCTAATGTAGAACAATAACTCAATTTGAATTATTATTGCAAAGTGACTTTAATGATACAATAACGTAACCTCTTTAATGGAGTAGCAGTAAACATTTTTTCTGCAGTTAAAGAACCTGTTTCTTTTTACATTATTAATTGAAAACCATTATCAATTTCAAAAAGGATGATTTTTGGTCTCACTCTTCCGTCGTGTACAATTTATCCCAATCTTTCTAGGCACGAAATTGTGAGCTGTGCGTAGTCACCAAATCTTCATCATCCGTCCCTCGCATCTTACAGAGAGGTCTCATAATTTGCCCACATTCTCTCTGATGGCCAATAGCAGATCTGGGGTTCAAGTCTCACTTGATTTGATTCTAAATCCTATTCTCTTAACCAACAGCCTTGTTCTGTAAAGGGCCAGATAGGAAATATTCGAGGCTTTGCTGGCCATGCGGTCTCTGTTGCAGGCTACTCAACTCTGCCCTCGTACTGCAAAGCGCCTCAGACAATTCATAGGCAAATAAGCACGGTCACGGCCCCATGTCAATATGGGCTCCAAAAGTTTGAATTTTATCATTTTTCATGCATCATCAAATAGTATTCTTTCACATTTCCCCAGCAATTTCAACATGTAAAAGCCATTCTTAGCTTACAGGCCACATGGAAACAGGCAGAGCGCCAGCTCTGGCCACGGGTCCCATTATGGCATGGTTTCACAACTCTGGCTGCTTCTCAGAATCGCTTTGGACTGTTAAAAAAAAAAAAAAAGATGTCTGGGCCTCACCCCCAGAAATTGAGTTTAAACGGTCTGCCATGAAACGCCTAGATATTTTTAAAGCCCCCCAGTTGATTCTGAAGCGTAGCCATTGCTGCCCGCTTCGGCCAATTACACAGGGCTCATCCCTGGAGCCCTATGGCAGGAGGGCAGCGGTCCAGCTGCTCTGGGTCCAATAGTCAGCTCAGTTAACCTGTTCCTTGCCCGCCCCAAAGCCGTTACATGTAAACACTGCCACCAAGGACTTCAGTCTTTTCTCTTGCTCAGAAATCCTTCTACTCGTTAGATAGAAACAGCACTTCTTCCTGTCAAACTCAGGAGCAAAGTCATAATGTCCACTTGCCTGTGAGGTGGGAATGCACAGGGGACCGACCGGCTGTGGGGCAGATTTGAGAGGTAGTCTGATAGGTGTCTTGCTCTGTGTAGAATCCCAGGGATCTTGAACCCTGGCTGTAGTCAAAGGAGCCCTAGCCACAGATGCAGGCCAAATGCCCGGTTCAGAGCCTTCGATAGCTTCCCTTGGCCTTCACCTTGGCCCACGTGGTCTGGTCTATCATATCTGTCAGTCAGGGTTCGATGAGGAGACACTACGGGGTATGGGGATAAAGGTTTATTCCAGGAATTAGATCTCAGAGAGACGCAGGAGGAGGCCAGGAATGGACAGTTTGAGAGGGAAGCTGGGGGGTCATAGGAGCCTCTGGCCAGTCCATCTGACCAGACGAGCACATTTGGCCATCAAAGTAAAAGTCAGCCAAGGGAAGGCTTCACAGCAGGCAGTGCCTCCAAGTAGTTACCGCCACCAAGCTCCTGGTGGTGAGACACGGCCTGCCGTCGGTCACCAGGGTCGGCAGTCAGGAGAGGAGCTGGATGCAGAGCAGAGGAGGGCAAGGACAGATGGAACCCCCGGGCGTCTCTGTGTCTGTCTGTCACTGCACCTGACCACGGTGACGACGGTGACCTTCCGCGACAGCTGCTGTCGCTCCTTCCAGCCACTCTAACAGGGAAGAGGATTCTAGGAAGCATTTCCAACTTAAGCACGTCGACACAGTACCACCCACATATCCGTCCCATCCTCTCTTGCCTTGTCTGGCTGTCGTCCTCTGCGATGGTTCATTTTATGTGGCAACTTGGCTGGGCCACGGGATGCCCGGATACCTAGGGAAACATGATTCCGGTGTGTCTGTAAGGATGTTT
>NW_011889095.1:218757-224953 GCF_000151845.1 Pteropus vampyrus | reverse complement strand
CCCCGGGTAGCTGGATGGGATCGTGGGCTCTTCCTGACGCGAGAGTGGATGCACATTCCATCACCGTCCAGACTTGGTGGGAGACCTCCAGCGTGCTCAGGTGCAGACATTCACCTCCCCTGTCAGCACCAGCTCTCTGGGGACGAGGCCACCACCGTATATTCTACAGGGGCTACGACTGGCCTGAAATATGGCAAAGGGTGTTGTCCACATGGAGTAGACAGGTTGGAGAGCTGGCAGGTCTTGTGGCATCAATCAGAGGCCAAAGGCTGGCTGTCATTGGTGGGCAGTCCTCTCCAGGTGGCAAGAGGGCAGCCAACATAGCTTCTTTGCACTGCCGGTTTAGGTTTACTGAAGCGCTTTTGCTTACGTGAGCACCAAGGCCTCCCCTTGGCGACACAGCTGCTGTCTATGCGGTCTCTCTCTTCTTCCTCAGCTACAGGTGGTGGTTCCCCCAACCTGATCCCCAGAGCAGCAGCACCAGCAGCACCTGTCAGAATGCAAATTCTCAGGCCCCACCCAGACCAACTGAAACCGGATAGGGTGGGACCCAGAAATCTGTGTGTTTTCATTGACCCTCCAGGCGACCCCGATGCACCCTACAGGTAGAAAATCACCACCCTTGGAAGGTTTAAAAGATCCTCCTGCCCCGGCTTCACCCACACTAATTAAATCAGAATCTGGCAGTGAGACTCAAGTATCAGTAGTTCTTAAAGATCCCCCAGGTGACTCAGAGGGCAGGAGCTGGAGAGCCAGGTGTCTGTCTGCTCTCGGGCCTGGCTACTCAAGACTGTGGTATCTGGACCTGTAGTGTCAATGCTGCCTGGGAGTTTGCCAGAAATGCAGACTCTCAGGCCTCAGCCCAGACCTGCTGACTTGGTCTGCGCTTTCGCAGGATCCCCAAGCACAATAAAAGGGGATGAGCTCTGGCCCCGGGGTACAAAAAAGCAGAAAGCAATCTGAAGTCTGTGCCTGAAGCTTTATGGGTTCTGATTTATAGGTTCACGATTTACTGAACTGGGTCCAGAGGGTGCTGCTTTTGTTTTTCTGGTTTTCTGGTGATACTCCCCCAAACTCCATCAATGGAGGGGAAAATGGTGAGGGGGAGAGGGATTAAATTCAATGGGCATTCTAAGAGGGCACTACAGAGTGAATAATAGAGGTGGAAACACTTTAATTAACATTTGAATGTATTCTGCTCACCGTAGTATTAGTTACCACCATTTTGTCTAATAGCTTCTCCCAGGAGGCCTCCCCACAAACCAGTCTTTTTTTTTTTTTTTTTAGGCAAGGCAACCCTTGGTTGACCTCACAGATTGCAAGGAACTTGTCAGCTTACAATCCCTTACTTATTTTATTTTATTTTATCTTATTTTTATTTTATTTATTTTTATTTTTTACACCTATAGCACCTGGTCTTCCTAGGTGGTCTCCCATTCAAGTACTAACCAGGCCCGACCCTGCTTAGCTTCCGAGATCAGGTGGGATTGGGCTCGTTCAGGGTGACATGGCCATAGACTCACTTGTTCCTTATCCTCTGTCCACCCCACCTTCCAATTTCTTCTTTCATTCATTTCTTACCAGATCACTAATCGGTGATTTAGAAAGTGAAACCAACGCTGACTCAGAATTGGAATAAATATTGACTTGGACTGACTACTTTCTTAAGGAAGTGAAAAGAGCTTCAGATTAGAATAGGCCGACTTTGTGACAAAAGACAAGGGAAACTTTATTGCCTTGCAAATTTTTTTGTAGCTGACAAGATCTTTTTTTTTTTTTTATTACCCAATCCCCATAGTCTATTTCATCATCTCGAGAGTGAGATGCGGCTGTACACTCATCTCTGTTATATATGCGTTTATGCGTAGTCGTGCCAAACAGGATCTTCAGAATACCTGCGTGTCTTGTGCTGGGGGGCATGGAAAGATGTCACCTGCGTGTCTTGTGCTGGGGGGCATGGAAAGATGTCACCTGCGTGTCTTGTGCTGGGGGGCATGGAAAGATGTCATAGCTGGAAGCAAGGACACCTGGATCCCTCATAGCGAGTCACTTTGCTATACTGGGCCTCGATTGTCTCGCTTCTGTAATAATGACAGTTGAGGTCGCAAATTCAAACGCCTACAGGAGCCAGGGTGGAAATCTAAATGGGACTAAGGGCAGATACCAGTCAGCCTTCCTCTCCTTGTAGCCTGTGGGAATATGGGTCCCATGTTACCGATTTCAAGGGAAGTAAAATATATATATATATATGGCTTTTCGCAATTTCCCAATTTTTGAATATTGGGAACTAATATAACTTTTGTTTTGTTTTGTTTTGTTTGCAGAATTTGGAAGCTGCACAAAATACTCCTGAGACCATAGTCCACCTGGGACCAGCCAGGTAATGACCAGTAGACTAAGGGATATCCTGGGACTCTTGTAGAATTCCAGTTCTCCCTTTTTAATGTATCTATTGTTTTTTGTGTAGTCTTATCTGTGTCTCTAGTTTATTCTTTTGATAAATATTTGAGGACCCATTATAAGCCAGGAACTGTAAGTGATTTAAAAAAAGAATGAGATGGGATTGCTACTCTTAGGTGAGCAAATAGGAGCGCTAAGTGAGATGCCCCAATAAATAACGGGGCTTTCTTAGCAATCGGTATATGGCAATGCCATTGACTGATATAGGGAAGGCTTGCAAGGAAGCAAATTTGAGTCAAGAGTTCTGTTTTGACCACGTTGTAGTCAAGACGCATATGAGATCACTCACTGAGTACAGGTGCCAAGCATGGAGCGGAATTGATAAGAATGTGATCTAAAGATGCAAATTTGAGAGTTATCGGCCTAAGGATGGTACATTAAGCCTAAGTGTGAAAACGATGTCGGAGATAATAGGCTCAAGAAAAAGGAAAGTTATATGTTTTCGAGTGCAATTAGACAAATTAAAAAACCTAGAGTCATCCATCTTAAAGGCCCTCAAACATCCCGAGAAGCCCCCTTCAGAATCAAGTATGCAGTTCTTGCTCTTAGTCTAAATAAACGTGCCCTAGAATCTCAAGCACAACTCACGACAAGCAAAAATCCTTGTAACATCAATTGTAAAAAAATAACCTAGAAGAGCCTTTTCTTTTGTATTTGTATGACGTCAGTGTTGCTTTTTGATTTAAAACAAACCAAAAAAGCAATTGTGCAATCATTTAGACCGTCCTATAGTTTAAATGGCTTTTCAGAATTGCCCGGATGCCGTCTCCATGGGAAACAAGCTCTGAGGCATACACCTTGGGAACATGACCTGCTGCTTATAAGTTAAGAATCGCTACTGCATAATTTTAATCAGACCCGACCCCTAACTCCAAGGAATTTGTAATGTAACACTAAAAATAGTAGCACTAGATAACGTTACTTATTGAGCATCTACAATGTGCCAGGCACCCTAGTAGACAAAATTCTAATCTTCACACAGGCGTGATGGGGAGGTAGTATCCTCCCCATGTCCAGATGAAACTACCAAGACTCAGAAAGATTGCACATCTTGCTGACACTTATGTAAAGAGCTCCAACATGAATTTTCACTTCGCTTGTCTTCCTCGGGAAGGCCGAGTGAGATCTGAAGGCTCAATTGCTCTCTGCCGTAATAAATCCCTTCTCTATTTCTGTTTGGCTGAAAGGAGTGTACATCCACAGTCTTCCTTCAAAGTGTAATTTTCTCTTGCAGGTGAACAAATGATAGATGAGGGTATTCTATGGGACAGGAGATTATGGAGGTGATAGTTCTGAGTCGCTTCAGATTTTATCTTTTTTTTTTTTTTTTTAAGCTTTCCAATTTGTTAGATGCTGACATGCTTGGTGACCTTGGGCAGGACACATAAGCTCCTTGAGCCTCAGTTTCTTCATCAGCAAAGGTTGGATCAGGCCATGTTTAGTTGTCTTCCACTCTAAATGACCGTAATGATTCATTCATCTCTTGCCTGTTGCCATCAGATAATTGATGGCAACAAATGCCTGGGTTTCAAATGGCATCGATGTCACTCCTCTTCCCCATTTTCGAAAATAAAACATCAGCCTTAATCTTTGGAACAGTATTTCCTAAAATATGCTTCTTAGAACACAGCTCCTTAAGATATGAAAATAGGACTCTATGTCGAAAAGATCACCTAGATCACCTTCTGGGAGAGTCACAATAAATCATTCTTTTTATAAACCCAGTGTTTCCCACTTATTTGACTAGGGAATCCATTTTTCGTTGAATATTTAATGATAGTTTGTCCAAGTATGTAGATAATTCCCATGTTTCTATTGAAGGCCACTATTAATAAATCCATCTATCAGACTCATTTTTTTTTGTTACATAGCCTGTGATGCAAAGAGAGAGAAATTTAAACTTGTGCCTGTTTGCTGAATTTCCTCTATCGATCCTGTTCACTAAGTGACTCTATCACAGAAATGGCAGATAGGTTTCTTCTGTCATGACAGCTCTGATCAATGGTAGTAGCTGCCTGGAGGTCTGTGTTGAAAATGACAATAAGACCTTCAATGAGCTGGGGGGAAAATATGCTATGATTGATTATTTATTTATTTATTTTATTTTTTATTTATGCCTACAGCACCTAGTCTTCCTAGGTGGTCTCCCATCCAAGTACTAACCAGGCCCGACCCTGCTTAGCTTCTGAGGTCAGACATCAGTCTTGTTCAGGGTGGCAATGGCCGTAGACTATGGACCGTGGCTCCACTGGAGTGCCAGCCCAGGACCTTCTGTGTGTAAAGCGGACGTGCTAACCGCTACACTATGGAACCACATCCTATGATTGATTCTTAATGTCTGTCTGTCGGGATGTAGTGCTGTGATTGATTGTTGATGTCTGTCGTGAGTATAGATAGGTAGAAGGTATAGAATGCTTATTGCGTGTTTCCTCACCCCAAATCAGAGGCTTCTTATAAACCGTATTGATTTGATTAGGGAATTAAGATTCAATACACTTAAGTACCTTAAATGTGGTTAAGATAATTCTATAGGGTCAGAAAAGGGGAGTTCCTTCAGGAGTTCAGGTAAAGGTCAATTGCATGCAACAGTTGATTTGAAGGATAGAAAGATTCGTTCTCGTGAGGAGACTCTGAGAGAGAATTCTCAGTAGAGATTGCTGATAAGCTGCCCAGGCCCCCCAAATAGCTCGTATCTCTAGAGCTGCCCAGATACAGTGTAGGCATCCCTTATACAAAGAGAAACAGGTGACACCGACTTTAATAATATATTTTATTTCACCCAATATATCCAAAATATTATCACTTCATATAATCAATATCAAAATTATTAATGAAATATTTTACACTCCGTTTTTGGTAATCAGCCTTTGAAAGCTGGTCTATATTTTACTTACAGCATATCTCAATGGGAACCAGCCACACTTCAAATGTTCAATAGTCTGGCAAGTGGCTTCCATATCGGATGTCAGTTCAAACCACCGCTCTCGGTCATATGTTCTTTCTTTCAAAAAGTTTGAATACAGTTAATGAGGTTCCAGCAGTTTTCCCCAAATCTATTCTGATGGACAGATTGGTACTAGCAATATTTTTAATCTAAAAAGTATTTCTATAAATAACGTACGAGAAAAATCTATTAATTCCTAACTTTAAAAATAATTTAAATTATTAATTAATTTTTAAAAATCGAAGAGGTTATTTTTCTTTCCTGTTAACATTAGGAAGACAGAGTTATTAAGCAGAGAGCAGTAAATAGTTCCTGTGACTTGTTCCTTCTCTCTCTCTCTTTCTTTACCATTTTTTAATTGTGAAATATAATAACGTAAAATGCCCTATGTATGTGTACAGTTCAGAGGTGTTTAGTACATTCGCATTGCTGTGCTAGGCTCCTCGTGTAGGTAGAATCATACAGTATGCATCTGTTTGTGTGTGGCTTATTTCACTTAGCCTAATGTCTTCGGATTTGGTAATGTATCTCAGAATTTCCTTCCTTTTTAAGGCTGGGTAATGTTGTATGGATGTATTACATTTTGTTTATCTATTCATCCATTGATGGACACTTGGGTCACTTCCATCTTTGGGCTGTTGTGAATTACGATGCAATAAATGTGGGTATAATTTTCAGTCTGAGTCCCTGCTTTCAATTTTTTTTTGAGTATATACCCAAAAGCAGAATTGCTGTATCATATGGCAATTCTATTTGAGGAACTTTCATACTGTTCTCCATAGTGGCTGCACC
>NW_011889095.1:218352-218707 GCF_000151845.1 Pteropus vampyrus | reverse complement strand
GTAAAAATAGCCCTGACGAAAGGGGCCTGACCTGTGACAAAGGTTACCTAGCTGGGAGCAGGAAGAAGAGGGCTACTGGTTTTTCTTTTTAAAAGGTCTTTTGTAATGCGTCTCAGATGTGGGTTTGCTTTTAAGATTGGGTTTTAAAAATCACTCTTGTACTCAAGGCTTCTCCTTTTGAGAACTCTGTTCCTCTGTGCTTGGTGCCTAATTGGGGTTAATCCTGTGCTGGCTCTGGGGATTAAAGGAAGCAAAAGAGAAAAAGCCTTATCTTTTGTTTGCTCAGGATATACATTTCAGTGTCTATCTGGGAATCTGGAAATCTATTTGGGAAAATCATGGTGGTTAAGGACTC
>NW_011889095.1:216434-218302 GCF_000151845.1 Pteropus vampyrus | reverse complement strand
TTTTTTTTTGAGTATATACCCAAAAGCAGAATTGCTGTATCATATGGCAATTCTATTTGAGGAACTTTCATACTGTTCTCCATAGTGGCTGCACCATTTTATATGCCCGCCAGCAATGCACAAAGGTTCTAATTTCTCCACATGCCCACCAAGACTGGCCATTATTCTCTTTGTTTGTTTAGTTGTAATAGCTGTCCTAATGAATAGAAAGTGGTATCTTATTGTGGTTTTGAACTTCCTAAATGGTTAGTGATGTTGAGCACCTTTTCATATGCCTATTGGCCATTTGTATGTCTTCTTTGGAGAAATGTCTCTTCAGGTCCTTTGCTCATTTTTAAAATCTAATTGTTCGCTGTTGTTGAGTTATAAGAGTTCTTTAAATATTATGGATATTAACCCCTCTTCAGATATATGATTTGCGAATATTTTCTCCTTTCCGTGGGTCACCTTTTCACTTGTTCACAGTGTCCTTTGACACATTATAGGATTGTCAGAAACATGTTCCTCTTGATGTGCCCCACAGGTAGGGGATGTCTTTGACATCAGATAGCCCAGGGTTCAAGAACAGTTTCTGGCACTTACCAGCTGGGTGGCCAGGGGCAAGTTACTAAATTTTCTGAGTGTAGTTTCTTCCTATGTGAAAATGAGGATTTGATAGTATTTACTTCTCCAAGTTTGAGGAAGGGTGATAGAAATAAATACAATTCAAATTCTCAGGTGGTAGTCTTTATTATTTTAACAAAATGGTGGAAAATGTGGTATCTGCTTTTAAATTGGGGAACATAATAGGGCCAGTCTTTGTCATTTATTAGCTCTCTTCCATCCCCAGCATTTGCTGGGAATAAACAGCTTCCCAGACACTTGCTGACAAGTTAGAGATTAGGCTATTATTTTCCTACGATCCTATTATTTTCTATTATTTTCGTATTTCTGTTTCTCTTACCCGAGGTGATGTCATACTCAGCCCTCTGCTTCCCCTGCATCCAAAAGCCACCTCAAGGCGTGCATTTTCTGAGAAGCTTCTTCCTGGGCCCAGCACGGAGGATCCTCTCTCAGGTGGCATGGCTGGGAGAGGGTCCAACCATCGTGCCAAGCACTGTGACCTTCAAATCATTTTAGCACAAAGAACCTTCCAGAATAAGCTTTCGTTTGCCTCCTTGGCGTGGGACAAAGGGATCATTTCAGTTATGACACATAGAGCAGTCCACAAAGGGGCTGAACGGTTCTATTTCAGCAAGAAGTTCTGGAGTGAGATATTTATCTTTCTCTTGGTGGACTCTTAAACTCTTTATCTATAATGAATTAAACTTGTGACACCCGATTGCTTTCAAGAAAATGGGCTACTCATACAAACTGATAGATTAAGTTGATGGTTGGCTAAAGTAAATTATAGGGCAGCATGAACACAGGCAAGGTAACTGATGTGGGTTTAAGCTTCAGCTCTACTATATACTGGCTGTCACCTTGCACGAATTGTGTCCTCTGTAAGCCTCTGTTTCATCATTTGTAAAATGAGAATAAGAGATGCAACCGACTTTATGTATTTACCTTGGTTCAGTGAGCAATAAACTAGTTACATAAAACTGTTAGCACCGTGCCTGGTGGGTAACGAGATCAGCAGATGTTGGCTATTGTTATTATAAATTGTATCATCATCGTCATCGTCATCATCATCATCATCATCATCATCAGATTTGGGTGACATCTAAGTAGCGACAGGAAATACTGAAGGTACCTTGTTTTAACTTGCATCTGCACATTTCCTCTTTCTGTCCCCATCACACATTACTGTCTTTTCTCTTCAACCCAATTCTGGTTGACCCGACTTTAGGCAGGATGTTTAAGAAGGCTGGAATTGGGTAAGAACC
>NW_011889095.1:212204-214839 GCF_000151845.1 Pteropus vampyrus | reverse complement strand
GTCCCTTCTGTCCCTGCCTGTGACAGTCCCTGCTTGCTACCAGCGGGGGGACTTGGGCAGGCTGCTTAGTTCCTCTTGGCATCAGAGAATTCTCCTTCATTAGCGTGGTTCAGGAGATTTCCGTGAAGTAAGCCACACAGAGCACTTGTCTCAGTGCGTGGCATTAGAGAATGCTCAGTAAATCTTAGCTAGAGCTGGTCGCTATTATTAGAGCTAAGTCTCAATGCTTTGGCCAAAGTTTATTTAATTCGTCTATGTGAGTCAGCCCACACTAAGTATTCATTCTTTGTCCATTTATTCAACACATATTTGTCAAATGCTTACTTTTAGTGTTTTTTTTTTTTAAATTTTGTTTTATAACTACCACTTCTGTATTAAGAAACTAGCAATAAGCAGGGAAAAAATCACCCATGATCCCATTTATCACAGAACATCAATATTTGGTAAATTTAATACATGTCCTTCTAATCTTTTTTCTATGAACCCCCTTTTTTTTTTAACAGAGTTGAGATCACAGCACATGTCCACTTCTGAATCTCACGCTTAAAAAAAAAAACCATGTTAATGTACTATTTTCCCAATTTCTTAAAAATTCTTCATAAATACAACTTTCAGTGGTTGCAGAAAATTCCAGCTACAAACATACTGTCTCCTAATCAGTTTCCTGTTGTTGGGCATTGAGATGATGTCATTTTTTTTTTTTTTTTTTTTGCTATTAATAACACTTTTATATTAACCTTAGTCTGTAATTTTTGCTGATTTTCATTTCATTCTCCCCATTGACCACTATTTTCGAGTGCTTACTCTGGGTCAGATGCTGTGCTATGTGCTGGGGATTGAAGGGGTAGAGGCGGAACAGGTGTAGACTTTGCTTTCACAGACAGAGCTTGTCTCCTGAGGGAGAGACAGGTAATAAATACACAAAGAAATCCAGTACCTGCAGATGGTGGTGGGTGCTACCGATGAAAGAAATAAGGTATGTGACAGAGAGTACCTGGAAAGGGCATTGGCCAGCTTTTTTGGGCTGGACGATCGGGGAAGATCTCTTAGAATGAGATGGGCCATGGAAAACTGCCAGGACTGACAGAGACTTCAACCAGGATGGGGATGAGGAGGATCTGGAGGAGGTGCATTTACATCCTCTGTCGGTTTCGAAAGCCCTATAGGAGAAACTCTACTGTTGTAAACCATCCCCCACCCCAAAACTTCCTCTTCCCCCCTCTATAAAAGAACTTCCTCTCCTTTACACTTGCATGCGGCTTGCCATGGCTGCACACACTGGATTGCAATCCTTTCTTTTTCCCTCTGAATAAATCCTTTTTGCTGATGGCATAGCTGGCTGACTTTTTGTTGGCAGAGGGGCACAAGTGTCAAAAAGGCATTGAAGGCACAGGAACAGCAAGTGAAAAAGCCCAGAGGCTGGAAAGGCTGGGTGTGTTTTAGGAACAGAAAATTGGTCCCTGTGGCTGGAGTCGAGTGGAGAAACGCTAACGGAACCAGTGCAGCAGAACCACCAAAAGAAATAAGAAAAAGAAATTTTATTTTTACGTTTCGAGAGTTGATCATATTATATAGATAGATTTTAAAGTATGCAAGTAGCTGCCATGGGAAAAACTGGGCTTTCAGTTCTTTTTCCCCAGTAATTTAGAATTGTCTTTATAACTCATATATATCGGGAGGTGAGGTTGGGGGAGGCACCAAAAACTTTTTCGGTGCTTAGGGATTCAAAAACGGTGTTTCTAAACCTTGACTGCACATCAGAATCCCTTGGGGAAGTCTTAAAAAATACTGAGGCCTGGGCCCACCCTGAGACATTCTGATTTAATTGGCCTCGGGTATAGCCTAGGCGTGGGGATTTTGCTGTGAAGACAGAACTGCCAACCACCGTTAGGATTCAATCTGGGCATGAGCTGCTGTGGGATATTTGCAGTGTAGGAGAAACCAGCTCTTAGGGGTTCTGATAGGCTCTTAGTAGTGGCAAGTCTGTATTTTATTCTAAGTAGAATGGGAAGCCATCGATGGGTTCGAAGTAGGATGGCGACGTGATCTGATTTTTATTTTAAGAAAATTGCTTTGTCTGCAGTATGGCACATTTCCTTAGGATGGATTCCCAGAAGTGAAATTACTTGGGGGGGCGGGGTGGGGGAGGGGAAGGTATTAACAATTTTAGGTCTTTAGATACACACCGTTAAATTGCTTTCCAGGAAGTTGCTTCCTAATGGCGGTCCCTTACCTTCTGTGTCCTTCCACACTGCTTTGCCAAGACTGAATGTTTTAAATTATTTCTATGGGAGAAGTACAGAAAGCAATGACAAGAGGCAATCGTTTGAGCAACTGGGCACAATCCATGCCAGTTACTTTTTCTTTCTTCTCCTTCCTTGGTCATATATTATCAAAATAACCATGTATTTCAGAGAAGTTGTAGATCGTATTTTTAACGAGCATTTATTGATTGCTTACTGTGTGGCAGGCACTGCACAAAGCATTTTACATGCAATATCTCTGCTGATCTCAGCACACTTAAGCGGTTGGCACTATTATCATCTCCATTTTACAAATGACAACGTGGGGCACTGTGAGACTCAAGAGTTTGTTGGTGCTCCCTCAGCTTTTAAGTGGAAGAATTGGAACTTGA
>NW_011889095.1:134116-212154 GCF_000151845.1 Pteropus vampyrus | reverse complement strand
ATCTCTTAGAATGAGATGGGCCATGGAAAACTGCCAGGACTGACAGAGACTTCAACCAGGATGGGGATGAGGAGGATCTGGAGGAGGTGCATTTACATCCTCTGTCGGTTTCGAAAGCCCTATAGGAGAAACTCTACTGTTGTAAACCATCCCCCACCCCAAAACTTCCTCTTCCCCCCTCTATAAAAGAACTTCCTCTCCTTTACACTTGCATGCGGCTTGCCATGGCTGCACACACTGGATTGCAATCCTTTCTTTTTCCCTCTGAATAAATCCTTTTTGCTGATGGCATAGCTGGCTGACTTTTTGTTGGCAGAGGGGCACAAGTGTCAAAAAGGCATTGAAGGCACAGGAACAGCAAGTGAAAAAGCCCAGAGGCTGGAAAGGCTGGGTGTGTTTTAGGAACAGAAAATTGGTCCCTGTGGCTGGAGTCGAGTGGAGAAACGCTAACGGAACCAGTGCAGCAGAACCACCAAAAGAAATAAGAAAAAGAAATTTTATTTTTACGTTTCGAGAGTTGATCATATTATATAGATAGATTTTAAAGTATGCAAGTAGCTGCCATGGGAAAAACTGGGCTTTCAGTTCTTTTTCCCCAGTAATTTAGAATTGTCTTTATAACTCATATATATCGGGAGGTGAGGTTGGGGGAGGCACCAAAAACTTTTTCGGTGCTTAGGGATTCAAAAACGGTGTTTCTAAACCTTGACTGCACATCAGAATCCCTTGGGGAAGTCTTAAAAAATACTGAGGCCTGGGCCCACCCTGAGACATTCTGATTTAATTGGCCTCGGGTATAGCCTAGGCGTGGGGATTTTGCTGTGAAGACAGAACTGCCAACCACCGTTAGGATTCAATCTGGGCATGAGCTGCTGTGGGATATTTGCAGTGTAGGAGAAACCAGCTCTTAGGGGTTCTGATAGGCTCTTAGTAGTGGCAAGTCTGTATTTTATTCTAAGTAGAATGGGAAGCCATCGATGGGTTCGAAGTAGGATGGCGACGTGATCTGATTTTTATTTTAAGAAAATTGCTTTGTCTGCAGTATGGCACATTTCCTTAGGATGGATTCCCAGAAGTGAAATTACTTGGGGGGGCGGGGTGGGGGAGGGGAAGGTATTAACAATTTT
The DNA here is from genome assembly GCF_000151845.1 of Pteropus vampyrus. Lineage (NCBI taxonomy): Eukaryota > Metazoa > Chordata > Mammalia > Chiroptera > Pteropodidae > Pteropus > Pteropus vampyrus. The sequence continues at coordinate 211,027 of NW_011889095.1, read as the reverse complement.
AGGTCTTTAGATACACACCGTTAAATTGCTTTCCAGGAAGTTGCTTCCTAATGGCGGTCCCTTACCTTCTGTGTCCTTCCACACTGCTTTGCCAAGACTGAATGTTTTAAATTATTTCTATGGGAGAAGTACAGAAAGCAATGACAAGAGGCAATCGTTTGAGCAACTGGGCACAATCCATGCCAGTTACTTTTTCTTTCTTCTCCTTCCTTGGTCATATATTATCAAAATAACCATGTATTTCAGAGAAGTTGTAGATCGTATTTTTAACGAGCATTTATTGATTGCTTACTGTGTGGCAGGCACTGCACAAAGCATTTTACATGCAATATCTCTGCTGATCTCAGCACACTTAAGCGGTTGGCACTATTATCATCTCCATTTTACAAATGACAACGTGGGGCACTGTGAGACTCAAGAGTTTGTTGGTGCTCCCTCAGCTTTTAAGTGGAAGAATTGGAACTTGAACCCAGAACCTTCCTCAAATTACTCTGCTGGTGTGTGATTTGGAAAGGTTAGAGGACTTCTGGAGTTTTTCTCAGGGGTCTAAGGTTCTAGTGATTCTGCTGCGCATCCTTTTGGAATCTGAATTGACTTCATTTGGTCACTGCATCGTTATTGCAATCAGCTTGTTAAGGAAGTCAAAATGATTAATTGGCCACATCGGCCATTCCCTCAGAGAGGAGGGGAACATCAGCTCAACTGGTGCATAAAAAGTAAAGGATCTGAGGAAAATGGGTCTAATAAAGACGTTCAGAACGCACAATTAAGAAAGGGCTTTGGGAGAGGAAACTTTATTGTCAGATCGCAAGACAGGCTTGCAGGGTGGTGGAGAGAGGGCAAACATAAACATTTCAGTCATTTCTTATGATAGATTTCTCTTTCTGACCCCTCCTTCAAGGGTTCCATGAGGACGGGGATTGAGCCTCGATCACTGATCCTGTCCCCAACTGCTTGGTAACGGACACTCAATAAATATTGCTGAACGTTAAATAAAAGAATAAATCACGATTAGGTTGTGCATTAAAAACTTACATGAGGGCAATGTATTCATCACTGCTTACGTAATCCAACATTAACTGCAGACAAACAAAAAGGGAAACACTGTGTGGCAGGAATAAGTTTCCCAGAGAGGACCGTATGGGAAGGGGACCCTAATGATGGGACTTGATTCAAGGGGGACTTTTTCTCTGCACAGGAGAATAGGGAAGAGGAAATTATAAAGGACACCTCTTATGAGGCCCTTTTTACAACGGGTGGCACCCTTATACCCCTTCCTCAGCAGGAGGGAGGTGGGAAAGTGTTGGGGACAAGGACAAATTTTAGGGTGGAGTGTGTTTCTGTGGAATATATCCCTCTTAACTCAAGTGTATTATTAACTTATATTAAATTACCTTTTTACACATGTGGGTGACCATGTGTGGGGCTGACCTAGTGGGAATTTCTGCTGTTGAGTCAGTAATCAGCCCTGGCTCACAGCAGGAGTTTCTTTTCCCTGAATGGGCATGCTGGGTGGGGTGGGGTGGAGTTCCATTTGAAACTCTAACTTTCCATCCTTCTTTAGAACTGGTCGGATCATAGTTTAGTGAGGGGTTGGTGGGGATAAGCAAGGAGCCAAAGTCTGAAGGAACATGTGTATAGAGATATCAACATCTTGTAATCTTCAAATACTTCTGGTAATAATTTTAAATGACACAGTGATAAAGAATTTTTTCTTGCAACATAAAACAATGGGTTAAGACCCTCTGGGCAGATAAGGTTAAGACCTTTTGACTATCCATCCTCAAGGCAATTCCTGTTACCTGTTGATGTGCATCTTGCCCATCTTTTCTCTTTGTATCTGCATCCACATTATGGTAAGTCTTTTGGGGACACCGTGGGGGGGGGATATTGCTCAGGTTTACTGCCCGTTAGCCAGACTCCTGCTGGCGGGGAAGCGGGCAAGTGCTAGGGTGAAAGGATTTCAAAACGCAGTTCACGTTGCGGGGACAGGCGTTGGTGGTCGTGGGTACTCCCCTTCTCCCTCCATTTAGATTTTTGCAATGTGAAGAAATGGTCAAGGCGTCAGGACTCCACAGGTACATTTCAGGTGGGCGCTAGTAAGTGGATATTCAACCTCTCTTATTATTTTCACTTTCTGTCGTACAGGGTGGGGAAGGTGGACGCACGTGAACCCTAAGCGCAAGTGTGTGTGCGCGCCCGCGCGCGAAAGGGCACCCCGGGCCCTGGATTGGATGCCTGTTTACACCTGACCGCCCGGCCCTCGAGGGTCAGGTGCTTTCCGGGGCGGGCTGGGAGGGTGTGCGTGTAGTGGGGTAGCGAAGATCCCCCTCTCCCATGAGCCCCCGCGGCGGGGCCCGGCCCGCGGGGCGTGGTGGCGAGCACCGAGCGCCTGGAGGGCGGCCCGCTGGCCACGCCCACCCCCGGCCCCGCCCCTGCGCCCGGGCCCGGCGGGCGCCGGCCCCGCCCCCACTCCCAGCATGCCGTGCGGCGGCGCGGCGGGCGGAGCCGGGAGGCGGGGAAGCTGTGGCTGTGTGAGCGTGAGGGGCCGTCGCCACCGCCTCCTCCTCGCTGTCCTCCGCCCTCTGGGCCCCGGCGTCGTGGGCCGCGTACGGCCCTGGAAGAGACGTCGCCTCCCCTTCCTCCGCCTCCCCCTCTCCGCGCCGCTCCCGCCTCCTCGCCCTGCGCTGCGGGCCCAGGCGGAACCCGGAACGGCCGTCCGCCTCCCCCGCCCTCCGCCGCCTCCTTCTCGGCTCCCTTCTCAGCCCCGGGCCGGAGCGGAGTGTCGGCGGCGGCCGGTTCGGGCGGCGACTCGCGCTTCTTCGGGCGGCGGCGCTTGGCCATGTCGTGTCGGGGAAGGTAATGAGCCGCAGAGCCCCGGGGTCTCGGCTGAGCAGCGGCGGCGGCGGCACCAAGTACCCGCGGAGCTGGAATGACTGGCAACCCAGGTGGGTGAGCCGGCGCCCAGCCCGCCGCCCCGACCCCTGGGCGCCGCCTCGGGCGGGCCGAGGCCTAAGGCCGCTGGGCTGGGAGGCGCGGCCTAGGCCCTCCACCGCCCGGGAACCGGGCGCGGCTTCCTGGGTCTCCTCCCGCCCGGGCCGGGGGAGGGAGGCCGCCGGCAGGCGAGGCCTAAATGCCTCCCCTCGCCCCGCGGGGCTGGAGCCCAGACCCGGGGCGCCCCGCGGTGGCACCGGCCTAGGAGTCGGGTCGCGGAGGGTGAAGAAAGGGACCTGGTGGTGGGGACACTTTCTAGTTCTCACCTTCCCCGCAAGCTGGGGTTAGAGTTGAGGGGGTCTTGAGAGTCCAGGACCCTCTGTTGCCCTTCAACCCACTTGGTCACTTGCCTTCTCAGCATCCCTCCTCTTCCCCCATGTGAGAGACCTCTCTAACTGTGAGCCTTCTGTGACCCGCACGTGTTAGTACTTAAAAATCCCACCCAACTCTAAGGTTTTCTTCTGGCTTTAGGCAGGGGCACGAGATGAGACTGACAGCGTTAATGGGGCCGACCCACTCTGGTCCTGGGAAATGAAGTTTCCTCCCAGGAGCAAGGGGCAGTTATCCTGGGAGAGCGAGTCATACCTGGACACTTCAGGGGGCCTCTCACTTAGAGGAGTAGAGGATTTCCTTTTCGAATGGAGGATTTGCTCTCAGACCGCTTTACGGCCTAGTTAGAATTGAATGTAATAGGAACATCAACTTTAAAAAAAAAATTTTTTTTTGATGTCTTTCTGATTAATCATGGGGCAGTTGTGCCTAAGTTAGGACTGATTTATTCTTACCTCTTACTGAATAAGCGCTTGTAATATTCAGAGACTATTTAGAATTTAGCCCGGTGCCTAGAATCCCCTATGTATATAGTATTTTAGGGTCAGTTGATTCATGGAGCTTTTGTACCCTGGAGCACACTTGCATTATGATTGTCCAGGAATATTTAAGATGCACACGTTGCTGGGATGACTTTTGCTTCCTGTTGGTTAAATGTTAATTCCAGCTGTGTTTGGGAAGAAATCACTTGGTAAGATGTTAGTGTGTAACATTTTAAGACTTGATGGAAAAATCAAAATAACCTTTTGGCTAATGGGGGGTATGCATCTTATTCTGTTTAATATGCCTCCCCCAAGGCCTGTGTTTGTTGAGAACTGACTATCCACACACATACTAGTTGACTTTAAAACTTAATGCCTGAATCCAGAATTGAGATGTTACGTAGTTCTTAAAAAATTGTGTGAAAGCATAACTTTACTTGTCTTTTACCACTTAGGGTTTGTGAGTGCTTTAAATAAAATCAGTTGACTAGCTTAAATATTCTTGTCTGTAATTGACATTCTTAGTTGTACTTTGATTGAAATGTGTGAAATTTGCTTTTTTTTTTGTGTTTTTTTTGAATTTTTTGCGTCTACTTGAATTTAACATTTTGAGAACTCTTCTTTGAAAATGGATTTTTTTTCATTTTTCAGTATGGGGTCAGCATATATAAAATAATTTAGTATCCCTTTAGAGGACTAAATAAAGTACCCTTCTCAAAGAGTCCTAGAAATTTTAGAAAAGACTAAATAATAGCTTGCAAGTCTAAATAAATGGAGTAGCAGAGTTGCAGCTACCTATTGGGGTCACCTTTCTTCATTTGACAAGGTATGAAGCAGAATGGCTTATAGTTATGGAATATGAGCATGGATTATTTTATTAATATCCATGTTTTCTCTTTTCATGTGCTTTATTTCTTGGCTGTGTATGAGGTCTGTGGGCTGTGTGTGGGGGAAAACGTAAGTTTTCTTTGAAGCTGTGCTCTGTAACAAAGTTTCGGATCTTATTCCTAGGTGGACAGATACGGCGAGATAACATTTATTACTGTAACAGTTGGTTAGGTTGTTGGAAATAGTTTTTTATAGAAGAGGAAACAGAAGTATGGACAATATCCCTTCGTTTTATTTGTGTGGTCACTCTAGTTGTTTTGTTAAATAGCCAGTACAAAAAAAATCTCAGATGTTTGCCAGGTCATAAATTTTCGTAAGTTAAATTTGAGGTTGTTATTCCGTCCCCTCTTCACTTCAGAAAGGTGACAGACTCCAGTAACTGACAGAGTGGAACTTGATCTTCCCCCTTGTTTAAATGGGGGTTTATATATATTTTCTAGACGTCTCAGGCAGATTCGTGTGGTTCATCTGAATCATTTTTTTTTTTTTTTTTAAGATTCTTTGCCTTTATGTACCATTCCTCATTTGCTATTTTTGGTTCTTTTTAACTAGATTTAGGGTTTTGAAAAAATGGGATTTGAAAAAGCAATTCTTCTTGGTTGCTTTTAATGTTAGTTTGTCAGTTAGTCTGGAAACCGACTGTTAAGTCAATCATGGCCACACACGATACTTCACATATAGTGACAGGAAATGTCACTGAATAGACTAGTTAGTGTCTTATGGAACAGAGCAAGCCCACCTCTGCTCGAAGCATACCTTTAGCAGAAAGCATTTCTCTATCACTGGCCTTTAGACTTCCATTCCATTCACTGCACCCATCAGTTAAAATTTAAGCATGATTAGGCAAATGAGTGATATTTTTATCATTGCCATTCGCCAAAGCTTGTCTTTTTCCTGACTTTATTTTAGGAAGTAATCTAGTTGTACCAATTAAGATAGAGGTCAGAATGATTTGTTTTAAAATTAAATGTGTATTTAGTTATTGTACATTTTAATATTCCGAAAAGACACGATTTGACATGGAAGTCAAATGTAGATTTGCAGCCAAGAGGAAGCATTCAGGGCAACAGAAAACAGATATTTTACTTCTACACTTGGGAGTCTTAGGACTTTATTCGTTTGACAGGTATATACTGGGCGCCTTTATGATGACTGAATGTGATCTTTCTACAGTTCTAAAAGGATGAAATTGTGTATTGAAAATAGCTTCCATTTTTGGTAAAGTGTACACAGATTAAAGTGTTCAAAATTACAATTACCTTCATTCTCTATTGTCACAGACCAAAAGACAGGGAATGGGCTGTGAAGATAGGAAAGCCAGAAACTAGTATGTCTGACTTTGAGAAGCTGCATTTTTGGAGTCAGAGTTGTCTATTCAGCCTTTTAGGAGTCTGAACGGTCTGATGTCCATAGATACATAATACAGTAAAATACGTAAAGGACAAAATTAAGTGGAGTTACATATTTAATTAAATAGAATTTAATGATTACCAATTCTATACCACAGATTTCCAAGTTAACTATTCAGACGATTATGTATGAGCGTTTAATTCGGGGAGACAGTTTATTTTTTTCCATTATAAAATAAAATGTATTTCTTATGAAACATTTGGCAATTGTATTTTTAAATTGAGCCTTTTTTCTTCCTTTTGGTTCCTTTACAAATTGGGAGTATACCTGAAGGGTATTTTAATAACAGGAGATTATGAAATATTTTCATTCGGTGAAAATATTCCGATTCAGGAAATATTGATGCTTTAGGGATTTTTATGATAGAGGAGGTTATAGTTTATTATGACAGATAAATGATTTTGTGAAAGGTAAAGCATTATATGGATATTAATTGTGATATAATTCTCAGTATAATTATTTTTATATGTGAGTAACAGAACCTGGAGAGTCAGAGGAGAAAAAGCTACAGTTGAGTAGGGGACAGTGGGGCCATGAAATTGATTGTGCTATTCTGACAGTAAATCGTGGGGTCTTTAAAAAAAAAAAACAACAGCAACAGAAGAAAGCAGGGAGATGACAAAATGTCCTTGGTAAAATATTTCTAGTTTGGTTAGAAGAATGGGGTACTTGTGAGGAGTGATAGAAATAAGAGAGAAAGCTAAAGAGCTGTAGCGTAGGCCTTAAATCAGAATTTTAAGTGTATTTGGAATGACTTTAGGGAACCATTGACGTTTTACCAGCAGGAAAGTGACATAATTTAGGAAGCTTAAAACTGTGTGTGTGTGTGTAACCACAGTAGGACGCAGTTGGAACAGTCAAGAGACTGCTAAAGACCTGAATGTTCTGTTAATAATTCATGATTTTAATTCAGACAGAAGTATTTTCAGCCCAACACGTGGGTATTCTCATAAGCAAAAGCCGGTCACTTGTTAATCTGGTTTTGATTTCTGAAGATGATCACTAAAGTGATACTTTTTATGTGCTTACAGTTCAGATTAGGACACTTAGCATTATACGGAATGGTCGTGCACATAAAATGGGGTGTGGTCCGTGGTGTTTTGGGGAACACTGAGATCTCGCAACTTTTTAATTTAAGGGTTCCTGCCTTCACTGGCTTTCTTGCCTTTCTTTCCCTATTCTAATCACCTAAAATAACCCCCGGGGGCTCCTTTCAATGGACTCACTTTACGAATTCATACAAGCTGTCATTTATTTAGTTTTTCTTCACATTGTTATTACTTTGGTTACTTTTCTTTGGCTATATTAAAGTTTTTCTCAGAACCCATTTTATTTTGGAGACTACAAAATAAAACACAGCCCCTCTGGTATAGAGGCCCAGCAGTGAAGATTACACACGTTTTGTGGTTTAATTCCTACATGAACTACTTCAGCTTATTGCCTTTTAATTTTTTAATTTAGATGTGATCCGTTAAATCTTACAGTTTTTTGCTGTAGAGACATTTGTGTTTTTAAAATAGTTCTGTTCCATCTTGTGTTAGTTGAGTGTGCTTTCATTAGTCGAATTCTTTTTTGAACTCCGTTGCGTTACGTTTTGGAGAGAAAACGTACGTATGTATAGATCTTAAGTTCAGTGAATTTTGACAAATGTGTACACCTGTGTAACCACGACTCCAAACAAGATGCAGGTACACAGTGACTTTTCAGTTGGATTACACTCCCGCCACCCTCCCCCAAAAAGAAGCACTGGTGGCGTCTACAGGTAGAATCTGCCTTAAAATTTTTTTGGTAGAAAGGAAATCTTTGAATATTATCTTATGGCTTATTACCAACTTAATGGTTTCTAAGGTTTGAAAACCTCATCATCTCCAGCATATTTCTGTGACTCTTGCTCTGAAGACCCCTGTGGAAACAGCTTCATTCGGTGGCCCCACCCGCAGCCTCCACTCGCACGTGTGTCGGGGGCACGGGCGCGCCTCTGCTTGGCCGAGTTTATTCCTGTGAGCTGCGGGTCCTTGGGCCTTTCCCCACTGTCGCTGTGCCTCCTGGTGCGTGGCTCTCGTTCCTGCCGTCAGCACTCCAACCCTTGTGCTTTCCTTAGGACTTCTGCCCTCCTCGATCCCTCTCATTCCTGAATCTTACAGCAGGTCTGCAGTGAAAGCTAACGGTGCTTATCACTTCAGTGAGTGGGCTCTTGTTCTCCAACGAGTTTAAGTCCCGAAGGGCTGAACCAGAGGCTCCCCTGCTTCTGGGTCTCACTTGCCCAGAAACACCCCTCAAGCTCGCTTCTGCCTTAGGGCCTTGCCGAGCCCGTTCTGCTGTGTGTCTGCTGCTTAGCTTGCTTTCCTCCGAGTACTTGACCTGCGGTGCTCTCATCCTGTCTCAGCTAAATGTCACCCCCTCAGTGGGAAGCAGCCGCATTTTCTCACACTTCACTGGTTTTCTTCATGGCGCTTACCACTACCTGAAATTTTCCAGTGTGTCTTCCCCAGTAAACATAACCTTCATGTGTGCATGGATCTTGTAGAATCATTTTACCTCTGTATCCCTTCCTTACTGTAGTGCATCAAATAATACACTGTTTTGTGTGTATTTTGGGTAATTCTGTTTTCTTACTCAAGTAAATACACGAAAATAGAATTCTGCAAGTTTGTTTCTGTATTTAGAGTTCACTTCAGAGTTTACAACACTATTACTGTGGGAGGCATTTTGAGGGGAACTGTGCCTTGTGCAGCAGCCTGGTTAGCCTGAGACAGCAACTTAAATAACCTGGTCGAACAGGTTCAAAGGGACGATGTTCTAGTGGACCGAAGTGGCCAGATCTTTCACAGAGGGAAGAATATGGCCATTTAAGATGCATAGGTTTTATCCATCTTAAAAAAAATACCTTACTCTCAAATTTAGAGTTCTTTTACACATCATCTTATTCTGTATCTATTATATCTATTCGTACCTCCTTTAAACAATCTAATCACTAAAAAGTTAAGCACTGGGTTGAGCTTTCTGGCATTCCATCAGAATGGCCTGAGGAAACCAACTTCTTTGCCAGTTGTATGCCTGCTGATTGGGGCATGACTGAAACCCAGATTTTCCAGAATCAACAGATTTCTAAATGTTACTTCTTTTATATTAATCTTCATGTCCTTCAAAAAAAAGGAATTGTATTCCCGTTAGAAATTATTCCTTTGGAGGTAAATGTTGCTATTCATATTATTCATAGCATGTCTAGGACCTCCTGTTCATTATTTTAAAAACTCACAGGCTTTTTGCATTTATTATTTAAAAACCTTTTCTCAGAGAGGGTTTCAGTATCAAAATTATAGGTTGTTTTTTGCTATTTCTTTGTTTCTAAAGAGAGGCACCCCTTTTTACCTTTACCCTTTTTTATAATAACCTCATCAGCAATCTTTTAGGTCCACAAGAAAATTACTATTGACTGCAGTGGCCTGAGGTAATTGTATACTCATGTATATGTCTATTGGTTTTTTAAAAAAATTGTTAAACTAAATATTTACTACATCCAATAATATATTAATACCTTTTCTATTGATTAGGGAAAAGGTTCCATTAATAAATTACATCTTGGACTTTATAGTGACATGTATTAGTTTTTCCTCTATATATGACGACATTGACAACATTTTATTTTTTACTGATTCTTTGAATTTAAAACTTCCCTTTATTTAAATGTATTAATTGAAAACTTTATTCTTTCCTCTTTAGCATTTGAATCTTCTGATTTTAACAGATGCAAGTTTTGTGTAGTTGAAATTTTAACTTTCATCTTGGACTATTTACTTCTTTGAAGCAATCCTCGACTCTTGCTATTCAGCCTCTGGAGGGCCTCCTTGGTTTATATTCCTGATAATATGAACCCTGGAATTTCTTGTCTGTAGTGTTAACACTTTTTTTATGTCCAGACTCTTGTTTTGATTCTAACACTGGAAATTCAGATTCATTGTCCTAATAATGTATTCTGTGTTGGTGTGGAAGCTAAAAAAAATAATACTTTTTCTCCCACCTTCTAAGTTCTTCTAGCTAGGCTAATAATCAAATTCACAGAGACAGATTAATAGGAGAAAATCAAATTTTAATACTTGTACAAGGGGAATTTACATAAGCATGAAAATTTCAAGGACAGTGAGGCAAAATTGGCTGTATATGTCATTTTGGATAAAGGAGTAAAGGGGAGGTGTCGTCGGGGGGATTTTTAAAGGAAGTAGGCAATTTCCAGGTAGTTGAGGAAGAACTGGAACTTACAGGGCAGGTAAATTCTTGTGCAGTGGGACATGGGGTGACCTACCTACCAGGCCCCTGCTTGGTGCTTTCCTCTCTACCATACTTAATTCAAATTAAGCCAAGGTGAACAAGATTTCTTTCCTGGAGCAGGTCTTTTTCTCATTTCATCTCTTGGACGGGAAAGGGGGAGGGTCAAGCATTCTGCCTCTTTTGTTTTTTAATAACCAGCTTAAAATCAATATTTCAAAAGGCAAAACTTTGTCTTCTTTATTGGCTTCCTGAGATTTGCCAGAATTTAGACAAAAAATCTTATTAATTTGAGGAAATATGTCAAACTTTTTGTCCTCTGTATAGACTGGGACTGTTTTCTGATTAGATGATTTAAAAGGTCCAGAGATGAGCACCAATATCACATAGTAGTCACAGTTGACTTAATATCTATTTAATTGAAAAGAAAATCCATCCTGGGTTTTCCTTTCTAACAAGATCAATTGTTTTTCTCGCCTGTCCTTACATTCTTTGCGTAAACGTGAAAATGAAAATGTAGCAGGTATCCTAGCAGCAGGACTATAATACTTGAGATTTAGTGTTTATTTGTTAGGTTTAAAGGAATCTTATCTGAAGACAATTTGTATTTTTGAAGGACTTGAGTTAGAATTCTAATTGTTAAAAGTGATTAATTCTGTCATTTGAAATATCGATAACATTTTAATATATGGTATCTTGTTCCTTTTGGGAAAATATTGAAATTAAAAATGAACTTAGACTTAGTAAAAGTTGTGTGTGTGGAATAATCAGTTGGCTTTAAAGCAAGGTTTTGTAAAAGAAGCCTTTTATCTAAAGTAGCCTAGCTCGTATAGTTACTGTAATGCTAATAATCTGTTTTTATCGTACTCTTATCGATGATATAAAAATTATACCAGTAGTGCTGTTTTCTGGCTCTCTTAGTCCATTTAAAAATCTGCTTGCTGTCTTAGTAGAATTGCATTGGAAAAGTTAGAAATAGAACCAGGGCGTTTTTGATTCCTCTCTAAGATGTATTTATTTTTAAGAATGTGTGCGTTTTTCACAAATATTTATCTTAGGAGAGGCTGGTGTCCTGAAATTAGCAGTAGACTGTGAATGCGAAGACAAAGGTCTTCTGTACTGGCACTACCAGCCGCCTCTCTGAGGAGGTAATTCTTGCCTTCCTGAAACATAGGGGTTAGAGGGTCAAAGATAAAGTGGGGGAAATGACTTTTAAAACTACTGACGTGCTCCACAGATGCTATTTATATTGCTATGTCTGCGTCAGATTTGGCATTTTAAGGAACCTCTCTCATGTCTTCCTCAGAAAGTTTTAGAATTTACTACACATATGTACACACACTCTAGATCTCATTTTTCTCTTCTCTGTGTGCATAGCACTAAAAATTTCATAAAGAGTATTTATGGCGAGGCCTTTAGAGGACATATGAATGGAAGCTCATAATTATTAAATTTCTGTTTAGTATGCATATGACATTTTAGTATTCATATGCATACTTAAAAAATATATATCTTGGTGGAGATGCTTTTAATTGCCTCCCAGTATGGCAATGGTTTTCTTCCTACATTTTCTGCTGTGCTTCCGTTAGACTGTAAGCGTGTTTCAAGTGGTCTGATGAGGCATTTGACGCTGCATCATTTTTTATTTTTCTTTCATATCTTTTTCTTCACACTTCAAGAACTTAATACCAGTCAAAAGGTTGATCTAGCAAAAATAACCTAATCTTTGTGACTACATGTATTGGAGGGCCGATGCAAATGGAATTAAATAGAGAAAGGGTAGGTTAAAAGGTAGCTTGTACCTTGCTTAACTTTTATTATATAGTTGGAATTTAAGAACTAATTCTTATAAGAACACCAGTTGAATTCTGCATTGCTTCCTTCCCAGCCCTAGTCGAATATATATATATATATTTGTTTGTTTTAAAGGGAGTAGGGGAGATGAATCCATGGAATCATGGAAAGGATTTACTCTGCCAGTGTAATAGTTTGAAGAACTTAAAAAAACAAACATACAAACAAAAAACAAACAAACCATGTATTCTGTAAACAAAGATAGGACTTAATGAAATTTACAGTATTAAGCTATCATGAAATTTTGATACTATTTTAAATTATGGCACTGTAAATTTTCTCAAAATGAGTAAATGATGTTTCCTAAGGAACTTTATATCTAGAAACATTGATTTTTCACTTTCATTGAGAAAGGGAATTATTAAAGGTTCTTATTTTAAACCACTTAAATCAATCTAATTAAAGTGTGTTTTGTATAAAGTGTAAGAAAAGAAAAAGATAGGGTTTGTATAGACCTTGTGGGTTTAAAATGGCATGATGATTTTGAACTATTTCATAGCTTTCTTAAACTTAAGGCTGAATACTTTAGATGCCTCTGTGGAATCTCTGGCTGCAGATGAGCACAGTGGGAGCGTTGATTTTTGGTTCTTGTTTGCTGCATAGTAGTATGTTTCGATAACTACAAAAACTGTCCTTCATTTCATAGATTTTCTTACAGTTAGAATAGTGTGAAAAATACCTTCCTTTCCCAACTATTTTATTTAGGAGACCATATCTTTTGAGATTTATCTGAGACCTTTTTATTTCTTTATGGTTAAATAGTAGGAAATTACTATTTCAAGATCACTCCTAAAAGAGATCCCAGAGCTTAAGTAGGAGAGTTTAACATACACATTTTATCTCTGATTGCAGAAAGTATGTTTCTTTACCAGTTTGGTGTTTCCTACCTCAGGATACAAGGAGATAGGTCCTAGAGGAGTTATTGGGGATGTTGAAAGGAATCATTCCATTTAAAAATCCACTGTCTGTCTTCGTATAAATATGTTAGTCAAGTTAGAAATAGAACCAGAGTGTTTTAGATTTCTTTCTAAGGTATATTTATTTTTTAAGGTTGGGGCGGGGGTTGTGTGTATAATTTTTTATTTTTTTTAGGCCAAGCAACCCTTGGTTGACCTCACAGATTGCAAGGACCTTGTCAGTTTACAATCTCTTATTTTTTATTTTTTTACGCCTACAGCACCTGGTCTTCCTAGGTGGTCTCCCATCCAAGGACTGACTAGGCCTGACCCTGCTTAGCTTCTGAGATCAGATGGGATCTGGCTTGTTCAGGGTGGCATGGCCGTAGACAATGTGTGTATAATTTGAGAATTCCCTAAAGATATTTCTAGTAATGTCGTCTTTGTTGAGAATCACGAGTGTGGAATACAAAATTCAGTTAAGTGTCTTTTTCCATATTTGCCGTCATTTAACATGTGTTACGTATTAAAGGATGCATGGTGAAATATTGCTCTTTTGATGCCCCAAAACCTTTACTGTGTCCAAAATTTGTAGGGTGTACCATACCATTGTAGCAGTATGGTGCCTGCAGTGCCTAACTTGGTATTAATTTTCTTTAAAAGTACAAAATTGCATAATATATCAAAATTGCATAATTGTTTTTTCTTCATGTGTCGCGTGTGATTTTTGGCAACCCAGTTTTCTTGACCAGTCTCACCTATAAAAAAAAAGTGGTAATGATGTTATCCATTACATAACATATTTATTTTTAAAGAACATAGTGCTTTTTAAGATTATTTAAGATTATCTTTAAAGGGAAGATTGTTAGAGAAGCTCGCAAGCCTCAGTTCCTCCGGGATGTCAGCCGGAGGAACTTTATCAGAATAGCTCTATAGTCAATATTTGCCTGTTTTCAAGACTTTTTAAAGGTGGTTGTGCACATTTCTTACATTAACAAAACAGTCCGCCTTTTCCTGGATGGTAGAGTCCCAGTCTGGTTTCAGAACTCTGTCTTTTAGGGTTCCGGGAGTGTTTAGCTCTTAGTGATTTCTGATCTCTGTCCTGACATGCTGTGTGTGGTTTTTCACTGAAGTGCCCAGGGTGGGGCATGTTTCTTTGTAGACTTTCAGTCTTTTTGTTCTTCCTCTGCTAGGCAGGTCATGGAGTAAGAGATTTCCTTTCAATCTTGGCCATTTCCCAGGCAGAATGGGATGTTTCTAAAGTACTTCCAGGACTTGGTGACAAAAGGGGAAGATAAGTGATGCAAATGGGAATTGAAGCAGGGTTTCTAAGGCTGTAAACGAGCTTGGGTTAAAAATAAAAGCCAGGAGAAAGTGAGTCAGGTTAACGTGGTGCCTTAGATTCGGGAGCCTTTAGGTGAATGATTATTTAGCATAAACACAATTATAAACACAATTATACTGAACACTGCATTTACATTTGTATTGGAGATTAAAAGCATACAAGATTTTATAACTGCTAATATTCTTAATACCTAGTAAGATTTTAATTTATGCCAGATGAGGTACAGTATCTCAGAATACTTAAATACTTGAAATGATTAGCAGTTGATTTCATGTCTCTGTCTCAGCCAGCAATTTTTCTGATTTTTCAAGCCTTAGTGTGTTGACTCTAAATTTTTTGCGTTGTCTCAGTGGTTAATAAGAATTCAGCTGCAATTTCGAAAACTATCGAAATGGGTAGGCAATAAAATAGAACTTAAAATGCATTTATTTTTTAAAAACATTAAGCGCTAAAAGACTATTAGATATTTCTGAGACATTGATAAAGAGTAAAATTTCTATTTTGCTAGAAATTTAGACCTTTTATTATTATTATAGTTAACAGTTGCGTTTTCCTGGCATATAAGTGCACTGTTTTGTGTCTTTCTGTACTTTGGCTACCTTAATCCTTTCGGACCTGTAAGTTCCAGCCCTTCTGGTGCCTGATTAATTAATTCAGACACTAACAGTCTTTGGTTTCATTGGAAAGCACGGTGACTTTAAGCCACTGCTACATTTTTGCTTTTCCATTTAGAATGGCCAGATATGGTAGGCCATACAAGACGTGAAATACTGAATTGTTAAGAGATAAATCAACGGTCTATTATCTTTTATACCTTTACTGTAAAGAAATGTATTTTCTTTAAAGGCAGGTTCATTGAGATATAATTTACATGCTGTATAGTTCTTAGAGTTTTGGCAAATGTATATAGTATTGTAACTATGACCACCACAATCAAGCTACAGACTAGTTCCATCATCCCAAATAATTTCCTTGTTCCACTTTGTAGTCAGCTTCTACTCCCAGCCCTTGGCAACCACTGGCCTTTTTTCCCCCCCTATAATTTTGTCTTTTCAAAAATAAAAAGTTTTTTTTAAATTGTGGCTAAATGAACATAAAATTTACTATTTTACAACTTAATGTTATTAAGTACATTCACGATGTTGTGCAGCCATCACCACTGTATAGTTCCAGAACTTTTCATCACTTCAGATGGGAACCTTGTGCCCATTAAGCAGTCACTCTGCATTCTCCTCCCCTCCCAGCCTGCCCATTTGAACCACAAGCCTCCTTTCTCTGTGGATTTGCCTGTCGTGGATGTTTCATACACATGGAATCATGCGACGTGAAGCCTTTTGTGTCTGGCCTTGCATTTGGCATAACCTTTTCAGGGTTCATCCTTATTGTAGCAGGGATCAGTACTCCATTTCTTTTTATGGTTGTATTGTATTTCATTATATAGATGCACCACATTTTGTTCATCCATCTATCCTTTGATGGACATTTGGGTTTCTGCCTTTTGGCTATTATGAACAATGTTGTGGCATTTGCTTACAAATTTTTGTGTGAACACCAATTTTTAGTTCTTTTGGGCATATACATAGCAGTGGATTTGCCGGGTCATGTGATAGTTCTGCTGTTTTCTTAAATTCCCACGCATAATGTGTGAGAGTTCCACAGCCTCACAATACTAGTTATTTTCTGTTTTTAAAGAAAATTGTGGCTCTCCTCATGGGTGTGGTTTCTCATGCATTTGACTGGCATTTCCCTGTCACTAATGATGTCGAGCAACTTCCCATGCGCTTATTGGCCATATCTTTGGTGAGGTATTTCTAGCCCAGGCTTTTGCCCATTTTTAGATTGGATTGTTTGTCTTTGTTGAATTACAGAAGTTCTTTATATATTTTGGACACTAACCTCTTACAAGATATATGATTCATACATATTTTCTCTGATTTTGTGGGTTGTCTTTTCACTCTTGATAGTGTCCTTTGATGCTCAAAAATAAGGGTTTTAAAATGCATATTAAGTAGATAAATTCTGAATTTAAATGTGTTGGTGAAGCCAGCCATTTCTATTTCTGGCTTTTCTTTTGTGTTTAGAAAAATTACTCTTAAGATCATATGCATAGATCAAATTTTAGTTATGGAAATCTTAATTTAGATAAAAGTTTTACTTAAAGAAGGATAATAGTCATCTTCTAATCTGTTGCCCTCCCCAGTGCACGCAGCAACCACTGTTCTCTTCCCTGTGAAAGATGTATGGGATAAATGAGTACACCCTGCCTTCAGTACTAGCATCTCAAACAAGTGAGCAGGTAAAGCTAGTATATAACTAGTTAAGTATGAACTAGTGTTGTACACACTTTTTGAGTGCTGTAAGAGTTTGAAGGAGGAGTTGAATGATGAGCTTTTTTTCCTAAAAATCACAGCTTTTTGTACTCCTAATTAGAATTTATACTGCCCTACAGTTCTTTTTTTTCTAGATTGTAAATTCTTAGAGCGTCGGAACCGTTTTAGTTAATCTTTTGGAGTTGTTAAATCTTAATTGAAAGTACTCTTGTAGTAAATGATCAAGAGGATGTTGTTGATTTTAGTAAACATTTTGGAGAGGAAGTGTGGGTTGCAGGTTGAATCTTGAAGTAAAGTTAGAATTGGGTTAGGTTAGGGGACCACATCAAGAGAAAGGCCACACTTACGAGGATGGCAATCATTTATTTAGTCAACAAGTAATTTATATGCCATCTAGACAACGGGGATACAGTGATAAGCAAAACTGTCAGGCCCCTCCTAGGTATTTACAGTCTTCTGGCAGAACACAGTTAAATAAGCTTTTCAAATGGCGCATGAGCTAAAGGAACTATTAGATTCTCTGGTAGCACACGTATATAACAGGGACTCCTAGCCAGTTCCAGGGGAATCAGAAACTTTACATAGGAAAGCTGAAGCTTGAAGGATAAAGAGAAATTAGCTAGGGCTGGCAAGGGACAAGGACAAGGCTGTTCCAGGCACATTGGGGCTGAGCAAGGTGATTCAAGGTGGAAGATCAAGATGATGAGGCATGGAGCATAAAAGAGATGGTTGGTAGAGACTTAGCTGAACGGGGAAGTGAGGTACATAGGGTATATAGGATGATAAGGGCAGTGGGAGGACATCAGATTTGTTCTTTATAAGAATTATTTTTGTTGCAGTATGGAGAAGAGATGGAATAGAGATGAGAATTGGAGGCGGGAAACATATGTCTGACTGATCAAATAGTGCCATATATTAGAATAGAGCTGATGGTGGTACCATTTATTAAAATGGGGATTCTGGGAGGAAAAGGACCAGCTGTTGTGTTTGAGGCATTAGAACACTGAGATCATTTTTTAAACAGTGGGGTATATAGGGTTGGACCTCAGAGTAGACATCTGTGATGGAGCCCTACATTTGAGAGCCAGTGGCCAACAGGTGGTAAATACTGCCATCAGCATGCATTGAGGGAGAGAGAGTACAAAGGGAGATGAACAGAGGGCCTAAGACTTTGAGAAACTCCAAGATTGAGTTATTTGATATAAGAGGCTGAGCAAGCCTTCAAAGGCTCCTGAGAAAATAGAATCAGAGAGGTGGGGAGAAATGCAGAGTATAATATCCCATGAGCCAAAGGAAGGGAAGAATCAGTTACTTTAAACTCTCTGGATCTTACCACAGAGGGTGACTGTAAGACTTTTTAAAAGTGGTTTTCATTCGGCCCACCTCATTCTTTTGCAAGGCACCTTTGTGCGGGCCACAACCTGCTCAACCCTCCTTGGCAGCCCTGTGAAAGCTGCCGAGAGGGTGCGTAAGATGAAGCCTGAACTGTATCCTGGATTTAGCAACCCGGAGGTCATAGTTGGTTTTGCCAAAAGTGATGGGGCAGAAGGCGGCTCAGTGTGGATCGAGGAGCTAGTAGAGGTGAAGAAATGGAGCAAAGAGGAGAGACAGACAGCTCTGAGTTCGACTGGAAAGAGCAAAGACAGATTGTTTGGTGGAGGGATTTGTGGGATTGATGCTTTTCTGTTTGTGTTTATGGGCTTTTAAAAAATGCTTTTGCATTTTTAAAGGGAGACATTAGAAAATTTTACATGTTTAAGGAGAGAATTCGCTTTGATGGGAAAGGTAAGATGCCACTGGAGAAAGTATTTGAAAAGGTAAGAGATGGAAGGAAGTAGGTGGAATTCTAATCAAGGCCTAGAATTGGGTGCAGATGTGTTACGGTACTTTTTTGTGCGTGTATGAATAGAGAGCATGTGTGAGTTTGGGGGGTGAGGAGAATGTGTGTGTGCGTGTGTGTGTGTGTGTGTGTGTGTGTGTGTGTGTAGGGGGTTTAGGAGACTAGTTTGGAATCTGAAGAGATTGGGGAAGGTCTGGATAACACATGTAGAGAAAGGGAAATGAACAGGCCCTGAGAATGTGGAGCTTACCGATGATGGATGATGGATTATTGATAATTGGGTTTATCCAGGGTTGGGTTTTGCCAGATTGGTGTGAGGAAAATATTAAGGGAGGTTAATGGGATTGGCAGGAGTGTTATTGGAAATGATAGGCCATGAAATAAATCTAAGCCAGTTAAAGAAGTGAAGAAGGAAAAAAGTACTTGGACTGGGAAAAAGAGTCACTGGCATTAAAATCACTCAGAAGACTTGGAGCAGTATTGAGGAAGTGTGAGGAGGCAGTTGTCAAAAGCAAGTCATCAGCGGGTATTGAGCCAGGAGAACTGAAAAGGGTCTCTGGGATGTTAGAGACAAGTAAGTCGGAAGTTCCTGGTTGGCAGGAGCATTTCAGTGGAGTGCTCATGGTGGAACCAGATTGCAGTGAGTTGAAAAGTGAGTGAAGGCAGGGAGGGTAAATTTTCCTCAAGAGGTTTGGCTGTGAAGAGTCTAGACAGTTAGAAGGAGAAAGGGAGTTAAGATTTGAAATTTTTTTTTAAAAGAGACTTGAGAGTGCTCATGTTGATGATATGATGAGCAGTAGGAAAGTGGGAGATCCAAAGCGCACCCGGAGACAGGAGGATGTGCAGATCCAGAGGGTTAGATTATGGTAGGTGCAAGGTTCACACGTGCCGTCACATGAGGGTGATGGGGAGGAAAAGGCTCTGCAGATGTAGGTGAATTTGTAGGTGTATTGGAAAGCAGGTGGCAGGTAATGGTGGAATGTTGAAGAACTCTAAAGTTAGAACCGAATTTGAGTTCTTACTCTGCCTTTTGTCATCTGTGCAACTTTAGGTCAGTTATGCAGTCCGAGTTACCTCATGTGTAAGATGGTAACTGATAGGATTATGTTAAAGATTAAGTGGATAATAAATGTATGTGAACGGCTTGGGTAAGTTTCCTCCTAGACTTGATAGGAGCTCAAAATTATAAGCTCTTATCAAGAGTGCTGGAGGATGGCTTGCATTTCCCATGAGGCAGGAGTCTGCTAGTGCCGAGGGAAGGAGTAAGGTGCAAAAGGTTTGAAAGCTGTTTTGGAAAGGCGAGCCGCCTGGCTAGGGAAGCATGAGCAGCACTGAAGACCCGGTTGTCGGCAGAACTGCATGGGGAGGGTGTGTCACCAAGCTTTTCACTGAAGACAATTGTGCACATGACGCAGAGGTTAAAATCTGACGTGGCACCCTCCTGGAGTGACTTGCTTTGTCTCTTCTGGTTAATTGGATTAGAAGTCTATCAGTAGAGGATGTTTGAGATTTCTTGGAAGGGATTTAAATGACAGCAGGTCCTCTAATAATGTCGTTTTGTTGTAATGTTGATGAGATGCTCTAGGCCCTGAACTCTTTGTTTCATATCAATTAGGTAAAATTGATTTTGTTATATGTTATTTCGCTTAAAGTTGCAGAAATCCGTCGACAACATTGAAGAGTCACTGTACTGAAAATCAGTTCTTATTATGTTTGCTAAAGATGTTATTAAAAATTTTATAATCTTTTAAATTTTGAGATAGAGTATGTTCAGTGATTTTAAATATAGGTGCGGAGTTAGAGGGAGCGTGACCCATAGGACCACCTTTACTTCTGACACCAGTTACAAATTTGGAGAACCCCAGGACTATTCTTAAGTTGGATAATTCACCAGAAAGACTTGCCGAACTCATTGAAAGCCGTTACACTCATGGTTACAGCTTATTCCAGTCAAAGGATATTGATTAAAATCAGCCAAGGGTAAAGGCGCGTGGGGTGGAGTCCAGGGAAGTTCTAAATGTGGAGCTCCTGTCCTCTTCCGTGGGTCGTGAACAGTGTTGTTTCCTGGTGTGGACGTGTGACAGTACGCATGGGGCGTTTCTACCCATGGATGCTCACCAGCCTTGATGTCCAGAGTTTTTATTGGGGCTCCATGATTGACTGCCCACATGGCCGAACTTAGTCTCCAGCCCTTCTGGAGATCGAGGTGACCTCTGTGACTCAAATCCTCTGCCATAAATCACGTTGTTATACTTCCTGGGGTTGCCCAAAGCCCCTGGTGAAAAAGAACACTCTTACTAGGCTTGACGTTCCAAGAGTTTAGAGATTACCTTCCAGAAGCCACGGGTAAAGGCCAGACCTCTCTTTGGGCAAGGTAAAATCTCTACAATTTTACAATAAGTATATTTTCATATTTTGCATCTACAGTGGCTGTTTAGTTGAGAGTTTGAAGTAATGGTTAAAAATTGGTAAAAGACAACCCATAAATAGATAATTAAGGTTTGCTATTTTACGTAATACTTAAGTAGCTAAGGAAGTTTCATAAAAAATTACATGAACTGTTAATGTTTTAATACTGCAAAACGGATGTAAACTCATTTTTAATTTTGGCATGATGGTTCGATACTGTTTTGTTAAATTTGCACTTAACTATTTACTCCTGTGAGAAGAGTTTTCATATAAATAAAGTCCCTGAGCCTCCCAAATGAATTGTTTTACCCTGGACTCATGTTTTAGAGCGGTATTTCTAATGTGAAAGTTACATACACACAAGGCCCAAGATTATGCATAGTGTCACCTTTTCTCTCATCCCTCATGAAAGCATGTCTGAATCCAGGTGAGTAAGAGACATCATAGCAATGACCTCGCTATTTCTGAAAAAGAAAAGTCGTTTTCAGGTGGTATCGTTAGTATGAAAAACCCACAGCATATCATATCATATCCTACACCTGCTCTGTGACAGGGACACTACCTTTGAGCACTACTGCTTTAGAGAATAAATACATTCCCACCTCACTGGCTTTAGTGCAAATCTCATTTTCTGGTTGATATCCATTACAAATTTGATCTCGCCATGAGAGCAAAATTCCTTAATAAGCCTAGTTAAAAAGAACTTGAAGCAACATGACGCTTACTCCCGTGGCACCACTAGGCGTGGTGTTTGCATCAAGTCATTTCGGGGTGCTTTGTGGAATTCCCTGACTTCATACTTCCAGAGTGGCTCTTTTTCTTTTTCTTTTTTTGTTGTTCTTTATAATGCTTACAAGAACTGGACCACAAGACCACATTTAGCCAGGAGATAGAACACATGGTGGATTGTTGATGTGAGGTCTGAGGATTTGGGTCACTCAAAAATGGACGACCTCTCAGATTTATTACATTTCTTGTGTACTGAGAATAGGTAACTAAAAGGAGCGGTGACTATTTGCATGTGATTTGTATGTTATAGTGAACATTTAAATTCTTTTATGTACTAAAAAGATTTGGGTTGCCACCTTAAGCCTCTCTATCCTCTAAGGCACAGAGTGGCTTTCCATTTCAATTTTTGCTTCAGCATACAAAACCTAGAGGGCCTTAGTTCGACTAAAAGCACCTAACCCATGAATGGTATTTGCTTCATGTTTGAACAACAAATGTTTTAACCCACTGCCTTCACTAATATTGTAACTACTGTCTTACAGATTGACTTGATGCAAAACATCACAAAGGCTCCATATTATACAGTATGCGATTTTTGAGGTATGAGCTTTAGAAACTTACCTCTCATGTGGCATGTACATCAGGCTTTAACTTCAGTTTAATCACTTTGGGGAAATTTATGCATTTCTCTTTTTTCCTCTCTCTCTCCGTAATATTTTTAGAGTATTAAAGGGGCTGTGGAGGTATTTTTGGATCCTTGCTAGGAATCTTAGTCTTAACAGATACATTTTCTTTTATCACTAAATTGAGACTCTTATTCTGGCAGATGATAGCTTTTTCAGCCCTTATAACTGCCTTAACATTTATGCCTGTCTCTTTGAGTTCAGACCTGCCTTTGCTATTTTGTGCCTTTGATTGCCTTATTTCAAGTGTTCATTTATGCTCCTTAACGGTTTTCTGTTTATTGGACTGGGACGATCTTGTTGGTGCTAACAACCTGATATTGACTTTTTTTTTCCCCGAGACCTTAAGCAGTTTAGATCTTATGAAATAGAGATTTCATATAAATGCTGAACCATTTTGTGCTTTTGGGTTCAGAACATGTATAACTTGAATTCTAATTAGAAATGTTTTAATCAGTTTGTATTATTAAAAAAAAAAAACAACAAAAACCTTTGCAATTAGAGTTTTTAGACAGTTCTGGGACAGTGGTTCTGTCCTAGTGAATTTTTTGGTTATATTTCTGAAAACCCACATTCTGAAGAAAAAAATCGTGGTAGGCACAGCTCATGGGATTTTAAAACCTGTATTTCTAACGAATTGGGCAGTTGCTCCTGTTTTTTTCCGTTTAGTTTGAAATCAGATACTTCCAAGTTGGAGATCGATTTGTTGGTAGCAGTAGGTTGCAGAACTTAAAATCAGCTGCCATATATTGAGCATAAAAGCTTATTTTATGATTGTCTTCATAGGCTCATGACCTGCTTATACATTATTTGTTAGACTGGAAACCTTGAGTTTATTTAGTATCATGGTCATAATCTTTCAGTGTACCCTGTAAGCTGAGGATTTCTTAAGAATTCATTATCTTATTTAAGCCTCACAACAACTTTACATGTTAGATAGGTATTATTCCCATTTTATGCAAGACACAACCGAGGCTTGGAGATGAAGTACATTGTGCAGAGTCACACATACCTTTTCAGTGGTGGAGCTGGGATATGAGCCCAGATCTTTTTTTAAGCCTGTGTTCTCTGCTGTCTGTGTTCATTGCTTTGCCACCAGAAAATGATACAGACAGCAAGGCAAGTATATGTGATAATGAAGACAAGACATTCAGACATTTAAATATTGCTGGACCTCAGTTATCTTGGCGTTTCAGAGTTTATTTATTCATTTCCTAACAGCTTATTCTTCCAGGCTGTGTTAGATGCTATGCATACAGACAAGTTGAAACCCTGTCAGAAAAGCCCATATGCTCTTTTGTGTTTCAGTTCTTCTTCAGAAATTAATGGTATGTTATGGATTATTATAGGTGAACATTTAAAGTGCTATTTTTAGATCTATACATTTGTCTTTACATTTGTTTTAAAAAGTTTTCATGCTCTATTTAGTGTTAAGGGTATTTAAATGCATATAGACTTAGTATACTTAGAAAATATCCTCATATATTTTTTTCTTGAAATTCCCTAGATTTTATTTTTCCATATGTTGGAAGTACTGGGCTTCGTCTGTCAACGAGTGAACTTGGAATGGTTGGAGAAGATACTCCATGATGGAGCCTTAGCTGTTTTAGTGTGCTAGGGTTACAGAATTTTATCCAGTTTCAAATTGTGAGCCTTTAGGAATAATTTAGACTTGTGCCACTTAGGTATTCAAGTTCAGTTGGACCTATTGTCTGGATTCTGTGTTAACAGTGGTAGATACAGATCAGGGTGTTTGACTAATTGAGCCTATGCAGAGTTTCATGTTTAGCATTTTTGTGGGTGAGGGCAACAAAAGGATGATAAACTCTAAATGAAATATATTTCCAAACACTGCAGTCATTTTTGTACATGGGGAAGGGACACGGAGTGTGAGGATTAGTTTAGATTAGTTTCTGCTATCATAAAAGTGATACCCCCGCCCCAAAGGTTGTTTCTCTCAGAAGAAATAACAGTAGGAGAAGAACGTTGTTTTTTTTTTTTTTTTTTTTTTTTAATGCTGCCGTATTGTATATAGTGTTGTCTTATTTCTTGGTGCTTTATGATGGATGGTTGGAAGATTAAGGCTCGTGAGAGATTATGAAGCTCAGCTCCCTATTTCGCTGATGAGGACGTTGAGGCAGAGAGCTGATCTTAGATAAGGACACTTCCTTTACCCCTTTACCTGGGACCGCACCTCTTGCTTATTAATATCCAAGTATCAGGGATTATTCTGGACAATGCTTGGATTTTAAATAGATTAGGACTGCAACCTTCAAATTCTGCTTTATTGGATTCCTAATATCTTTTCCTCACTTTTTAGAATTTTAGTAGATATTCTTTATAGTTAAGGAGTCTTCATGAAGTTTTCAGTATTGCAGTTCATTAAAGTAACCTTACTTTGCAGCAAATATGTTCTTTCCTTATATCCCACTGAGCTTGTTTTCAGATACCATTCTATAATTTATTTTCCCACCCAATAACCAAAGTACGAATTCAGGTGAGAGAGAATGCCACATTGCCATGAGGCAGTACTTTAAAAATAAGTTGGTAACATGTTGTCCCTGCCTGATGTTGCCAGTGTTTTTTATTTTTATGACGGGGAAGACTAATTTTTCTACTGATTAACCCTCTCCCGGGAGGAGAGTTTAGGAAGAAGTACTCTTTTTATCAACTCATGTGAAGAGAATCCTGGACCAGGGTGGCCAACTGTCCCAGCTTGCCGAGGACTGAGGGAGTTCCTAGGATATGGGACTCTCAGGCTAAAACCAGTCTAGTCTCGAGCACAGAGGGCTAAGTTGGGCACCCTAATCCTGGTCTTTACAAGAGTAATAGAAGGGCCATCATCCAGTGACAGTTCCTTCCCAGCTGAGACTTACTAGACACTGGAGCACTTATTTATAATGATATAAAAATTTAAAAAGGAGAGAAAAGAGAGGCTTGTATAAAGGAAAGATTTGTGATTTGGGCTCTGAAAATGTTCATTTAAAGTTCTCATGTTATAC
The DNA here is from genome assembly GCF_000151845.1 of Pteropus vampyrus. Taxonomy (NCBI): domain Eukaryota; kingdom Metazoa; phylum Chordata; class Mammalia; order Chiroptera; family Pteropodidae; genus Pteropus; species Pteropus vampyrus. The sequence goes on along the minus strand of NW_011889095.1, from coordinate 185,569 downwards.
TCTTCTCTCTTTACAGAACTGATAGTGCATCAGCCGACCCAGATAATTTAAAATATTCTTCATCCAGAGATAGGGGTGGGTCTTCCTCTTATGGACTGCAACCTTCAAATTCAGCTGTGGTGTCTCGGCAAAGGCACGATGATACCAGAGTCCACGCTGACATACAGAATGACGAAAAGGGTATATATATATGTTTCCTTTATTGGTAGAGACTTGGTGTTTGTTTGTTTTTTAACTGTCCCTCCCTTCCCTTTCTCTCCCTTCCCCACCTCTTTCTTCTAATATGTTTAAAATATAAATGTATATAAAATGTCAGAGAAACCAGCAGTTTATAATAGACAATACACCATGGTGCACATGAAAGACACCCTGCACTTAGAGCTGTGTGGTTGAAACACACACACACACACACACACACGGTAATTCATATTTCTGTGTTACTCATTTAATATGTATTTATTTATTATGTATTAAATACAGTGCCATTTAATATGCTATTTAGTAATTCATTTAATATATTTGTTAAATAAAATTCTGTTTTTGAAACTTTATAGTAAGTTTACCCCCTTAATTTTTTAAAATTTAAATGTCCTTTTCGTACAAATAATACGTAAATCAGTTTCCTTGCCAAAAAATATATACCGTGTTATCACTGAGACTGAAATCTCAGTTACCATCTCTAGACTACAAAAAAGTTTTTCAGTTGCAAATCTAACTTAAATTTAGTTTCGTTTCTCTTCTTCCATTAAAGATGTTAAGATGAAATCAAAATGATTTCAAAGCAGAAAGCAGAGGGAAAGGGTAGGAGAAGCAAAGACTGGTTGAGCTGTGGATTGGGTAATAAGATCTTGAACTGCCATTGAGTGAAAGAGCCTTATTAAAATAATGTAATGGAAATGTTGCTGTTTTTAGGTGGCTACAGTGTCAATGGAGGATCTGGGGAAAATACTTATGGTCGGAAGTCGATGGGGCAAGAGCTGAGGGTTAACAATGTGACCAGCCCTGAGTTCACCAGTGTTCAGCATGGCAGTCGTGCGTTAGCCATCAAAGACATGAGGAAATCACAGGGTAAGGCTGGGCAGACTGGGTGCCAAACACACACGCCCTGCAGAGACCTGGGTCTTCTCTTCTCCTGGAGCCTCGTTGCTAACACCTTGAGCACGTGTGAGCTGGTTGGTTTACTCAGAGTTGAAAACGATCTGCAGGTGATGCTTTTTTGCATTCCTTTTCCTGTGAACTGTTTCGTAAGAGTAAACTCCTATGAGAGAGGTTTTAATACTTTTTAGAAGAGAATTCTCTTCTGAAATAAGATTAGAAGACTGGATAAGGCTTAAAGGGTTTTCCTGATTATTATTGATACCGAATGTACTGTGTACAGTGGGCTCTTGCTGTATACAGCAAGTCCTTGAACTCTCGGGCCTGTGGGGGGTGTGGGTGTTGGTGGAGTGGTTCCTTTCTGAGGTTATGTACACGGTGCCACCTTCTGCTATATAACACAAGCCTCACTGTGTAGGTAAAGTGCCCTGAAAATTCAGAGGATTACAGGTAATGACCTTTTTTAACCCCCTGAAGAGAAATTTTATTGGTAAAGCCAAGTGTAAAATCAAGACTTATGACCTGTACACTTTGGTGGATATAATCACTCTTTGGACATTCAGTTTATGGCTGTTTTGTCTTTTGGAGTGTGTGTGCATGTATGTGTTTTGTGTGTCTTGGTGAACATTTTTGCATAATAGCTTTTTTGGCATGTAGCTTTAAAAACATGATTTGTTTTGAACAGTTTTTCAGAATCGGAATGCTGAGTTGAAGGGTATACTGTTTCTTAACAGTGTTTGAACTCCTAGACTTACTATGATAGAGGCTAGAAAGTGACTAAAGCTAATTTAGTCCAATTCCTCTTCCTCACAGGCTCAGGATTATGCATTTTGCCAGTGGCAGAATAGATTCCTGTCTGGTATCCTAATGACATATTCATTATCCATCCTTACCAAAATACTCTGTGGGCTAGGGATTTTAAACTCCTGTTCCTTCTCTCATATGCCGTCATTTCTTTTAATAAGTTTCCTTTCATGCCTCACAGATAAATGAAACTATCAGACCCTTTGATGTGGTTTGTTTTTAACTTACCTTGGTTAATTATGATAAATAACAGTCAAAAATATAAAATAAAATTTAGTACTTAAATGCATCTTTATTTTATTTAGTGTCAAGCATTATTTGAGCATTTCTGCTTGTGCTTGTCATTAAAAAAATGAAAGGAAGGAGGGTTCTGATTTGCCCCTTTCTGAGTGGCAGCACGCCTTGTACATGGCATATGATAATGAGACATGAGTTCAGTTCACCAAAACTTCGTTCTAGGGAAATGATGGGATATGAACAAGAGACTTCCCTCCAATGGGGTATCTAGGTGGAAATAAAAGCATGTAGCCTGTTTCTACCTGATTGTGACTTTATCCTTAATCTATTGAAAGAAGTCTTTCACCTGTACACATGCTCTTTACTTGAATATTGAAAGCAGTTTGGAACAGATCTGAAGAAAATGATTTCTAATCCTTTTTTCCCTCTCAACTGGTCCTCTGGAATGAGGTGTTTCCTTAGGTTTATCTTTTCTGTAATGTGCCCAGCAGTCTCCTGGGGCTTGGTTGATAATGATGAACAAAAGTGAGATGATGAACAAAAGTGAGATGGGACTTGAATTCATCGAGCTTTTATTTTTATTGTTCAGTGGACTGTCATTTTTGATATACTTTAAAATATTTGGGCTATAAGGTGTCTGTGCTTATTTATACCCAATGGGTAACAAAATGTTTCTGTTCACAGAGCGATCGATGTCTTATTCTGATGAGTCTCGACTGTCGAATCTTCTTCGGAGGATCACCCGGGAAGATGACAGAGACCGGAGACTGGCCACTGTAAAGCAGTTGAAGGAATTTATTCAGCAACCAGAAAATAAACTGGTGAGCACAGTATGTTTGGAAATGTTGATGATTTTTGTGTTTCCATAATAAGCTAGATAATGCTCTCCGGAGTGCTTTAAGAAGGGAAAAGGTTTGCTTCGGAGGAAAAATAACAGCGATTCCTCATTCCAGGTTAATTTGGCCTGTACTGTGATGATCTAGAATTTAATACCCCTGATGTGTAATTTATCTCCCATTGTCGGATCCACATTTGTGCCTTCTGCAGTAAAGTGTTTTTAACACATTTATTGTCTTGTCCTCAGAATTGTTTTTTCTGGGTTCCAGTACAGAATGTCTGTTTTTCATAATGTGAAATTGGGGTAGGGGTACAGATTTTGTTCATGGGGAAGTTTGGTCTGGTGTCTAGAGCTAAATAAATGGGAAAACCCTTTAAAGAACAAAGCGCAGGAGCAATTACAAATTTCTTTCCACCCCAAGTGATTTTCCTAATGTTAAGTTGATACAGAACTTGATATGGAGCAGGAGGAAGTTAGTGAGAATGGTGGGGTGAGTCAAATAACATTGGTTCAGAGCTTCTCCCCCACTCCCAGATTTTACCATGAAAAAATTTCTATAGAGAGCTTATTGAAAGAATTTTACAGTGAACACCATATGCTCGTCATCTTGATATGGTAAAATTAACATTTTACTGTATTGCTTTATCACATACGCATATTGCTTTATCTCTTACTCCATTAATCCTTCTTGTTTTTATGCATTTTAGAGTAAAATAAGCCTTTTGAGGTTATTTTTTTATTGATGATCATAGCTCTATGTTTTGTATGGATGAATTTCTTTCCTTATGTGAAAGGTTATGAAATAAATTTATCCATTTAAAGCACTGATATATGCTAATTGGGGACTGAGAATAATAAGGAAAGTAAGGTGTTGTCCAATTATAATTCAGAGGGGAACACAAGAAGAAAAAGTGCACAATGTTATTCTTAAAAGTATAGGAATTTGAAGTTTTTACGAATGTGTTTTTTTAAAGGTACTAGTTAAACAATTGGATAATATCTTGGCTGCTGTACATGATGTGCTTAATGAAAGGTAAGTAACTAATAATGGTTAAATTTGAAAAACTTAAGGTAAATTTTTCGAAATTATTAAACAAGAAGATAAACCCATTGGTTTTATATATGAACATCTCGTTTTAACGTTTCACTGGGTTCTGTTGTCATCTTTATCTGTTAAAGTATTTATATGTTAATTACCATTGAATACAAATGGAATCCTTGAAAGGGAATACCATTTTTTAAAAATTTGTCAACATGACTGAATAATGAATTGCACATTGCCTTGTAGCATGACATAAAGTCTTTATGTGGGCATGAATGAATGTGATTAACGTTTGTAAACTGGAGAATATTGAAACTGCTTAGGGAGCAGAGGTGAAAGGGACCTGCCTTCTTTGGGCATCAGTAGATTCAGACCATCTAGTTTGCATGGTTGCTGGGGATCTCTACAGCGTGCAGTTGTTTCTTCATATGGCGATTTCTAAAGAATCGTAATGTTGGAAAGCACCCAGAAAGTCATCTCAGCAGGTCAAGAGCCTTACTGCTTTTTGACGGTTTTATTTTATGTAGTTACTTATTATACTTAAATCAGCGGTTGCATTTAACTGTTACAGTTAACAGTCCTTACATATTGAACATTATTATTACATAGTATGGAATTGTAGTATTTTATCTGATCATTCGTTGCTGCCCTTTTCTGTGAATCCTTTAATGGCGCTTGAGGTTGAATTTGAAGTCTGAATTTTAGTATTTTTTGGTATTTACTTACTGTTTATTAAGTAATTGATTATATAAAAGAAAGTCCAATGTCCAACAAAGATACTTCTGGGCATTGCAGGAGAGAGAATAGACAATATTTAAAGTGAATAAAATCTCAAGCTTTTGGGTAGTTTGAATAGAAAATTTAAAACATCATTTAAGATTTTTTTTGGTAAGATGTGTCATTACTGTCATCTTTGAAAGCTTAAGCTTTTTGTGTGTTTTGTTTTGTTTGCATTGAAATAAACGCAGTAGCAAATTGCTTCAGGAGTTGAGACAGGAGGGAGCTTGCTGTCTTGGCCTTCTTTGTGCTTCTCTGAGCTATGAAGCTGAGAAGATCTTCAAATGGATTTTTAGCAAATTTAGCTCATCTGCCAAAGATGAAGTTAAACTCCTCTACTTATGTGCCACCTACAAAGCACTAGAGACTGTAGGAGAAAAGAAAGCCTTTTCATCTGTCATGCAGGTAAGAATAGGGGGGGAGGGACTGATGGTGTGCTGGGAAAGAAAATGGCCCTTAACCCACGTTCTTGGAGGGGAGCTTAAAGAAGGAAACTCAGAATAGGGGTACTTACTGGTAGTAAATATGATGTAAATAAAATTCCTCTTTCTGAATTTGAGTAAATGATACACATCAGTGGTAAATTTAAAATAAGTTTTTTAGAAGCTTTCCTTTGAATTTGCTTAATCCTGGAGTCATTTGCAGATTTGAAAATAGGAACTCCATGAGGAGAGCTGGATGGGAGGGGGCTTCACATTTTTCAAGGGAGAAAAAAATGCTGAACATCAGGACTTATTCTAAGCCTTTTAGGTTTGATAGTGTGTCAAAAATTCTTATTCTAGGTGATATAAAACAATTGTGTATAAATGAATGTCAGCCCTACTTGATTCTATTCTGCCTTTTTTTCAAAATGCATTTTTCCTTGATTATAGAGGTATGGAAAAAAATTTGGAAAAGATTAATAAAATTATCTGTAACTAAACAACACCAGATTGAGCTTATTCTGCATACAGTTTTTATATTATGAACATTTCTCCAAATGTTTATTTTGAAAATTTTCGAATCCACAGGAAAACAGACTTTACCTAGATTTTTCACTTATGAACATTTTGCTACAGTTATTTCATTTCTACTCATATGTACACTTGTTTATTGAACTGTTGGAAAATGAATTACACACATCATGACAGTTCACTCCATAGTGCTTCAACATGCATCTCCTAAGAATAGGCTATTCTATATGACAATAATGTAATCATACCTAAGAGAATTAATTTTATTACTTAATACAATCCATATTCAGATTTCCACAGTTACCTCGAAGATATCTTTTATATCTTTAATCTCTCAATAAGAACAGTTCTCTACCTTTTTGTCTCCCTTATTTTGTAAAATGCTTACTTTCCGGGTTGTCTGATTGTTTCTTCCCGATGAGATTTGGTTTAGACATTTTGGTCACCAGTACCTCAGAGTAAGTTCATACTTATTGTTATGTCACACCATCGGGCACATAGCTTCAGGCTGTCAGTCTCCAAGATGAGGAGTTTGATCACTTGGTTGAGTTGATGACCACCAGATCTTTCCATTGTGAAGGCTTATTTTTCTCATTTTGTAGATATTAATCTGAGCATGATACCATGTGACCTTCTGAATATCCTGTATTTTAGTAATATTTCACTCTGGTTTTAGCATCTATTTTGGATTGTTTTGGATTGTAACATTGGCTGTTCCAATAGTGGGTTCTGATTCTAGCATTTCTTCTATATTTATGACATACTCTTGGAAAGAAGAACTTTCCTTTTTAGGAAAACAGTGGTTATTAACAGCTACAAAAATTTCTATCATTGGTATGCCATATATTTATTTTAAAATATATATATGTAGTAGTAATGTGAGCTTGCATGTCATTCATGAGTTAGGGCCATGCTAATTTTCTCTTAAGTCATTCCAGTTTGAAGCCAAGTACTAATATTTTAAAGCTAAAACAGTACAAAATTTGTTCTGTATTTTGATTTGGAAAGTAATTGTGGTATTTTAAAAATAGTCCTAACCTCATCTTAGTTTTTGTATTTGAAATTTAATCACATTCCATGTTATTAAAGAGAGCACTTAGTCTAATGTTTACATGCTAGTTAGAAATAATGTTAACAGACATTAAAGAAGAGAGAAAGAGTATTTGTTTTCAGCCTAATTTCTTAGTGGAATGAAATGTTTTCAACTTTTTTGAACTAAAACTATAGAATTTATTTTCTTTGTGTCAGAATCAGATTCGGGTATCGTCACTATTAAATAATGAATCTAATTTGCTTTTCTTTCTGTTTTGTTGAATGTTCATGATTTGTAACTTTTATTTTTTAGCTTGTAATGACCAGCCTGCAGTCCATTCTTGAAAATGTGGATACACCAGAATTACTTTGCAAATGTGTTAAGTGCATTCTTTTGGTAGCTCGATGTTACCCTCATATTTTCAGCACTAATTTTAGGGTGAGTTTCCCAACTCCGTCTTTTCAGATGATTGGACGAGGGATTGGTTGCATGTATGAGGACCTGGGGATTCCGAAAACAAAGCTGCTGCTCCTTTGAGTATAATCAATGATGTTTGAGGGTCCAGGATTGAAAGGTGCAGCACTATTAATAAAAAAAAAAATACTGTCTGTGTTTTCTGACACGAATGCCTTGAGATATTTTAAAAAGTGTCTATCATTTCATCACTGTCAATAAATGAAGTTCCATTATTCTCCTGGCATGCCCCTCCCTTTCCTAAGTTAGTATAACATCAAGTAGGTATGGAACGTAGATGCCGTTTCTAGAATCTCTTACTCTGAAATGGTCCACAGGTAGAATGGCAATAAGACCTTGAAATGCTTAGTGCCCTTCTCTTTGTCTCCATCCAGGATACAGTTGATATCTTAGTTGGATGGCATATAGATCATACTCAGAAACCTTCACTCACACAGCAGGTGTCTGGTAAGTCATTCAGCAAATCCCCGTCATATAAATATTGTGGGAAGGAGCACTAGTCTTTCAAAGACCAGCTGTTAAAACTATTTCTTTGATGATGCGAGAAAAATAACTTTCACAGAAATATTTCGTTATAAATGAACATTACTCGTTAGCTAAATTTATCTTTTCAAAAGAATGTTGTATACTTTGCGGTGGAGAGGGAGAGTACAAGTACAGATTGTAATGTTCCAGTGAGAAATTGAAAGGACTTAACTAAATTATTTGTGGCAAAAAATAAAAAAAATAAATAAAATAAGTTATTTGTGGCATGTGCTGGTAAGGGGAGATATTGCAGTGGTCATACCTTGAAATGTAATCTGGAAGATTCTAGATATTTGTGATTTGTGTTTTTTTAAAATTTTTAATTAATCAAACAAATGGATTAATTTGGAGAATTGTCATAAATGATAAAACATTTTCTTACTGAGTTCAGTGAATGACTAGCATAACTCGTTTGTACATTTCAGCCTGTTCCAGGTGCTATAGTTTCTCTTAGCTTATTTGGTGCAATAAACTTCTGAAAATAAGATATGCAGGTGAGAGTGGTTCTGTGCCATTTCCACTGGGGAGATGAGTGCACACCTTGGCTAGGTGTGGCCCTGGAGTAAGTAGATAACCAGACTGGTGGCTGGTAGAGTGTGGCACTTTAGTCTAAGCCATTTTAATTTCTGGAGGACGTTCATTTTTGTAGCATTAAAAGAGACATTAGTTAATCACAATCAGCACTTTTAACAGGTAGTGAGTGGTCTTAGTTTTATGATATATAGGGCATGTTTTAAGAGTGGGCAACTTGAAAACCAGATACCTTTTAGAATAAGGCACTTAAATATATTTTTAACTTAGATTCTTTGCTTTTTCTACTCATCGCAATTTCTTCTATGATTCTTAGGGTGGTTGCAGAGCCTGGAGCCTTTTTGGGTGGCTGATCTTGCATTTTCTACCACTCTCCTTGGTCAGTTTCTAGAGGACATGGAGGCATATGCTGAGGTGCGTATAGAGAAAGCTCAGCTCTTTCCTGAAATTTCAGTTAAGAAAGCAAAACAACATTAAAAAATTTTTCAGATGTTTTTAAGTTACCAGAATTACCGGAGAGACTGAAAGAATTATTGAGGATATCTTATTTCCGCAGCTAACTTTGCAAAGCTTGAAATGATCTTGATAGCTGTAGTTTTCTGAAGACATTTTCTGTAGTTTACTCTTATTTTCCGTTACCAAAATAGTCTTAAAAAGCAAGGTGAATTATTGTGTAAAAGCTTCTGACGCCTTTCCTCTTGCATGTATTGAGGATTTCGGGTCAGACTTTGGAGGACAAGACTTGGTTTCCGCCAACTTTCACGGTGCACGAGTACGCGAGGCCACTTCGAGGGTGCTGCCAAAGTCTCTGCTAGTAGTTCTCAGCTTTTCTGGCCCCACTGTCATGGCTTAAAACTGCCGTCTCCTGTCGAAATCCCTTTCTGTTTTTCCCCTATTCAGGTCTGCCATGATTCTTGTTGGGTGTTCAAGACTCCCATAAAGATTTAGCTTCATTTTTTCTTCATATCTTGGCTACCTCTCGCCAACAAGCATTCACTACTTTTAGTTATACATAAGTCTTTTTGCTTCCTTTCAGAAAAAAGCCAGGGAATATTTTGCTTCCATACCTAGAACGTCTTTTTCCCTAGCCCACCTTTAAAGCCGATCTGCTTCTCTGAAGCCATCTATTCTAGTTTGTAGAGACTTCCCCTTGGTGTCCGTAAGATCTAATTCTCTTCCATTATTTCGGCATTTAATTATATGTAGGTTTATATTGGTTCTAGTATCCCATTTTTGGCTAATCTTTTTCTTTTGAGTATATCTTATTTCCACAACTCGATTATAAATCTGTAAACAAGATCTTAAAAAATTTAAATCCGCCCCCCACCCCCATTCTTTGTGTAAAATGTTGGTGTGGAGTGCTTGTTACTGAGTTGAGTGGTTCATAGAATACCTGAAATGAGATTTTGGCAAAAACCAGTTCAAGAATGGCAAAAGTTTCTGGCTCCATTTATAACTATATATAACTGTAGTATACGTACTAGAATTTCTTTTTAACCAATCCCTATCTGATTTGGCACAAGAGATTATTTCCTTAATCTACTTAGGTTAATATTTAATAGAAGTAAAATGCACTTTTATGTTTAGATGCATGCTTCCTTTTTTCATAGTCGCAAATTTGTCTTTATTTGTAAAAATCGATTATAAAGTTAATTCTGCAGTGGCCTGCTTAATAAGAATGCTGTGACTTCACATCTAGGACCTCAGCCATGTGGCCTCTGGGGAGTCAGTGGATGAAGACGTACCTCCTCCGTCAGTGTCACTACCGAAGCTGGCGGCGCTTCTCCGGGTGTTCAGCACTGTGGTGAGGAGCATTGGGGAGCGCTTCAGCCCCATTCGGGGCCCTCCGATCACCGAGGCGTACGTGACGGATGTAAGTGTCTTCCCAGGCATCATTCAAAAGCAAAATGGTTTTGTATTGTACACGCTTCTCTTTACCTGGTTAACTGTCATTAACCCTTCTTTTGTTGAGCATGTATAGATCTGGCTACTTTCTGAAATAGCCAGGAAAGTTGGGAATCCTGTTGTACCCTATCCTCCTATTTCTCCCTTTCCCCCATGAAAAAAAAAGCCACTCTGAATTTTAAAATGTCCATGAACTTTTCTCTTAGGAGAGCCTTCATAGATTTTTGTTTTTAAACATACATTAAAAACCTTCTTCTTTTGTTTTTTGATAATAATATTTTGCTTTTAAATTTTTGAGTCTCCTTTTAGGTTTTTAACCTATTAAGAATAACACACTATAGGGAAAGCCTCAAAAAGTAATTTTCTGTGAGCATGACAGGATGAAACAACTTGATAGCCTGACATCAAAGGATAGAAAGATATAAGGACTTAAAATGTATAGTAATCTGAGTCCAGTTATAACAGGTAGCTAGAGTATCACACTCCTGCACCACAACATCAACTGCACTATATTACGGTGTGGTGAGTGGTTCAGCGTAGTAGACGTGAGAAATGAATGCCCGTCATTACACTCTGCTCGAATATGAGGGGAGAAGCACGTGTGACACAGAAGAGATTTCATCTAAATGATTAAAATTGTACTGTTAGGACAAAACTCTAGCTTTTTTACGAGCGTTTATTTTTGTTGAACATGTTGCTAGATAAAATAGAATATTATATCTGTAATTCTGGGAAGTTAATTGTATATTTGAGCAGAAATGTCAGATCTTGAAGATAATTAAAAGCAGCAGGGTGATGTTTTAAACCTGATCAAAATGGTTTAATATCTTTTTGTTTCATTTTTACTGTTTCAAAGGTTTTTGTCTGATGACTGTCAGTGTTGAAATAAAGGCAGTTAACTGAGGATAGTTACATTTTAAGTATATTCATTTATGATGGTCATTTAGGCCTTGGCCAGAAAGTCGTTCAGGTCTTTTTAACCTATACATAGGTTTTTTAAACCTATACGCAGTCACCGTTTAATATTACAGAGATGTTTTGGAAATAACCTTTGTGTCAATTGTTCTCTTTTCCCCAAGCTCTTTTTATTAGAAATTTAGTACGTTAATATTGACTATTACAGTTTAGTGGGACTTTTGATTGGAAATTGTACGGTTTTATAATCATATAGGTATTACATGCTGTGAATGAGAATACCTTTCTTTTAAAAGAAGCCGTTCTTATATGGACTTTTATAAGCTAAAAGTGACTTGGATGCTTAGTTTTAAAAGACTGATTGCCAAAAGCCCAAGTGCTAGATTATAGAAAGTTACTCTGATTGCAGATTATTTCCATGCTGTTACTGTTTGAGTTCTGGGATATTTCATGATTATAAAAGTTCTGAGCTCCATCCATTTAGTGACTTTGGGGCCATAGGAAATGGGTAAAATGGAAATAAGGGATGGCAAATTCCGTTTCCTGTCACAATAGTACTTTAGAATTTTTAAGGCAAGATCGTTTTCATGTACTGTACCAACGATACCCTTATTATTCAACCTCTGAGAACTAGAACATAAGAGCCTACTGACAAGGCAGGCAGTTAATGTTCAGTTGAAACTGCATTAAATAGAAAATGCGTTTTTGCTCCATGGAAGCATGTGAATTTTTTTAAAAAGCTGCTTGTTTTCCCCATTTGCAGGTTCTGTACAGAGTAATGAGATGTGTGACGGCTGCAAACCAAGTGTTTTTTTCTGAGGCTGTGTTGACAGCTGCTAATGAGTGTGTTGGTGTTTTGCTCGGCAGCTTGGATCCTAGCATGACTATACATTGTGACATGGTCATTACATATGGATTAGATCAACTGGAGAATTGCCAGACTTGTGGTACAGATTATATCATCTCAGTCTTGAATTTACTCACATTGGTATGTGAATTCTTTTTTGTTGCTTTTTAATATGTTGGTTTATTCAGGCCCTTAAATTTAAATCGAGTTGGAAGAAATTAAGGTCTTGGTTGTTTTAAGAGTTTTTTCGAGCACATTAGTCTTATTTATATAATCTAGTTTGCTTTTGCTCTAGTATCTATTTACTTTTAGTGTTTGATAGCTCATCTCAGTGTAGATGTACTTGTTTTTTGTCGCTTTTTTTGGTTGAAGCATCATCCTTCATGCGAGACTAATACTTCTGATAAGCACTTCATAAAAGAAGGAGCTGGATAGCTATTTTGAAAGCCCCTGTTATGTTTTGTTTTCCATATGAAACTTCTTTTACAGTTTTTATTCTTAACCATAAATATTCTCCTTCCCTTCTACCTTTTGTTGTGGACATTTTTAAGCATACTAAAAAAATAGAATAATATAATGAATCTCAGAATACTTAATACTTAGTTTCTATGATTAGAAACACATGGTCCATATGGTTTCGTCTAGGCCTTAGACTCTGCCTCCTCCTCGCTGTCCCTACATCCCCCACTGGATTATTATAAAGCAAATTCTACATGACTTTCTGCAGAACGTTCATACCTCCCCAAACCAATGTAAAAAAATGCCTGCGTGTAAGTTTAAATACATATATCCTATTTAGGTATCTAACTATTTTTAAATGTTACGGTGTTAAGGCCTTAAAATATAGCTTATATATATAATTAATGGACTGTTTTTCAGAGCAGTTTTTTGGTTTACAGGAAAATGGAGCAGAAAGTAGAGTTTTCATATACTCTCTTCTCCCGTAGTTTTTCCCTTTTGTTAACTTCTTGCTCTGGTGTGTTAAAGTTATTATAATTGATGAGCCAGATTGACATATTATTATTAACTAAAGTCCATGGTTCACTCTCCGTTTCGTACATTCTGTGGGTTTTGACAAATGCGTAGTGCCGTGTATTTACCATTACAGTATCAGACAGAATAGTTGCACTGCCCTAAAAATCCCATGTGCTCTACCTGCTCCTTCTCTCCCTCCTTCCCCTCAAGCCCCATGACAACCACTGATCCTTTTACCGTTTCCATAGTTTTGTGTTTTCCAGAGTTCATAGTTGGAATCCTTGTAGTATGTAGGGTTTTCACATTGCCTTCTTTCACTTAGCAATGTGCATTTAAGGTTCTTTGATGTTTTGTGACTTGATTGCTCATTTAAAAAAATTTCATTCTTTTAGATTGTTGAACAGATAAATACAAAACTGCCATCATCATTTGTAGAAAAAATGTTTATACCGTCATCTAAACTACTGTTTTTGCGTTATCATAAAGAAAAAGAGGTAAGTGCTATGTTGAAGAGTTGGACATATGTTGCTTAGTAGGCCATGTAAATGAAATTGAATGAAATGATAAATGTTTGATTTAGAATATAGTGATTATAATGATTCTAACTTGATATCTGTTGATTATCACTGTACACTTTGATGAATGATGTGCCAGATACTCGTTTCAGATTTTCATCATTTGTTTTTATTAAATTTGTTCAGAAGTACGCTAAATGAAATTTCATCATTAGTTTCTCAGTCAACCCCATGTCTAAACCATAACAGACTTTCTAAAGTATATGTGGGAAAACCAATCTTAATAAGTTGCTGTTCGTTTATGTGTTTTGACACTGGCTGTTTTTAAAAAATGGCCTTTTAAGAAATTTTATATCTCCAGTTTTAATTTAGAGTTTCCTTTCTCTGTAATAAAGCTTTACAGATTTAAAAAAGCTTACTGAAAAAAAATTTAAAAAAATGAAGACTTACTGATGTGTGTAGGTTGGTTTTTTTAGGACTCAAGATTTTAGTGTTCTGTACAGTCAGTTTATCCATATTAAGTTGATTTGCAACATTACTATTATGCAGATAGTAATTTATTTTCCATATAATTATAGAAGATTTATTTTCCATTTAATTATCACTTTCCAAAATTCTCTTTTTAAGGTCGTTGCTGTAGCCCATGCTGTTTATCAAGCAGTGCTCAGCCTGAAGAATATTCCCGTTTTGGAGACTGCTTATAAATTAATTTTGGGAGAAATGACTTGTGCCCTAAACAACCTGCTGCATAGTCTGCAACTTCCTGATGCCTGTTCTGAAATAAAACATGAGGCTTTTAAGAATCATGTATTCAATGTAGACAATGCAAAATTTGTAGTTATATTTGACCTCAGTGCCCTGACTACAATCGGAAATGCCAAAAACTCATTAATTGGGGTGAGTCTTCACTTAGTTTTACCCTCTTCTCATTGCATGTTCATGTATTTCATTACAATCACGTCAGTACATCTACAGAATCCCTGTAGAACAAATGGTCATATTTAGGACATTCCCGGATAATGAAAATTAACAGGAATATTTTCTTGCCATTATGTTTAGATCTCTCCTTCTTTTCATGACAATCTTTGATAAGCTTTTTAAATATTTGTTTTATTTTAAAGAAAATGTCTTTTATGAATTTCTTATATTTACTTTAACATGCTTCTAGAAAATTTTCACAGCTCAGATTTGCATAGTTCTTTTAATATGCAACCCCTTCTTTCCCTGGTACTTTTCCTTTCTCTTCACTAAAGCTAGTGCTTATGCATGGTTTTACTTTTTGACTGTCCACTTCCTGGGAACATTCATATAGCCTCTCTTTGGGAAAAAAATAAATAAAGATTTCCTTCCTTTAAGAAATTCGAAGGGACCCTGTTTTTGATTTATAATTATTGCTGTGGTTTGTATATTTCTCCCTTCCATTGGATCTTGCAGGATTGAAAAATAGTATTTCTAACAAAAAGTAATGGCATATAACTAAGGGATAATGTTTTCTAAGAGATAAGGGAGGGAAAAGTCAACTTTGATGTTTAGACTTGTATGCTCTCTCCCATGTTGTTAGATCAGATTGCCTTGCGTCCCTCCATGGCTGTCCTCCCCCTCACCGCTCCTTATGGCTTATATTGGAAGGCCGCCATAGACTCTTCTTTCTTTCCACTCTAAAGTCTGATTTTTGAAGACTTCATGTGGCTTTCGGATTTGAGGAGGTTTATGTCTTATGCTCTGGAAACTAGGAGAGGGTAAGGGTGGGCAGTCAGGTGGAATGGAGTGTCAGAAACAGCTTAGAGTGGCAGGATGAGCCCTTTTCTCATTGGACTGGGCGCTTTGCCATTTGCAGTGTATGGAATATTGAGGAAGCATGATCTGCTGCCCTGGAGGGTACAAAGGGCTTTGTTTAGGCCAGGGATTAGCAAACTACAGCCCACGGGCCAAATCCTGCTCATTGCCTGTTCCCTCTCTCTTGTTTTCTCTCTCTCTCTCTCTCTGAAAAACACTTTTATTGAGATATAATTTACATATCATAAAATTCTCATTTAAAACATACAATTCAGCGATTTATAGTCTATTCACAGAATGCAGCCATCACCAAATATTACTTATTTTTTAAAGAAAGTTCTACTGGGACACAGCCATTCTCATTCGTATTTTTTGTCTATGGCTGTTTTCTCACTGCATTAGAGTTAAAGAATTGGACATGGCAACAGGTGTGTCATGTGGCCCACAAAGTCTAAGATACTCTCTTGTCTTCAGAAATAGTGTTTGCCACTCTCTTGTTTAGTGCTGGGTTTTAAAATTTGAATATTTTAATTTTATAGAATGTATAGACATACTTTATTTAGAAAGATAAACTCTCTACGCTCATATATGTGTTAGAAGAGCCAAACATTTACTATTTACTCTCTCTTGTACGTCGTCAGATGTGGGCGCTGTCTCCAACTGTCTTCGCACTCCTGAGTAGGAATCTGATGACCGTGCACGGTGACCTGGCTGTTCACTTCCCCGCCATTCAGTATGCAGTGCTCTACACTCTGTATTCTCATTGTACCAGGTACTTTTTCAACTATTTAAGAAAAAAAAAAAATTTTTTTTTTTTGTTTTTTTTTATTTTTTCAAGGGGAAGATGAGCTCTTTAAAGTACAGATTTTTAAGAATATGTGTTGATTTTAACTCTGGGGTGGCTTTTTTAAAAAAAAAAAAAAAAAAAAAGCTGAAAAGGCAATCCGAACTTCGTCTTCCAGGCACGATCACTTTATATCTAGCAGCCTTAGTTCTTCGTCCCCGTCTTTGTTCGATGGCGCCGTGATTAGTACCGTAACTACAGCTACAAAAAAACATTTCTCAATTATCTTAAATCTCCTGGGAATATTGCTAAAGAAGGATAACCTTAACCAGGACACAAGGTAACAAGAATGTTTTATATTAACATTTCCTAAAACTTTTATTAATTTGGCTTCATAATTTGAGAATAAGAAATGATGAAGATTATCTTATTTGAAGAGGCAAGTACAGCCACTTTTATGAAACGCTTGACGATTTGGTTTTATTGTCTAATGTAGGATTTCTTGTTTTTTCTCAAAAGAATGATATGACCCCTCTCCGCAATGTTTTATGGAAGAATGAATCTGTGGAGATTTTTAAAACATTCTTTGCTACAATTTATTCTAGTTTAGGAGATTTTCTTAAAAAGCATGCAATTTTTGACAAAGTAATTTCCATCATTTAAATTTTTGTTTCTTATTGATTGAGATATTTAAAAAACCAAAAGAAAACTAATATGTAAGAAGAGTAGATTTTTAAAGTTGATTTTCTTTCTTTTTAATGTACAATCAACTGTATGTTTTGTGTTTCAGGAAGCTGTTAATGACTTGGGCTTTGGAAGTGGCAGTTTTAATGAAGAAGTCTGAAACATACGCACCTTTATTCTCTCTCCCATCTTTCCATAAATTTTGCAAAGGCCTTTTAGCCAACAGTAAGATTCTGTGATTCTTTAATTTTATTAACTCTTAAAAAGGGACCTTTGGTAATGGGAGAAAGATAGTCACTTGAGTACTTTTCATGACCTCAGATATATAATCTCTATTTTAATGACTAATGCATAATCTGTCTTAATTTTTTTCGCTCTTAGGATATGAAAACTAAGTAGTTTTAAGTGATTGTCACATTTTAAAACTTACGTGAATGTTTATATGTTTCATAAATTTTTAAAATTTCCCTCAGAAAAAGGTTTGGGTGAAGCCTCGTCACTTTGAGTGGATTTTATTCAATGTATCATTTTCCCAAACCTTACTGCCAGTGAGAATTCCCGGCAGCACCTACTCCACAGTAGACTCTCAACTGTCGAAGGAATGAATGGATTCAGAAGATTATGACATACTGGCATGTGAACTCTTGGCAAGCCGAAAGTAACTGTCTTTTAATTTTTAATAGCTCTTGTGGAGGATGTGAATATCTGTCTGCAGGCCTGCAGCAGTCTGCATGCTTTGTCCTCTTCCCTGCCGGACGATCTTTTACAGAGGTAGGGACTGCGGAGCCTGTCTCTTGATCCTGGCCCTCATAACTTGGAAATATTACCACACTTGATTTATCTGTTTCATTTTGTCGTAGGTGTGTTGATGTTTGCCGTGTTCAACTAGTCCACAGTGGGACTCGTATCCGACAGGCTTTTGGGAAGCTGCTGAAGTCTATTCCTTTAGACGTTGTCCTGAGGTATGACGGCTGTATTGGGGCAGAGGCATTCCACCGTGTTTTTACTGCCTTGATTAGTTTAGGAGAAGACACATCTATTAGAGCACCGGTCCCCAACCTTTTTGGCATCAGGGCCCGGGGCTCCTATGAGAATCTAATGCCCGATGATGTGAGGTGGAGCTGAGGTGGTGATGCTGGCGCTGGGGAGCGGCTACGGATGAAGCTTTGCTGGCTCAGCTGCCGCTCACCTCCTGCTGTGCGACCTGGTTCCTAACAGACCACAGACTGATACTGGTACACGGAACAGAGATTGGGGACGCCTATGTTAGTGAATTAATGTCACATCTTGAATGGTGCTTCTCAGTGATTGAAGAGAGAAGTTCACAATAATTACTACAGAGTAATTCATGTAGAGCCAAAATGTGCTTCTTCGTTGTTCAGTTATTCGAAAAACCAAACTCTGATCCTTTACTGGTTTTGATTAAGTTAATTTGGCAGCTTTAAGAACCTGAGATTTCGAAGTCGTGTCTATTTTAAAGCCTCAATTTTTTACTTCCAGATTTAGTTAGTAAGGAAATGACCCATTTATAGTATGTACTAACCTTTTAACTAAAACATTTTGATGACAATGACTTTATTTTCTTTCTGCAGCAATAACAATCACACAGAAATTCAAGAAATTTCTTTAGCATTGAGAAGTCACATGAGTAAAGCACCAAGTAACACATTCCATCCACAAGATTTCTCTGATGTTATTAGTTTTATTTTATATGGAAACTCCCATAGGACAGGGTAAGACATTTGACTCTTTCCTGGGGAAAAGTAACTTGGATATACTTGAATATCTTGACCCTACACCTGCTTTTGAGGAAAGGATATGTCAGGGATGGCGGAGTAGAAAGTAACATTCTTCTCAAATGGGCTATTTTCGTGTTTAGTAGGAAGCATTGCTTTGAAGATAGCGTCTGAAGGAAGAAAAAATGGCCTTTGAAATTGAGTGGTGAAATGTGGTTGACAGTTAACAATCTGACCTAGCCATCAGTGCTTCGGGGAGGGGCCTGGGGGCAGACATTCTGGAGATGCTCAGTTGCAGCAAGTGTTTTATTCTGATAGCCATTTACCCTAATGATCCATCCACACAGAAGCCCATCTTGTTTTAGCTGTGAAAGACTTCCTCACCGTGCGAGGTGGGGGTATAGTGCTTCCCAGTTTCACAGGTTTTGCCTTTCGGGACTAGGAAAAGTTATAGTCTCCTACTCCCATTCTCCTTGCAGTTTTTTTACTATTAGTAAAATGAAGTTGTCATTGTCTGTTAAATATGAAACTGCTTTTCCCAGGAAGGACAATTGGTTAGAAAGATTGTTCTATAGCTGCCAGAGACTGGACAAGCGCGACCAATCAACAATTCCCCGCAATCTCCTAAAGACAGACGCTGTCCTGTGGCAGTGGGCGATTTGGGAGGCAGCACAGTTCACTGTCCTTTCCAAGCTGAGAACCCCGCTGGGCAGAGCACAGGACACCTTCCAGACAATCGAAGGTAAGCGGCTCTGTGCACTGGATGTGCATGCTTTCAAGTCTTATATTAAGAAATTTATCTTTGTTAAAAAAAATTTGAGATTATGTGATTTTTTTTCTTTAATGCTTTACCAGACGGCCTTTATATATGTTTGTTAGAATAAGGTTTTGTTGACTAATTCTATTGGCAACAACGTGGTTGTCTGTTTTTGTTCAAAAACTTAGGGGATTTGTGTGGAGAAAACATTTTTCCCCTTAAAATGAAAGATCTTTCATGTGGAGAATTTTGTTTTTAAGTGATGGATTTATAGAAGTTCCTTGATAAATGAATTTGTGAAATTATCTCTAAGAACTTCTAGAATTTTTTAAGATTGCTTTTAAATTTTGGGGGATTGTCTTTGCTTCTAGGTATCATTAGAAGTCTCGCAGCTCACACATTAAACCCCGATCAAGATGTGAGTCAGTGGACAACAGCAGACAATGATGAAGGCCACAGTAGCAACCAGCTTAGGCTTGTTCTTCTTCTACAGTATCTGGAAAATCTGGAGAAGTTAATGTATAATGCATATGAGGGATGTGCCAATGCATTGACATCACCTCCCAAGGTTGGTTTCAGTGGGCTCTGTGTTGCATTGTAGCAGTTTCGTACTTGAACCTGGCAGTGTGTGCAGAGTTGAAATCACAGACTCGTATATTTGCTCGAGACGTCTGTACCTATAATTTGAACCTACTTTCTCTTTATTCTAAAGGTCATTAGGACTTTTTTCCATACCAATCGACAAACTTGTCAAGACTGGCTGACTCGGATCCGACTCTCCATCATGAGGGTTGGACTGTTGGCAGGCCAGCCTGCTGTGACTGTGAGACATGGCTTTGACTTGCTTACAGAGATGAAGACCAATCTATCTCAGGTAAAGTAGTGTGTTTGGAGTTAATTTTAAGTCTGTTGATCAGCAAAGCTCAGGGTTAATTCCTTTGCTATGATTTAATTTATGGGTAAAAGAAATTAAAACTTTTATTCATTTTCAAAGCTTTCGATCCAGTATTTTATACAAGCAATAACTTCTAAAGTCACCTAATCATATTTTGTGCTTAGAACATGTATTACTTATGTTTAAGGGGTGGAACATTAAAGATAGTTTTAGGAAATTTATCTATGGAAGAAATCATTTTTATAATAATTTATGATTGTATAATGTATAGGAAAGTATAACTTATGCAGAAGTGTATAATAATAATTAATGTATGGGAAAGTGCTGGCTTGTAAGTGGGCTCAGTAAATAACTGGAATCCAAAAATAGTAAATGTTTACTAATAAAGGTAATGTTAATAGGCAGTATTCAAAGATATGAAATTATCTTTTAATTCATGTTTGTTTATATTTAATTTTTGTTTTGTATTTATGTCATGTGTTACTCCTACAGATGCCACAGTTTGAATGGGTAATATTTTGCTTTGTAAAGGCTAACAGCCGTATGCTGTTAAGGTTCTGTCAGTCACCTTTTGTAGCAACACTACACCTAACATTTTCAGCATTCTGAGCTAACTAATGTAATAGCATTGTCATAAACATAATTGGTAGGTACATTTGACTTTACATAGGGTTAGATTGTGATCAGTAGTTGTAAATTTAGAAGAGATTTGAATTTGAATGATGTTCATTTCTGTGGTTAATTTTTCCGAATGCCATTTTCAGGGAAATGAATTGGAAGTAACCATTATGATGGTGGTAGAAGCGCTGTGTGAACTTCATTGTCCTGAAGCTATACAGGGAATTGCTGTCTGGTCGTCATCCGTTGTTGGGAAAAATCTTCTCTGGATTAACTCAGTGGCCCAACAGGCTGAAGGGAGGTAAATCGGAAGGAGGATAATGGGTGATAGAATTTCTTTATGTTTATGTTTAAATCTTTTGTATTACTGGCTAACATTATAGTTAAATGTTAAAACAGCTTGCTTTGTTCAATTTCAGCAGTTGGTCACGTGGTTTTGCTTTTTCCATTGGACAATATTTTAAAAAATACTTTGCCATGTTAAGTATTCTACGACATGGTATTTAATGACACAGTTGTATTTATTTGTGAGTGTACCAGAATTTAATATCCCTCATTGTTGGACAGTAAGGTTGTTTCTCATGTTTTTTACTGATCTTAATGTATGGTGGTGCATAGTTCTTTGCTCATAGCCGTGATTACTTTTGTTGAATTCATTCCTGCAAGTCGATTTACTAGAAGAAAGGCTATAGCCCTTAAGACTTATGATATATACTGTTGCTAAGTTACCCAACAGAAAAGATAGTTCAGTTTAAATCCACAACAAGAGAGTCATCGCTTCTCCTCACCTTCGTGAATACTGAGGGTCACTGAGAAACAACCCTGCCATCGTCATTCGTGAAAGCATTTTATTTTATACTGCGTTATTAAGAATTAATAGTAGAACTTTCTTAATATGTTTACACTGACCATTTGCGATTTTTGAAAACACAGATTAAGTGTTCATGGTCTCGTTTTTTCCTTTATTGATCTGTGAGACTTTAATATACACCAAGATTGTTGATGCTATCTAATTTCTTGATTTGTAATTTGTTTTTATAGTTGATGGAGCTTTTTTGATACCCAGAAGTTTCAAATTATTATCCCATTAGAGCTATTACTTTGCAGGTTCTTGTCTTGTATTTATTCTTCTACTTAGCCTTTGCACACATTGAGATCAAAAACTTACCCCAGTGTTTTCTGTGAGTTATTTTATACTGTCTTGTTTTAGCATTTAATAACCTAATTTATTTTCATTCGTTGTAAGGAAGAGATCTAGTTTTGTGCACCCCCAACTCCGTGCAAAATAATTAACTCATTGTCTAGCTCAGTTTATTAATTCATTTTTTCTATTTTTTTAAATGAAATATGTGGATAACTTAAAAATAAGACTGTCTCAATTTGCATTGAAGGTTTGAAAAGGCCTCTGTGGAGTACCAGGAGCATCTGTGTGCCATGACAGGCGTCGATTGCTGCATCTCTGGCTTCGACAAGTCTGTTCTCACGTTGGCCAATGCTGGGCGAAACAGCGCCAGCCCCAAACATGCTCTGAACGGTGAGCATTCAGCATTTAAATAAAAAGTTGTTATTAAATCGTTTGTACTAATGATCTTACATAGTATTTTTAGGTTTCTGTGTTCTTTGAAATTTTTTTAACTGCTATGGCTCTTGCTCGCTCGCTCGCGCGCGCGCGCTCTCTCTCTCTCTCTCGCTCTCTCTTCCCCTCTACTCACTCCCCCGCCTCCTATAATATTTTCACTCAGGTGACTCCAGAAAAACAGTGCTGTCCAAAACACCTGACTCTTCCCCTGAGGTTATAAATTATTTGGGAAACAAGGCATGCGAGTGCTACATATCGATTGCCGACTGGGCCGCTGTGCAGGAATGGCAGAATGCCATCCACGACCTGAAGAAGAGTACGAGCAGCACTTCCCTCAACCTCAAAGCCGATTTCAACTACATAAAGTAAGGCCGTGTTTTCAGTTACAAGTTACACTTAACCCTGTTAAACAAATTTTCAGTAACTTCTAAAGGCTTCTTTTATGGCCAAAAAATATTAAAATTGGTCATATCTAGTATTGCAAGATGGTCGTAATTCTAATAATACTACATTCTAAAAATGACTACAGTGAAACCAACGTGAGATGAGTGGAGAGTATTCATGCTGTGGGAAAACATGCTCATAACTGTTGAGACAGTCATGGCATTGATTCTCAGAGCCTGTTCTAAAATCAAAATGAAGACGCAGTCATCCCCCCTTATCCACGGGGGATACTTTCCAAGACCCCCAGTGGGTGCCCGAAACTGGGTGGGACCAAACCTTGTACATACTATGCTTTTTTCTCCTATACATACGCTGCTGTGATAAAAGTAAGGTAGGCACAGGAGGAGATAACAATACATCAAATAGAGCAAACGAACCATTGTGACAGTTACGTGAATGTGATGTCTCTCTCGCTGTGTCTCCCTGTCTCTCTCATAACCAATATGAAAACCGGTTGGTAACTGAGACGGCTAAGCGACTGACGTGCAGGTAGCATGTACGGTGAAGATGCACTGGACAAAAGGGTGATCCTCACCCTGAGCAGGACGACGTGAGGTTTCATCATGCTGTTCAGAACAGTGCACAGTTAAAACTTATGGGTTCTTTCTGGAACTTTTCATAAAACATTTTCTGACTGCTGTTTACCATGGGTAACTAAAACTGCAGATAAGGGGGGCTTCTGTAAAGAGAAGTTTGTCACTGCTTTATTTAGAAAGGTTCACATTTGATGGCTTTGTTTCTAGATTAGATTTGAATACAGTGAGCGCCCAGTTAGCGTATTTAGAAACAGACTTTTCAGCATAGCGTATAACAAAACCAATTTTACCATAGTCTAATTGATATTAACAAGAGTTAAGTTCCTGTGTCATATTTCTGGTTACAAAGACATCACCAAACTTCTCAATAAAGACCCCAAACAGTTCTAGTAGTAAACATTGAAATATATGTGAGCTACACATACATTTAAGAAAGATTAGTAAAAACAAATAAAAAGTAATAAAACAAGTGAAGTGTGAAAAGGACTTTGACTCCTCATGGGATAGAAAGAACGTCTGTGGCATTTGATCGTCTTAGTGGTCCACTCTGCTGTGTCATGAAGAGACTGGAAGTGTGGAGGGCGGGGGCGGGGGCGGAAGCGGAAGCATACAGACCATTGATGTGTGGGCAAAGGTAGAGGGAGGAGAAAACATGCTATAAATTGAAGTAGGACCACTCAGAACAATGAGTCACGTTTAAGGTGCATACGGAACATGCAGATAAGATTCTTTAGTATGCAGTTAAGAATTGGATTTGGAGCTAAAGAGAAAAGTCGAAGTTAGAGATTTGGGAATCATTAGAATATAGGCGATAATTAAAGGCCTGCTTTCTTTTCACGCTCCATTCTCCGGAGCCTTCGTAAGGCGCCAAATCACAGATAAGGCTCTGGAGAAGAGTGAGTGAAAAGGAAGGAGGGCCAAGGTCAGAATCCTTTTGAGCATCTGTTGAGGGATGGGAGCAGGAGCCATTGAAGAAAACACAAGGACCCTGAGGAAGGAAGTGCTGGAAATGTTGGAGAGCCAGGGGGCTCCGGAGACGCTCCCAGGAAGGGCTCCGAAGAGGAGGAGGAGAAGCTCAGCCCGACCACCGATTAGTGGAGGAGAAACTGGAAAGTGAAAAACTGTAGTTGGGTTCATTGGGTAGTGAGTTTTTCTTGGAGTCAAGGAGAGGAAGCTGTGGCTGGAGGAGAATATTGTGTTTTTATTTTAAATATTGGTGAGATTAAGTGTTCTTTTAGACCCCCGCGGGGGGCGGGAGGAGCTAATAGAACACAGAAGTTATAGAACTGGGATGGAGACCATTGATCGCAGGATTAACTGGATCCCACCTTTTCTGTGCCTCAAGGAAAGCAGTCGAAGTTCCATTTAGACCGTCTTGGGAGTGGGTGGTGGGTTGGCCTGAGGAGGCAGGCAGTAGCTAAAAGTATGCGGGCATGTAGAGCACAGTGGGCGCAGAGGGGACCTGCCACTGGAGGAGACTTAGGCCTTGTAGTGGCAGAGGGGGTAAGTGGGTGGGTCTCCCAGCCTCCACAGTTCATCGGTGCCCAGTAATTACAGCTCACCTGCGCTGCCAGTGGTTGCATTGATCCAGGCTTGGGGCAGTCAAGTGATGGTACAGTCAGGTGATGTCCATTTCTGGTGCTGGATTCAGACACAGATGTAAGGGAGGCGACAAAGTGAGGGCGACAGGAAAAAATGAGAGATTAATGGAAAAAACTGACAAACTGGTAAGTCGTCTGATGAGAGAGCAACTGTGATGGGGAAGGGAACACGGTGAAGGATCAAAGCAGCAGTCGGGGAGCTGGGACGATGAGGTCTCTCATCCTGGCATTGATGCTGCAAGACCAGAGGAAGGAGTCTCATAGGTGTCACCATTTTCAGAAAAGGCGAGGAAGCGGAAAGGAAGAATTCTTTGAAAGAAGAGAAACAGGTTCCATGAAACATGGTGGACAAGGTAGAGAAGGAAGAGGGAGATCAGCAATGAAAGCAGGACCAGGACATAAGATCGAGATAACAGAGGAGACCTCGTGCTTTAGGTGATGGGAGGCCGTGTAGGGAGCTTAGTAGTGGCTTGGGGAGAACTGGATGTTGACGTCAGCCTGCGGAAGCCCGCTGTCACTTTATGGGAGGTGCCCCAAAGATAACAGACTGCAGAAGGGAAGGAGACACGGGGCGGACGGGGTGAGCATGCCTAACTGAATGCCGATAGCTGTTGCTTTCAGGTTTGCCACTCCAGTCTTAGTGCTCATTAAGGTGGTAGTCACATCTGCAAAATAAAAATGAAACGGTGGTCTACGTGGAAGGAACTTCACCAGAAAAATGCTGTGTAGCCATGCTGTCTTTCCCTAGAATTTGCTCTATCTTTTTGAATGGTTCTGCAGGCTGGATGGGGTGTAATACAAGCTAATGATATTTTAATTACAGATCACTAAGCAGTTTTGAGTCTGGAGAATTCGTCGAATGTACTGAGCAGTTAGAATTGTTACCAGGAGAAAATATCAATCTACTTGCTGGAGGATCAAAAGAAAAAATAGGTATTTGAGATAATAATTTAAAAATTTAAAATACTTTTATGGATAAGTTGCTCAAAATGTTTTGCCTTAGTATATTTTACTGGAAATTTGGAAGTTATCGTATGTTTATTTTGGGGCCGAGTCCTATGTGAAGCAACACATTTAAGACTGTTGGCAAATGAAAAACAGTTTAATTAAAATTCAGCAAACTAAAAAAGGCTGTAGTAATACTTAGACTTATCTAGCTATTTTGCTTGAAAAAGTACAAGTAGTGTTTAAATATTTTTTGTGCATGACATCTTGATGTAGTTCATTAATTTATCACAATTGAAACATTTTGTAAAATGTTATACTAAAGTTAGTATTGTGAGTAATCTGTGTCAGCACTGATTTGCTGGATTTAGCAAGATGTGCCAAAGTAAGTCTAGATTAGCCCCTGTAAATAGTAAGTGACTTAACTGTTTTTTGAACCTTCGAAATTAACTGATTTGGGGGTTCCGAGGTATAATTTTACGTCGAGTGTAATTTTTATGTAGGCATCAGGAATACTTCATCACAGTGTTCAGCTGGCTGAACCTATTGTGAAAGGAGATATTCTTTGTTGGTGGTTTTTTAACACTGTCAGATATCTTATCACTTGTACATTAAAAGTAGATTCACTTAATGGAATCCATTTAACTTCTGTAGATATGAAAAAACTGCTTCCTAACATGTTAAGTCCCGACCCAAGGGAACTTCAGAAATCCATTGAAGTGCAGTTGTTGAGAAGTTCTGTTTGTTTGGCAACTGCCCTGAACCACATAGAGCAAGATCAGAAGTGGCAGTCTGTGACTGAGTAAGTAGGATGCTGAGGAGGTGAATGTGCATGATGTTATGTGGACCTTGGGCAGGTTTGTCCTTGGGGATGGGGCGAGGCAGTTACCAGAGCATCGCAGTGCTAGTCACGACAGCTTCGTCTTGGTTGCAGAAGTCGTACGATGTGTGAATGCCACTTGCCAACATATACTGAGGTTGAAACTACGTAAAATTGTAAATATCCCCAAAGCAAATGTCCTGATTTGCTTGTATCCTTTTACTAAAAGGCAGGCTGCTCCCTGTCCATCCCCTGCTTTGAGGACCAGTATGGAAGCATCTTATCCAACTCCTCTATCCCTTCAGTGGCTACAAGCTAAGAAATCTTGTTTATTGAATAATAATAAGTATTTGTTTCAGAAATGTGGTGAAGTACTTGAAGCAGACATCCCGCATAGCTATTGGACCGCTGAGACTTTCCACTTTGACAGTTTCCCAGTCTCTGCCAGTGCTGAGCACCTTACAGCTGTACTGCTCCTCTGCGCTGGAGAACACCGTTTCTAACAGACTTTCTACCGAGGTATGTGTATGTGTGTGTTTACCAGGACATTCTTAACATTAACAGGCGCTAGTGTAGAACAAAGACTAATTTTCAAGTTTTTAAAAGAGCATTTGTAGCTTTTGTTGGATAATCTAATAAATCCAGAAATCTAAAATGCCATTTTCAGGCAGATTTTCCTTTGAGAAGTGTGGAAGGCAGATGGAAGAATCTAAAATATATAATCTCAAGGGCGCTAATTGCTTAATTGTTTTTTCTTTCTCTTCCTTTTTTTTTGGAAGAGGAATATATGTAAATATATTTCTCTTGGGCAGATTATATTTTAGATTTGACAAAGACACTGCTTCCCCTTCCCATACAGAGTACAGTTTAACCAAGATGGGTCCTTCCCAAGAGAATTAAAATCTTTGAGAATCTGTTTAAGAGCAATAGTTTATTTTATTGTAATTTAGCTTCTGCTTTATATAGGAAATATTCTTATTTTTTTAATGTGCCTACTTTATTGATAAGTATATCAACAAATTTGACTTATATTCTGAAAAGCAGTTTTGAAGAGGGGCAAAACAGGTTTTCTCTTAGGTTGTCTATTCCACTTAAAATAAGAAGATACATTGCAGAAAGAGGAGCATTTAATAGATAAACCTGGAACAGAGCCAAAGTAGCCATCATATGGCGATGCAACTTAACTCAGTTCACAAACGTGTAAGGAGGCTGATGACGTGAAAGAGTTTTGGTTTTTCTTTGGCAGGACTGTCTCATTCCGCTCTTCAGTGAAGCTTTGCGTTCATGTAAACAGCACGATGTGAGGCCGTGGATGCAGGCATTAAGATATACCATGTACCAGAGTCAGTTATTGGAGAAAATAAAAGGTAACTATGCTTTTTTAAAAAAATAGCTTTATTAAAATATAATTTACACGTTTTAAGTATACAGTTCCATGAGTTCTGACATGTCTTTACCTTTCTTTGCTACCAGTAAAATAAAAATATAGAACATTTATTTACCCCAAAAGGTTTCCTTATGTCTTTCAGAGTTGTCTCTCTCTTCTGGCCATCCCAGGCGACCACTGATTTGCTTTCTGTCACTACAGATTAGTCTTGTCTTTACTAAAGGTTTATATAAATGTAATCATCGTAAAGTATGTTTTCTTGTGTCTGGCTCCTCTTGCTTAGCATTTTAAGGGTCACCTGGGGGTGCATGTATTGTGTGGTCCTTCCAGTTTTTAAATAGTATCCATTGTACATCTGTGCCACAATTTGTTTATCTGTTGACTCTGATGGATATTTGAGTTGTTTTCAAATTTGCCTGTGGTGTATAATGCTGCTGTGAAGTTCCCGTACAAGTCTAGGGTCGGCATGTGTTTCTCTTGTAAGTGCCTGTGCGTGGAGTTGTTGGGTCCTCCTCTGGTTTAACTTTCAAAATAGTTTGGGAGTTTCTTATAAAGTGGTTGTACATTTTACATTCCTTCTGGCGTCTACATCCCGAGTATTGTCAGGTCTTTAACTTTGGTCTCTGGAGTGAGTTTAGAATTATCTCATTGTGGTTTTATTTACATTTTCGTGATTGAGTGGTATTGACTATCTTCATTTGCATAGTGGCCATCCTATATCTTGTTTCATAAAGTGTTCAAATCTTGGCACCTTTTTTTTTTTTTTAGGTGAAGTAACCCTTGGTTGACCTCACAGGTTGCAAGGACCTTGTCAGCTTACGATCCCTTAGTTTTTTATTTTTTGTGCCTATAGCACCTGGTCTTCCAAGGTGGCCTTCCATCTAAGTACTTACCAGGCCCGACCCTGCTTAGCTTCTGAGATCAGATGGGATCTGGCTTGTTCAGGGTAGCATGGCCATAGTTGGCACATTTTTAACAAAGTCATAAGTCTTGTTTATGTGTTCTGGAATCAAATTCTTTGTCAGATATAATAAACTCTGAATGTTAAGTTTTAAGCACTTAAAATAAATAGAAAATTAGTATTTGTATAAATATATGTCTCATTTTTAAGAAAGAAATGTCTGTCATGTTAAAGAGATGCTAGCAATTTACTTCTATTGCTTTAAAATGGAAAAGTTGCCAGAATTTTGTAGAATTTTAGTTGAAACATGGAAACCAGGGTTACTGAATAAATTTGAGTGATAAATTGCAGCTAAGCTAATGCCGGGATATGGGCTTGCGCCACAGGGTAATAACTGACTCACCTGTACCCTTAGTGCCATATAGACCTGGGTTTGGATCATTAGCCCAACATTTGCCAATTGAGAGACTTTGAGGCAAATCATTAAACTTCTGAGTCACTTTTCCTTTTGGTTGTGGGGATTGCCCCACTCATTCGATTCCTTTAAGGATTATGGGAGTTGAGACAAGGTATATAAAAGCCCTTGCACAGAGCATGGCATATAAGAGGACTGCCAATATCTCCCTTCTTGTCCGTCCCTTATAGAACAAGTTTTATAATTGGGAGGAAACAGTCAGTGAACCAATGGTTATATTTGGAGGCAGAACTCAGAACCCCACTCTTCCTCATGTTTTTTTCTTTATTCAGCAACTGTTTATCAAGTGTGTGCTTTGTGCTAGATATTGTGCCTGAAGTTGAGATGCAATGGTGAGCAAGACAAGCCTGTTGTCCGCATTGCCAGGACCAAAGGGGTTCTAGAGTCTAGCAGGAAGAACTGACATCAAACAGAGAACAGCACTATGGTGCGCTGAATGGAAGTCCACAGGCGTGGGGCTGAAAAACACACACCAGGGACCCCGTTTAATCCTGGGACTCGAGAAGGAATTGGGCAGGAAGTACCATTTAAGCTGAGACCTGAGGGAGGTAGAGTTGAGAAAGACGACTAATTTAGTTAGGAAAAAAAATACGTGAAGGCCAGCAGCAAGGACGGCAGATTCTTAGATGACAGTCTGCCTAAGGGAGAGTGGGAACAGGTGTGGCTGGATGAGGTTGAGACTGGAGTGGAATGCGAGGCATCAGTGCCTCACAAGCCACACTCAGCAGTTTGCGCTCTATCAGAAGCGTGGCGGGAAGTCATCGCACACAAGTTAAGGGTTCAGATTTACTTTTGTGTTAGAGCGTTTCAGTCTCAGCTCAGAGAATGGATTAGAAGAGGATTAGACTGGGGACGACGGGACCACTTAACCTGACGTCCCTGCTAAAGACAACAGATGTAGTGACAGTAGGGACAGAAAGAAAGCAGATATGATATGAGGGTTGAAAGTAAAGACTAACATGACTGCCAGGCACCTGCTCAGGAAGCCAGGTTGGTCACGTGCCTTTCCTTGAGAAAGGGAAAGTAGAAGAAGTAAAAGGTTTGGAGGGTGGTGGAAAATGGAGTCCACTTGACACAGGTTAAAGTGCCTTTGAAATCCTTGAGTGTAGGTGACTGGTAAGCAGATGGGACTCGATGTCAGGTCTAGGTCAGAAATAAAAGATTCAGGAGTCATCAGCATTTGCACTGTGATGGAAGCAGATATTATCCAGGGAGAGTATGCAGATCAAGAAGAGTAGAGAGCCGGGGCTGACCCGAGGCACACCGGTTTTAAGGGATGGGTGGTGGAGAGGAGACTGAGAAGGCTTCTTCAGAAAGATGGGAGTAAACCAGGAGAGCACGCGTGGAAGAGCGTAGAGAGTGCTTAAATGGGAGGCGGGTGGTCTGGCCTGACCCTCATTCCACCCTTCGGCTTAGGATCTTTACTTAAAAGATTCAGAATTAAAAAGTTAATTTCTTACAGTAAATAATTTTCACTTTTGTCTGCTTCGTTGTATGTGTTTACTTCAACAAACATTTGTTATTTATTGTAGCCCAAGCACTATTCTAACTGCTAGGGATTTAGAGATGGGGGAAAAATGAGACCTGTGTTTAGAGAGGTGGTGGGGAAGGGAGTAGTTGGAGAAGGATTTTTTTGGTCGTGTTTCTGTGCAACCTGGGATTAGATCGGTCAGGGACTAATAAAATTCTTTTTCTTTCCAGAACAAACAGTTCCAATTAGAAGCCATCTCATGGAATTAGGTCTAACAGCAGCAAAATTTGCTAGAAAACGGGGCAACGTGTCACTTGCAACAAGACTGCTGGCCCAGTGTAGTGAGGTTCAGCTGGGAAAGACCACCACCGCACAGGATTTAGTCCAGCATTTTAAAAAACTGTCAACTCAAGGTCAAGTGGATGAAAAATGGGGGCCTGAACTTGACATCGAAAAAACCAAATTGTTACATACAGCAGGTTAGTAAAATAAATTATGGTGAATACACGACTATAATAAAAATCGTGTTGAAATGTTACTGTGTATGATGCAAAGCAGTAATAGAAATGGTGATTTTTTTTTCAGCCATTGCAGAACATTTGAGTCCCAAATAAGAATTTATGTATAATTGACTTACCTCTACAATTTAGTTCTTTTAAAAGAAGTAATTTTGTTATTGTGTGTCAAAGAAATGTTTCAAGAGATCATCAGTTGTCATTGAATTTACATGTTCTTAAACATTCATTATTTTACTTTGAAATAATGTCCATCGTTTGCTCTGAAGGCTTCTAAGGCTGTTTTGTTGTTGTTGTTTTCTGTAGGCCAGTCAACACACGCGATGGAAATGTTGAGTTCCTGTGCCATATCTTTCTGCAAGTCTGCCAAAGCCGAATATGCAGTTGCCAAGTCGATTCTGACCCTGGCTAAGTGGATCCAGGCAGAATGGAAAGAAATTTCAGGGCAGCTGAAGCAGGTCTACAGAGCTCAGCAGCAGCAGAACCTCACGGGCCTTTCTACTTTGTCTAAAAACATACTCACTCTGATAGAACTGCCGTCTG
Source organism: Pteropus vampyrus (assembly GCF_000151845.1). Classification (NCBI taxonomy): domain Eukaryota; kingdom Metazoa; phylum Chordata; class Mammalia; order Chiroptera; family Pteropodidae; genus Pteropus; species Pteropus vampyrus. The sequence goes on along the minus strand of NW_011889095.1, from coordinate 153,636 downwards.
TTAATACGATGGAGGAGGAGTATCCTCGGATCGAGAGTGAGTCTACAGGTAGGATTTCTTTCTCTTACTAGCTTAAAAATATTAATTTTAGAAGTTATTTTGCCCCCTATGGTAAACTTTACAATGTTTTGCTGGCTATAATTGGCCATAAAAAGTATCTCTGTGGAGACGTAGTATGTTATATTGCCTGGAAGTTACTGATACACACTGCATTCATATCCGTATTGATGCCACTGTGGAAGTCACTGAACTCTGCCCCGCCAGGCCGTACTTCCCACCTTCCTGATTCACGGTGCTTTTATGGACTTAACTGTGTTTGCTGGCAATAAGGTCCTGCCCCAGATATCTAAAATTTCCATCTTGCACTAAAGGAGCAACAAAGGTATAAACGAGTAGCCCTGGTCCCCTTGATTGGTAGAGAACAGACGTTACAGAAAGCGTCACGTACATCCTGACAACTAGTGCTGGTAACAGCAGTGCCCCCGATAAATAGGCGGTTAATGCAGTCAGTCCAGCCCCCGTCCAGCTCTCACAGATTGGGAGCTCGTTAATCACTTTGCTGAAATGTGAGAGTGGACCTTCATTTGTCATTGTGAAACGTAGGATTTTAATTTACTTAATGTTGGTCTTAGAATTCTGACGTATGCATTATAGGATCTTGATACTGTCTGGTGATATTTATAAATCATCATATTGGCAAATGGCACTAGAGCCGGCGATTTCTTCACTTTTAAACTGGGAATAAAGTTATTTGCCTCATGAATCTCTGATTGAATGAGATCTTGTATTCATCACCAATATTTTAATTTTGCCGAAGTGTTGAAACCGAATCTAATCATTAGAAAGTAGCCATTCAAATCCATTATGCAAGACATTCTACAACATGTCTGACACCTGAACTTTTTAAAGTTCAGTGTCATGTAGGACATAGACGTGTTTTACAGGGTGATAATTTCAGCTTACCTGAGAAACTGAGTGATTCATCTCAATGTAATAGAAGAGCATAATACAAATGAATACTTCATCAGATTATGTACTGTGCGATAGATAGAACTTATTGTTCGTAGGTAGTAAAATTCTAAACTGTTCACGGGAATGCCATTAGAAATTTTGAGTGTAACATTGCTGAGTTCTTTCATTGTTTTTTCCCTCCCCTCATTACGACAGTACATATTGGAGTTGGAGAACCTGATTTCATTTTGGGACAGTTGTATCACCTGTCTTCAGTACAGGCACCTGAAGTAGCCAAATCGTGGGCAGCCTTGGCCAGTTGGGCTTATAGGTGGGGCAGAAAGGTGGTTGACAATGCCAGGTATGTGTGTTGAAATGTGTAACTTATTTAATGCGTTGCAAAATAAAGTGTCTGCTGACATGGTGATGTTTTGGTAGCTGAAATACTGATGACGTGTTTATTTTTATAGTCAGGGAGAAGGTGTTCGTCTGCTGCCTAGAGAAAAATCTGAAGTTCAAAATCTGCTTCCAGACACTATAACTGAAGAAGAAAAGGAGAGAATATTTGGTATTCTTGGTCAGGCTGTGTGTCGGCCAGCGGGGATTCAGGCAAGGAAAACATGACACAGTTTTTGGGGGAAAGAGTGTCAAGCTCACTACTCTGACTTATTAATTTTGAGGAAGTTGGTCACATGTACTGGATTAAATATTGTTTTGTTTCAGAAAAGAACTGGTTTTTAAGATGACAGGTAATAATAATTTCGAAGAAGAATATAATTTCTTGAGAAATCAAGTCATTTCCTTAGGGTCCTTTTAAAAGAGGTGGTGTTCTTTTTATGTAAAGTAGATTTATAAGTGCTCTTCTGATCAGAAATTAGGTTCTTAACACTGGGTCGGGTACTTGTAAAATATGCTAGTGCCTGAGTGCCACCGAGTGCCCTAGACACCCTGGGTGGAATGTGAGTGTGCGGGCGCACGTGCGCATTTAAGCATACTGGGTGATTCGCATATACGGCCAGAGTTGAAAACCAATGGACTACATGATCCGTAAGATTTACTCCCTCCCCTCTCAAAGTTCTGTCAATTACAGAATGCACGACTATTAAGTGTTTGGTTGTAGACTTTAAAAGTTTAGCTTTTATTTGCTGAGCTAAACCATATGGACTCAGCTCTTGCTCTGGACATCAGCATGTATTCTTGTCTGGCAGAGCTGGGGCTATGTGTGTGTACAGTACTGGACAGAGAGTAAGGTCTGTTGTGACTATTCTGTATACGTTCAGCCTCTGACTTTTCAACAGATTGTGTGGTTTTCTGCAGGCAGAATATCATATTGTGTCTTAGAACATCCGATATGCAAAAATCAGTCTTCGATCTTTGCTAAATGCTTATATCTTTCTTTATTAGCTACATGTATAAGTGTAAAGAGAAGCATATTGATATTGATTTAGTATGTATACACTAAATGTAGAGTAATTTTGTCTTTCATAAATGAGAAAAGCGTTTTCATATGACAGGAAAATCGAGTCCCTTCCTCCCTTTTCAGTTTGTGTTTAAAATAGCATTTTTTGCCCAATTTTTCCTCAGGATGAAGATATAACACTTCAGATAACAGAAAGCGAAGATAATGAGGAAGATGACATGGTCGATGTTATCTGGCGTCAGTTACTGTCAAGCTGCCCGTGGCTGTCAGAACTTGACGAAAGCGCGACAGAGGGCGTTATCAAGGTGTGGAGGAAAGTGGTAGATCGGATCTTCAGCCTGTACAAACTGTCCTGCAGCGCATACTTTACTTTCCTCAAGCTCAACGCTGGTCAGGTCGGCAGCTCGGTGTTCTGTTTCAGCCAAGTTCGTTTGAAACGATTTCCCAATACATGAAAGCGGTGCTTACTCTGAAGTGTTTTCTTTTTTCTTCCTTTCGTCCTTCACCCCAGATTCCTTTAGACGAAGATGACCCAAGGCTGCATTTAAGTCATAGAGCAGAGCAGAGCACCGATGACGTGATCGTGATGGCCACGCTGCGGTTGCTCAGGCTGCTCGTGAAACATGCCGGCGAGCTCAGGCAGTATCTGGAACATGGCCTGGAAACGACACCCACTGCTCCGTGGAGAGGTGAGGATCTAAAGGATGGGTCAGAAAAAATTGTTTTTGGGTAGGATATCTGAGACAGTAAAAAAGTAGTAGTTCCTTTATATTTATGATTTGAACGTGTTAGAGTAGTTGAGAAAAAGTTCATAGACCCTCTGTAAAAATCGTCTATGTCTGCCTTCTTTTACTAGCATTCACAGAAAACACATTTCTCTAGAACATTTTTTAACTGCTCTGGGTTTTGATTATAGCTCTGTAGCTAACCAGACTTATAATTCAAGAATTATTGGGTATGGTTCTTTGTTATCGGAGAAATTTGCAGCCCTCATAAGTGATGCTGGCGTACACCAGGTTTTATTCATTTGCATCTACTATGTTAACCATTTTTAGTAACTTTATGTTTCTGTCGTCTTATCCCGAAGGAATTATTCCACAGCTTTTCTCACGCTTAAATCACCCTGAAGTGTATGTGCGCCAAAGCATCTGCAACCTCCTCTGCCGGGTGGCCCAGGATTCCCCACACCTCATCCTGTACCCGGCAATAGTGGGTACCATATCGCTTAGCAGTGAATCGCAGGCCTCAGGTATGGACTATTAAGATACTGCTACTCTATATAAATTATTTTGCAAATGATGTTTGCTATAGGTCAGTTATTTTGAGCTTTATGCTCTGGAGTCGATAGAGTTTATAGTTGTTTTTTTTTTTTTTAATGCTATAATAGCCATTTGTTGAAGGAGTAACTACTTTCTGACACTAGGACATGTGCTTTACACATTGTCTTCAGCGTCACAGTAACACGCCAACGCATGGAGAACCTGACTCTCATGTTCACTGAGCCAGATGACTGGTGGAGAAGGATTAGAACCAAGTTCTGGACTCTGGCTGGGAGAACACTTTATTTGTTGAGACTTATTTGTTACTTTCCCCCCATGTATCTTCTGTTAGCTTAGAATATTAATAAATATAAAAGCTCAATTTGTAGAAAGGCAGACTTAGTGCACAGAACACCAATGAGTTTTAAATGAGTGCTCTGGAGTTGTTGATGATCGATGTTTTCCCTCATTCGATATGTGCACATGGGGAAAACCTCCAGAGTACACCTTCTTCTCCCGTTTCCTCATAGGAAATAAGTTTTCCTCTGCAATTCCAACTTTACTTGGCAATATTCAAGGAGAAGAATTGCTGGTTTCTGAGTGTGAGGGAGGAAGTCCTCCTGCTTCTCAGGATAGCAATAAGGATGAACCTAAAAGCGGATTAAATGAAGACCAGGCCATGATGCAGGATTGCTACAGCAAAATTGTAGATAAGCTGTCTTCTGCAAATCCGACTATGGTGTTACAGGTACAAAAAACCCCAATCACATGTTTTAATACAATTATTAATTATAACCTCCCCTCCCCCTCCAAACCTTATAAACAAAACCCATTAAAAAACTGCCATGGTTTATATTTGAAGAACAAAGCTTTTAGAAGAATCAAAATTGGTTTTGCGAATTTGTGTTGATAGGCAGGCTCGCTAATTAAGGTTCACTGGTGAACAGAAGACACATTTAACTTGCAGTCCCGGTGTGTGCAGAGCCGTGCTGTGTGTAGACGTGTAGGTGAGTGTGTTTGGACGTGCTCTGTCTGCAGGTGCAGATGCTCGTGGCTGAGCTGCGCAGGGTCACCGTTCTCTGGGATGAGCTCTGGCTGGGGGTCCTGTTACAGCAGCACATGTACGTCTTGAGACGGATCCAGCAGCTCGAAGATGAGGTGAAGAGAGTCCAAAACAACAACACCTTACGCAAGTATGTTTTCATACACTCACGCTACTTACTCTGAAAATGAAGCTGCCTCTTTTTTTTTTTTTTTACAGTAAAACAGCATAAAAATTGCTGTTTTAATCAATTTTAAACGTACAATTTAGTGGCATTAAGTACATTGAATATTGTGCAGCCATCTCCACTCTCCATTCTGAGAACTTATTCATCATCCCAAGCAAGCTTTGTCCCCATTAAACAGTCCCTCCCCATTCTCCTCTAACCCTAGCCCCTGGTCACTGCCATTCTACCTTCCGACTCTGAATTTGACGTACCTCATGTAAGGAAGAATCATGCAGTAGTCATCCTTTTGCGTCTGGCTTATTTCACTTAGCATAATGTTCTGAAGGTTCATGTTGTAGCATGCGTCAGAATTTTCTTCCTTTCTATGGCCGAGTAACATTCCATTGTATAGATAGGCTACATTTTGTTTACGTGCTGTCACTGGACACTTGGGTTGCTCCTGGCTATTGTGAAAAATAGTTCTATGAACATTAGTGTACAAATGTCTGTTTGAGACTTTCAGTTATTTTGTGTATGATCCAGTGGATTTGCTGGGTCATATGGTAATTCTGTGTTTAACGTATAGAGGGTCTGCCAGACCGTTTTTCACAGTGGCTGCAGCATTTTACATTCCCATCAAAAGTGCATGAGGATTTCAGTTTCTCTGTATCCTCACCAGTGTTTGTTATTTTCTGTTTTCTTTTGTTTTGACCGTGGCCATCCTAATGAGAAAAGCGGTAGTTCACTGTGGTCTTCATTTGCATTTCCCAGTGACTAAAAACGCTGAGCATCTATTAGTGTGCCTGTTGACCACTCGTATATCTTCTTTGGAGAAATGTCTTATTCAGATCTTTTGTCCATTTTTTAACTGGGTTGTCAATTGTTGAGTTTTAGGAGCTCTCTGTATATTTTGGGTAGTAATCCCTCATCAGATACATGATTTGCCAAAATGTGTATATTTTCCCATTTTGTGTGTTGTTTCACTCTCTTGATAGTGTCTTTCGATGCACATAAGTTTTTAATTTTGATGTAGCCCAATTTACCTATTTTTTCTTCTGTTGCCTGTGCTTTGTGTCATATCTAAGAAATCAGTGTCAAATCCAGTGTCCGGAAGCCTCTCCCCTCTGTTTTCTTCTAAGAGCTTTGAACTCTCAGCTCTAAGGTATCTGATTTGTTTTAAGGTGGGTTTTGCACGTAGTGTAAGGTAAAGTCCAGCACTCTTTCAAGTGGGCATCCGGTTTCCCAGCACCATTTGCTGCCAAGAGAAGCTGCCTCTTTTATGTGCTGGATTTTTGACAATGCCATGTTGTAAGTTACTTCGCTAATATTTTATTCCTTATTTTGCCTTATTCTTTTATACTATTTATTTACACTTGATACATTTAAGTCGTTCCTTATTTGTATGAAACTGTCTTCCTGGTCAGAGAAGAGAAAATTGCAATCATGCGAGAGAAGCACACGGCTCTGATGAAGCCCATCGTGTTTGCTCTGGAGCACGTGCGCAGCATCACTGCGGCCCCTGCAGAAACGCCTCATGAAAAGTGGTTTCAGGATAACTACGGAGACGCAATTGAAAACGCCCTTGAAAAACTGAAGACACCCTCAAACCCTGCAAAGCCTGGAAGCAGTTGGATTCCATTTAAAGAGGTAAGGAAAAACTCAAGAATGCCTCTAAAATGGGAAATTTCTTATGAGATACAAAATTTAAATAAGGGCACTCTCTTTACTTGGAACATGAGAAAATTTGGAAGCCCATGGAAGGCAGCCCGTGATCACTTGCCTTATAAGAAATGTAGAGAAGTGTGTTTTCTTCATTTGGAGAATTTGGGGTTGAGTGGGCCTGGGAGGCAAACTCGGTCCCTGGAGGGTTCACACCAGGGAAGTATGTACCGTAAGAAATTAGCCAAGGAAGAGGTTCTGGCCTTGAGCTAAATATTGATTGCCTGCTATATTCTCATAAAAGATTAAGAAATTTAATCTTACGCCTATATAGATTTTCATAAGTCATTGTTTTGAAATCAATTCTGTATAAGCTATTTGGGGATGATTAGTGTATTTAAATCTTTGATATTCTGGTTCCCTTAATTCTATATTTTCTTTGGTTTTTATCAGTGACAGCAGTAGCACCGTTAGTTGGGGGTACCTGTTTATTTCCTGTAGCTTCTTGCTTTTCCTTTTTCCTTCTTTCTCTATCGCTTACCTTTATCACTCCCGTTCCTTCCTGAACTTTGGTGATGAGAAAACTATTCAAAGATATGGTGTAGAAACAAAGTACACCTAAGAGTCACGAGTAAATGCAAGCTGCTAAATGGAAGGAGGTAGCCTGAAGCCCAAGACAAGGAGACCAGCATGAAGGGTGAAACTTCTGTGCAGCATAGTCAAAATTTGTTTCTTTGTGGATTAACAGCTGTTTCTTGCTTCTGTGTCACCTTCTCAGTAACTGTTAACTAAGAAACCTAGAGGAGGAGACCGGGAATACTTTGTAAAACGGGGGTGTGTGTGTGTGTGTGTGTGTGTGAAATAAGTCAAAAATTTTCGCTGATTGTGTTCATTTTAAAGATAAGTTTTAAACATTAAAAAGATTACCTATGTCTCCCCTTTTATCTGTAGTACAGCTTTAAAAAAAGCTTAAAAAAATACAACTTTTTAGAAATCTCGCATTTCCCTCCCTAATTGTAAATCTCTCTGCAATGACTGTACTGAATTTAAGCATTACCTTCTTTTTAAAAAGTAGTTTTGTTTATTGATGCATTTCCAAATGGTAGATTGTTCACTTTCTGCCTGCTTTTTAACTTCATATAAAGGAGATCATATTGTACATATGTGTCTGTGTTTACTACTTCCATTATTGATGGATTTATTAGCCTTAGGGTTTTTTTCCTTATGATCCATATTTTGTGTGCAGCCAAACATTGATCTATTATGAGAAAATATCACAATTTATCCATTGTCCTGTCAGCAGATACTTGGGGTTTTCCAAGTTGTCTTTTTCTTTATGTGAACAAAGCTCGCTAAGGATTGATTAAAATTTTTTCACATCTAAGCACAGCCCAGGGTTCATTAATTCAGGTGCAGGTTATTGAGTTAGCTGCAGGTAGGGACACAACTAACTGTACATGCGCTCCACTCCCTGTGAATTGTTCAGAAGGAGTTGTGTTTTTCTGAGTACTTCAAGTGCTCAGAGCTCTGAATTGTTACCAACTTTTCGAATGGCTTCCAGAGGCGCTCTGTCTGCCTGACAGCTAACGCTGGCTACACTTTATGCTCTACTGTAAGGACTGAGTTGATCCGAAAGGGCATCAGTCAGACATAGCTTAGCAGGGGAGATTTAGTCTACGAGCCCTGGATTTTATCATCACAGCAGTGATCTCCTTTTGTTTGCTGTGATTTCTTTGCTTGTTTGGACAGAGGAGAGGAAGGGGGTCTGAACAAAGTAAGGAATCCCCTAGAACACACTAGCACAGCACTCTTTTCCCTCCCAGGATGGCCCAGATATGTAACACCGAGTTAAATAAACGTAGGGGCTAGAACAAGAGAAGTTTGTATTGGCATTTTAAGGTTATTTTTTTGCCAAATTGGATGGAAGACAATATGTTGCAATGGCAATATAAACTTGTTTTTTCCCATCTTATCAATGCAGATAATGCTGAGTTTGCAACAGAGAGCACAGAAACGTGCAAGTTACATCTTGCGTCTTGAAGAAATCAGCCCGTGGCTGGCTGCCATGACTAATACTGAAATTGCTCTTCCTGGAGAAGTCTCAGCCAGAGACACTGTCACAATCCACAGCGTGGGCGGAACCATCACAATCTTACCTACCAAAACCAAGCCAAAGAAACTTCTCTTTCTGGGGTCAGATGGGAAGAGCTATCCTTATCTTTTCAAAGGTGGGATTTAAAAGAGCGTTAGTCTGATTATTGATGCTTTCCGTGCATGTGTGGTAGGAGAGGGTGTTTCAGGTGAATTTCTGTATGTCCTGAGTGGCTGGGAGTGTCCCGTATCTTACGTGATTTCGAATGGAAGTGGTTGGATGCTGAGGAGTCAGCGCTCCCAGTTCTACCCGTCTCTTCGCTTAGGAATTTGTACAAGCAGGATGCTTGAGGTACAGCTAAGACCGCTAGTGTCTAATACCTTGTGATTGACGAGAAAGTTCTCTAAAGCTCTCAGTGTGCCTCTTTGGCTGTCATTTCTTGATTGAGAAAGATACAAAAAGTGGTCCATTTCCAGCCCTGTCCCGTCACACTTCACCCCATTTGGTCAGCTGCTGTAACTACTTTTTGTTTCCGTAGGATTGGAGGATTTACATCTGGATGAGAGAATAATGCAGTTTCTGTCTATCGTGAATACTATGTTTGCTACAATCAATCGCCAGGAAACACCGCGTTTCCACGCGCGGCACTATTCTGTGACACCGCTGGGAACGAGGTCGGGGCTGATCCAGTGGGTGGATGGAGCTACGCCCTTATTTGGTCTTTACAAACGGTGGCAACAGCGAGAAGCTGCCGTACAAGCCCAGAAGGTTGAGAAAGATTCAGATAATACGTGTGCCTTTGTTTGAATGTGCCTACACAGTATATATGTCAGTCTGTTCTCTGTTCTGTGTGAAGTATTTTTAGACTTACTGCACTGGAGCAGTTTTGCAAGTTTGTAAAAGTTAGGGAACAGACTTTAAATGTCTAGGAAAATGATTTTGAGGGACAGTTTACAAAAATAAAATTTTAAGAGGCAGAAATAATGACATTGGGTTAATCTTATTCTAGAAAAATATGGAAAGGGGGATGGTAACGTGGTTGTTAATCACTCAGGAACTTGATAATTCATATCTTAATGCCTTTTATTGGGCTTACTAGGGTCTTTTAAATTTGTAAATAAGACAGTTTCAAAACCCAGGTTTTTTTAAATTAAGTATGTAAATACACAACTCTATATTTAGAATTAGACACTGTGGCATCCTATTTTTATATCTGTGAAATTTATACTTTGATTTAGACTAGAAGTTTAATTTAGAATTCATTTTAGTTAAGTATCTGCTTAATATATGCCAGGAACGGTAGTATAAGTGCTATGGATATGAAGATAAACTTTATATAGTGTCAACCTCAGTTTTTCACATCTAGCCTAAGAAAATGATTCTAATTAATTAGGGTAGTTGTGGGAAGGGGTAAGAGTTTGAAAGGAGTCAGGTTATAAAAGTAGGCACAGAAGACCGCAGAGCAATTATTGGAGAGTAAATTCGAGATGGGAACTAGAGAAGGACTATACAAGTTTTTGTCTAAGTATCTATTGTTAATTTTATATTGACAATTAAGTTGGTGAAGAATGAAATGTGCATAAATGAATGATAAAGTTTAAACAGAATTACATGTTACAAAGAAAAATAAATGTGACTTGGATATTGAGTTTGAATTGAACCTCAAGAAATGCAACAGTAAGCCAAAGTTTTTAATAAAGTACTAGTACCTAATTAAGAGAAAAATATGTAGATTATAAGGTGCTTAGTCCAGAAGAATTGGCTATTTGGTGCGTTCACCTGAGGACATGGAGAATGAAAAATTATTTTTAAAAATACTACTTTCCATTCAAAGTAATCTTTATCCTTATTTAAATAAAGCTGACCTTGAAAAAAATTTTTTTTACAGGCACAAGATTCCTATCAAACCCCTCAGAATCCTGGAATTGTGCCCCGTCCTAGTGAACTTTATTACAGTAAAATCGGGCCTGCTTTGAAAGCGGTCGGCCTTAGTCTGGACGTGTCCCGACGAGATTGGCCCCTTCATGTGATGAAGGCAGTGTTGGAAGAGTTAATGGAGGCCACGCCCCCGAATCTCCTTGCTAAAGAACTTTGGTCATCTTGCACCACCCCCGATGAATGGTGGCGAGTCACACAGGTGTGTTTTTGCTCTGTAGCGAGTATTAGTCGTTTCCTGTGCCTGCTTCCTGTCTTGGCTGTCTGCTGCACCCTCCCAGCCTCCGTCGAGGCTTGGAAGTTTGAGATCTGTATTTGAATCTTATGTTACACTCCTGTATTTATGAAACATGGCTATGACTGCGTAAGGGCAGAACGGAGGGACTTGTGGGTGAAATAAAAGAATCAAAACTTTAGAAAGGGGAAAACCAGGGAGGCTGACGAGGAGCTGTGTTTTTTAATTCCAGCGTTCTGATGACCGGGTCGGGCCAACCCGACCCCAGTTTTATGTGCAGCTGCTCAGTGCAGAGCCTCTGACCACAGGCGGCAGCCCTGCCGAGTGCCAGCTATTTATATAGAAACGAGGGCGTGGGGTTATGGACTCGTCGGTTTTAGAGCATCAGGTCCATGTTGAAGGCTGTCTGCTGACGCGCTTCCCTTGCTCCCCGCCCTCCTTCCTCAGTCGTATGCCAGGTCCACCGCAGTCATGTCGATGGTCGGGTACATAATCGGCCTTGGGGACAGACACCTGGATAACGTGCTCATAGACATGACGACTGGAGAGGTCGTTCACATAGATTACAACGTCTGCTTTGAGAAAGGTAACGTGCACTTGAACTTTACATTTATGTGAGGATCAAATGTTTTTTTTGGTGAAAGGACAAAAATGTCGCGATTTGTCTTTTCAAGGTAAAAGCCTTCGAGTTCCTGAGAAAGTGCCTTTTCGGATGACACAGAACATCGAAACGGCTCTGGGCGTGACTGGAGTAGAAGGCGTCTTCAGGCTTTCCTGCGAGCAGGTGCTCTGCTTCCTCTCATTCCTCTCTGTGTCCCTCCTATTAACACGTCCCACGCGTGAGAAGCTACGTTTGCACTCAGACTCAATCCAGACGCTTCTGTACACAGGTTCTGCATATCATGCGGCGCGGCAGGGAGACTCTGCTGACGCTGCTGGAGGCCTTCGTGTACGACCCGCTGGTGGACTGGACGGCGGGGGGCGAGGCCGGCTTCGCTGGCGCCGTCTACGGCGGAGGCGGCCAGCAGGCCGAGAGCAAGCAGAGCAAGCGGGAGATGGAGCGGGAGATCACCCGCAGCCTCTTCTCCTCCAGAGTAGCTGAGATTAAGGTGAAGCCAGCGGTCCTACGTCGTCGCCATCTTTTTGTAATAGTTAACATGTCTGTGAAAAAGTTGGGTAAAAATGTTTTTCTAAAACTCTTTTGCAAGACTGTAGTGTATTATATTGAGACGGCAGTGAATAGGGCAACGTGATGTCTTTCTACGAAATGCCGCCGTACCGAGACACGCACAGTCACGCTCGTAGGAGGTGGGTTAGGGATGTGAAAAAAATCATCCCTTTTTTGATAGATCGAACTGCGTTTGCCAATGACTATTTTAAGTGTTCCTGAGTCGGATAGCCTTCCCTCAGTCTTGGTTTTATATCCTCGTAGCCAGTGATGCTAACTTTGTTTGGTGTGACACAGTGTAACTGCGGCATTGTGGAACCAAGTCTCAGTTTATGGCTGTGTGCCCTTGGACGCTTTAGTTACCTCTGTAAAATATGGGTGATGCTGTCACCCTCTCGGGGTTTTGTTGGGATTTAAATAGGATGACATGTGTTCCTGACAGACCTTGTCCGGTCTCTCAGTTGACCCTGTGAGAATCTCCCTGACTATGGTCTTTTCACAGGTGAACTGGTTTAAGAACAGAGACGAGATGCTGGTTGTGCTCCCCAAGTTGGACAGCAGCTTAGATGAATACCTGAGCTTGCAGGAGCAGCTGACGGAGGTGGAGAAACTGCAGGGCAAGCTGCTGGAAGAAATAGAGTTTCTGGAAGGGGCTGAGGGCGTGGATCATCCTTCTCACACTCTGCAACACAGGTTCAAAAGTGTCGAACTCATTCCTAAATATGTGCCATTAATGGGGATTTTAGTATTTGTATAAATGTCGTCAAGTTAATTACAATTATTGCAGCAACTCCCGTAAATGATAAAAGCTCTCCTAAGAACTGCAGTTTCTAAGTGTTAATAAATAAGAACTCATTTAAGTTTTCTACTTATATTTAATTTAAATGAGTAATTCTGAAGGATGGGTGGGTATAGTGGTTAGAACACTGAACTGGGATTCAGGAAATCTTGGGTTTGGGTTTTCTTTCTATAGCTTTTATCTGAATCCTTATTCATTTGTACAGTGGCAGTTATTTCATCTACTTTGCTGAGTTTTTAACCATTAAATTAGAGTGATCTATGTCAGTGGTCCCCAACCTTTTTGGCACCCGGGACCAGTGCTCCTATGAGACTCTCATGCCTGATGATCTGAGGCGGAGCTGAGGCGGTGATGTTGGCGCTGGGGAGCGGCTGCAGATACAGATGAAGCTCTTCTGGCCCACCCGCCGCTCACCTCCTGCTGTGTGGCCCGGTTCCTAACAGGCCATGGACTGATACCGGCCACGGCCTGGGAGTTGGGGACCTCTGATCTAGATGAAGGAACCTTACACATGGCGGGTGTTCAGTGAAGGGCACTTGAATATGCAGGTTCCAGATACTGCATGAGGCTCTAAGGTCATAAGGTTCATTAAGCAGAAGTCTTTTTTTACCTTTTAATGACTCAGAACCTGACAGGTGTGGTAGAGTTTTGCTTAGAATATTGTAAGTATAGTTGAGGGAACTACGGGGTCAGGATAAACCAGAGAAGTGAGGGGTATTGATCAGCGCCCTCAGGATTGAAAAGGCGTATATCAGGCAGTCCCAAGTATGAGCAAAGTCAGGGTTATGAAAGCAGTTTTTAAATTTTTTTCCTCTTCTGCTAGGTATTCTGAACACACCCAACTGCAGACTCAGCAAAGGGCTGTTCAGGAAGCAATCCAGGTGAAGCTGAATGAATTTGAACAGTGGATAACACATTATCAGGCTGCATTCAATAATTTAGAAGCAACACAGCTTGCAAGTTTGCTTCAGGAGATAAGCACACAAATGGACCTTGGTATGGGTTGACTTATTTTAGATACACACGTGAGCATGTGACTTTCGTAGTTGTGTCTTGATGTGTGGGGTTCTGGTTTGTGCTCCCTTGTGACAACTGCCGAGTTGAAATGATTTCACCGCGATTTATAATTCTCTTTTACCAAAAGGTCCTCCAAGCTACGTGCCAGCGACAGCCTTTCTGCAGAATGCTGGTCAGGCCCACTTGATCAGTCAGTGCGAGCAGCTGGAGGGGGAGGTGGGCGCGCTGCTGCAGCAGAGGCGCTCGGTGCTCCGAGGCTGTCTGGAGCAGCTGCATCACTACGCAACCGTGGCTCTGCAGTATCCGAAGGCCATATTCCAGAAGCACCGGATCGAGCAGTGGAAGGCCTGGATGGAGGAGCTGGTCTGCGGCACCACCGTGGAGCGCTGCCAGGAGCTCTACAGGAAGTGAGCTGGTAGCACTTGCGTGCTTCTCGGGGTTGGATGCACAGTAGTGTTCAGTTTAATTGCATAATAGTTTTTCTTGAAAGAAGTGGTTGATAGATGGAATTTGACTGGTTTTGTCTTGGTTTCAGGAGAATTTGACTCACGCTTTCCCTTAGAAGACTGGTTTTTCCTAATATCTTAAAATGTATCCCAGTGTAAGAGTGGTGGGTGGGATGAGGGTGAAGAGAACTAAACACAAACATTGATTCTGTCACCAGTGAGTCATCTTAGGACGTTACTGTGGCTCTTGAGACTTTCCTGTCTGTAATATAGAAATAATGATTCCCGCTCTTCACTGTTTGAGGATCAAATGCAGTATTCAGTATACAGTATTTTGTAAAGCATGAACTTTGTTTACAAGTAGGGAGTGGTTATGTTATAAACCAACACCTCTTCCTACTCATGTCATACAGATATGAAATGCAGTATGCTCCCCAGCCACCGCCAACAGTGTGTCAGTTCATCACTGCCACTGAGATGACCCTGCAGCGGTTCGCAGCCGACATAAACAGCAGACTTATTAGACAGGTGGAGCGCTTGAAACAGGAAGCTGTCACGGTGCCCGTTTGTGAAGATCAGTTGAAAGAAATTGAACGTTGCATTAAAGTTTTCCTTCACGAGAATGGAGAAGAAGGCTCTTTGAGTCTAGCGAGTGTTATTATTTCTGCCCTTTGTACCCTCACAAGGTGAGTTAGCTGACCTCATACTGAGACCATCTCATCGTCTTGGGAACATTGATGCTTATTGGGATTTTATGTGTCTTTTGTTTACTCTCAAACTTAAGATATTCTTTGACTTTCATTCGTCTTGTGCAATAGTACAGCTGATTTATTTTCTTTAAGATTTCGATGTATTCTTGTTTGTGTGTGAATCTAGCTAGGTCAGTTTCACTATACAAATGCTTGTCGCTTGTAGGCGTAACCTGATGATGGAAGGGGCAGCTTCGAGTGCGGGAGAGCAGCTGGTCGATCTGACTTCTCGGGATGGAGCCTGGTTCCTGGAGGAGCTCTGCAGTATGAGCGGAAACGTCACTTGCCTGGTTCAGTTGCTGAAGCAGTGCCACCTGGTGCCCCAGGACTTGGACATTCCGAACCCTATGGAAGCATCGGAGGCAGTTCACTTAGCTAATGGAGTGTACACCTCGCTTCAGGTGAACACTTTTAAATTGGCTTACATTTTAAGTTGATTTTAGGTACCGAACAATTATACGTCTCATCTCTTTAGTTCAGGAAAGCACTTTGACTTCTTTGTAACGTTACATAAGCAGTCACTTAAAGATCAGTGCGAGGTTTATATCCATAATTTGGTTACAATTGCATTAAGTTTGTTCTTAAATTATGGCAGTAACTTAACAAAACTCAGAAAACATTAAATTGTATTTCTCACATATTTATAGGAATTAAATTCAAATTTCCGGCAAATCATATTTCCAGAAGCACTGAGATGTTTAATGAAAGGAGAACACACGTTAGAAAGTATGCTTCATGAGCTGGATGGTCTTATTGAGCAGACCACCGATGGCGTTCCCCTGCAGACTCTCGTCGAATCTCTTCAGGCCTATTTAAGAAACGCAGCTATGGGACTTGAGGAAGAAACACACGCGCATTACATCGACGTGGCCAGGCAAGTGCATGCCAGCGGGGCCCCAGTTTCTTGTGGAAGACACGGGGAAGCCAGCCAAGGGTTCTGAGCTCTTAGTTTACTTTGAGTTTATTGTTAACTTTTAGAGCACATATAGTTATTTATAAATGCTTAGATATGTACTTTTAAAAGAAAACCTTGTATTCGAAAATAACCATAGATTCATAAGAAGTCGTAAAAAAAAGAAAAGTGGGCAGGGAGGGAGGTCTGGTGTGCACGTCATCTCCTCTGGCGTTAGCATCCTGCGTCCTTACAGTGCCATAGCAGCACCGTGCAGATGGGATTGGCGTCAGTCTGCAGAGCTGACGAAGGCTTCACAGTACCTCGTGCACGCGTTTTTGAGTATTGCACACGTGCACAGTTCCATGTGCGTTTATCACGTGTGTTCTTATGTCCCTGTAGTGCTGTCGCTTTACCAGACATGCACACGAGGTGGAGTGTGGGGTTTTGCAAGCCAGGCCTTAGAACTCCACGGAAGCCTCTGAGCCAGTTCACTTAGCTAGTGGAGTATGCACTTCACTTCACATGAACACGTCTTATAAGTTTGCTTTGGATCTTGAACCTGTATTTCTCGTATCTTAAATCCGGAAAAACAGTTTGGCTTTGGAACCTGTAGGGAGGCAGGGTGGTTCCTCCAGCCACGTACCGTAGCCACAGCTGAGCCCTGAGCCCCTTTGTCTCTGGCGACTCATGACCTCTTTCTTTGGTGTTCTCGTGTCCAAGCGCACTCCAGAAAGTATAATTCAGAGGGTAGAATTCGAATTGTCACACCACGCTTTCTCCCATGGGAAAATCAAAGACGTACAACAGTATAGAGAGTAGTATAATGAAACCCCCATTTCACCAGCTTTAGCGATCACCTCCCTATCTGTGGTCAGTCTTATTTAAGTTGTGCTACCCCAACTTTTTTGAAGCAAATATCCTTTCATCTTTCAATACTGTAGGAGGTACATATCTAAAATGCAAACTTATTTTTCTTACTCGTGGTACCATTATTTCAGCAAAAAAGGTAATAATTTCTCCTTGATGTTTTCTGTTATCCAGCATTCAAAAGTTTTTTAATTTTCTCATGTTTCTTTAGTTGTTTTACTATATAATCAAAAGAATTTAGTGTAATTGTAGCATAAACATGTCAGCTAAATAGTGATTTAGATTCTTTGCACAGCAGATTTATCATATATAATTTCTGGCATTTGGAAATTGTTAAATCCATAAACTTTTGAATTTATGAATTGTCAGAATTCAGGTTTGCATAAAATTTAATCACGTGCACAGTTGCTGATACGGAATTGGAACCATCAACTTCACATTGCCTGACGTCAGATGCCATTCTGTCATAACTCTGCTTCCTTAATGCAAAAAGACTTTCTTCTAGACTTTGCATGTAATCTGTGAGGCTTGTTGACTTTTCTTGTTCCCCCTAAATTTTATTACTCTGCAGTGAGGGTTATAACTCCCTGTTCTTTTCCTCTAGAATACTTCATGCTCAATATGGCGAATTAATCCAACCAAGAAATGGTTCAGTTGATGAGACACCAAAAATGTCAGCTGGCCAGATGCTTTTGGTAGCATTTGATGGCATGTTTGCACAAGTTGAAACTGCTTTTGGCTTATTAGTTGAAAAGGTAACTACTCACTTGGTTTTATAAGTAACAAGTGTATCAGAGTTGTTCAGTGCGGGCAGAGGAGAAAGGAACTTTCTTTTCTTTCCTTTACGTAGTTAAACAAGATGGAAATCCCCGTAGCCTGGAGAAAGATCGACATCATCAGGGAAGCCCGGAGCACCCAGGTCAACTTTTTTGATGACGACAATCACCGGCAGGTGCTCGAAGAGATTTTCTTTCTAAAAAGACTACAGACAATTAAGGAGTTCTTCAGGCTCTGCGGCACCTTTTCTAAAACTTTGTCAGGTAATAGTGCACATTCCGACAGGCTGGATTGAGTTGCGTAGTACTTTGGAAGGGGACGGCATGAAGTAGGTTTATCTTAATTGCACGCTCATCAAATCCTCAGTTTATAAGCATCAGCTATTACCTCATTTCAGTTTTGCACGAAGTACTTTAAGGCAATGTTCCTTTTTCAGGATCCAGTTCCCTTGACGATCAGAATACCGTAAATGGGCCCGTACAGGTCGTTAGTGTAAAAACCCTGTTTCGAAACTCCTGTTTCAGTGAAGACCAGATGGCCAAACCTATCAAGGCCTTCACAGCCGACTTCGTGCGGCAGCTCCTGATTGGGCTGCCCAACCAGGCCCTGGGCCTCACGCTCTGCAGCTTCATCAGTGCGCTTGGTGTAGACATCATCGCTCAAGTGGAGGCAAAGGATTTTGGTGCTGAAAGCAAAGTTTCTGTGGATGATCTGTGTAAGAAAGCCGTGGAGCACAACATCCAGGTCGGGAAGTTCTCTCAGCTGGTCATGAACAGGGCGACCGTGCTGGCCAGTTCCTACGACACTGCCTGGAAGAAACACGACTTGGTGCGCAGGCTGGAAACCAGCATTTCCTCCTGTAAGACGAGCCTGCAGCGCGTTCAGCTGCACATCGCCATGTTTCAAGTAAGGATTTTCCTTTATAACGTGCTTCCCCTCAGTGGAGGAATTTGAAAAACTAGGAGAATATAAAGCAATATAAACAAGAGAAATTCCTAAACTTCCTGAATTGTGCCAGCCCAGAGCAAACCCAGCTTTGGCATTTCGGCGCTTTCCGTTTACTCTTTGTTTCTCTTTTATGTAGTTGAGATAGTTTTGCGTTTACAGCTGTGTCATTTGAATTACTCCTATCGGTGTTGTAGTGGTCAGTATTATCTAACCACTATGTGTCAGTAAGTATTGCAAATACAGTTTCCGATAGTTGCATATGTTCGTTATGTGGATATGTTTTATTTAACATGTAATTAAGATTGTTTCTAAAGTGACTTCTGTTTCTCTGATGCTGTGCTGACATGGTAACAGCTCTGTGCATAAATCGGTCTCGTCAGGGAATTGTTTTTAGAAGCCTGTTTTTGTCCTTCATCATTTGGGGGCAGTATGACAGCACAGGCTTTAGGGGTGAGATGGATTTGGTTTCAGGTATACGAACTGACTTTAACTTTCCTAAGTCTGATTTTTTTCATCTGTGGAATTGGTACAGTACCTGTCTCAAAGGTTAATAATGACCATGAAGGTTAAAAATGGTGGTCTATGTAAGACACCAAGCACAATAAAAATGGTAGTTGTTTTTCTTATTTGTTGTTTTTTTTTGTTTGTTTGTTTTTTCAAGTATAGTCTTTAGCATTGTTAGTAGCGTCAAACAAGTTGGAGCATGGAGTCATGTTTGGGGACTACGTTTTTCTGGGATTTCTTTGGGCACACACAGTGGTTTCTTCATTCATGTGGAATACGCTTCCCAGTAGTGGAATTGGTGGTTTCACCCAGTATGTGGGACCCATGTTTCCTTCTCTTTGCAGTTTTATTGTTGGCTGTTTTCTTAGCTCATAAGTTAAGAAAAGTAATTAATTCAAATTCTGAAATTGCATTTATTATATAGTAACAGTCCCTCTAGTACATTGGGATGTGTTTTTGGAATTTTTTTTTACTTCTAAAAAATGTAATGCTGAAAATTTTCTACATTTTGGAATTTATTCCCTTAAAAATTGACAGCCCTATGGAAAGCATTGTGAAGCTCCTTTCAGTTTTATCTGAACACATTTTAAG
>NW_011889095.1:92867-132396 GCF_000151845.1 Pteropus vampyrus | reverse complement strand
GATCTGATTTTCATCTTTCACAATCAAAAATATAGTGGGTTTTCTTAAAGATAGCACATGTAGAACAGTAGAGATTTGATATAGCAGGTGTTTTGTTTTAAAGACTGTTTAAAAATAAAAAAAAAACTTCTTCAAATTTTAAAACAATATACTGAAAGTGAATTCTTACCTCCCCAGACATGCTTAGTATTCAAAGTGAAATGGAAATTAATTCTAAAAGGTGACTGTTTGTTAAAGATGTTTTCTAAATTATGTATGCCCCATCTTGCTTCTTTTGAATTTCTTATATTTATATAAAATGTTCAATAGCCACAAAATGGAGAGAGTCAAATACTCACTGAGATTCTGCTGGCTTTTTTAGGAGAAGCTGGCGGCACTTGAAGCAAGTATTGAACAGCGACTCAAATGGGCAGGTGGTGCCAACCCAGCACTGGCACCTGTATTACAAGATTTTGAAGCAACAATAGCTGAAAGAAGAAATCTTGTCCTTAAAGAGAGCCAAAGAGCAAGTCAGGTATTGCGCCCCATGTACGCCATCTTTGTTTTCGGTTGCAGGATTATGTAGCTGACTGGGTGGTACATGTCGGATAAGTAGGGACAGCTTGAGAGCTGCGGGCTCCCCCTCCCCAGTTCGCAGCCCTGGGAAGAGGGACCAATGGCCCTTGGGCAGGAGCAGCGTCACAGCCGGTTATTTCCCTAGACCCTTATTGCCACCCAATTAAACAAAGTGGATTCAGCCTCTGTTGGAAAATAAAGGGTTTAATTCCATATTTATCTGAGATACTCTTTATATGCAACTAAGGTGATCCAAAGATTTTAATATTATTTTTTCATGTGACAATAAAATGTCTTATTACTTAGTGTTCTGCCAGAGGTTGTGCATTAACTTTGTTGTGATTGGGAGTGGGGCATCAAAAACAAAACACTATTATATAATTTTCAATCAGGTACAAATAAACTAATGATAATTTCCATATCCCATATACTCATCACCTAAATTTAATAATTATCACCTTAAGTCTTATTTTATTTCCTCTATATTTCCTGCTACTCCTCCTCATCCCATAGTTAGTGGAAATCCCAAATATTCTGTCATTTTATCTGTAAATATTTCAGTATGTATCTAAAGATAAGAACTATTTAAATATAATCACAGTACTATTATCTACTTTAAAAGATGTACTTAATATTGTCAGGTATCTGCTTAGCATTCTGTGATCTTTATTGTGAAGCAAGGCAGGAATAGAAGCAGAGAGGGAATGTTCCAACTTGAAATTTGGACATAGCACAAATTGCAGCTGAATGGGATAACAGTTTTCTTTTGGAGTAAATTATTTTTGTAAAACAGTCGTGTAGAAGATTATCTAATGCCGTTAGGCTACCTCGGACCTAACAGCATCAACAAAAAAAAAATGTGCATTCATTTATAGTCTTTATGAGGATTAGGTCTGTTTTACAAAAGAGTTGTACGAATTCATACATTTTCAGGACCGATTCTGATCCTGAATTCTGGAAATGAATAGGTAGTATTTTTTCATTAATTGCATTTTTCTCCTTATTGTGGTGGTTTCATTCCCCTTTTGCCTCTTCGCAGGTCACTTTCCTCTGCAGCAACATCATCCATTTTGAGAGTTTACGAACTAGAACCGCAGAAGCCTTAAACCTGGACACGGCATTATTTGAACTAATCAAACGTTGCCAACAAATGTGTTCATTTGCATCACAGTTTAACAGTTCAGTCTCTGAGTTAGAGCTTCGTTTATTACAGAGAGTGGTGAGTTTTGAATCGTGGTGGACGTAGCCTTGGTGATTAAGGTGATAAAGCCAGTGTTATACTCTGAAGTCAATTTAATATAGTCCCTCTGTTTACATTTATTGCATGTGTACTGTTTATAAGGTGTTCTGAGGGATACAGCGATGATTAGGTCTTGTTCATAGCCTCTAAGAAACTTGTTATTTACACAAATAATACAGTGAATGAAAAAGTGGAAAGGATTCTCAGAGGTGCTGTGGAGGTTCAGAGAGAAGGTGGGAGAGAGCATATAGCAAATGACTCAGGTGCACTGACAACAGCGTAGCTTGCAGGGGACTGGTGGAAGATGAGTGCTGGACAGGTGAGTTAAGTCCAGAAATATCAAGTTGATAAATTCAGTGTCTATATTCTGTGGAAAGGCTTTAGGCTGTGTACTAGGAAGCTCTGGCTGCATTTTAAAGAGTGACTTACAGTGAGTTTAGGGTCCTAGATAAGGGTCATTTGTGTTATTCCAGATAATGTTTCTTAGGTCTTAAAGCATTTATTTCCTGAATGATTATGCAAAAAAGTTTAAAATCTTTGTATTTCATAGATTGCTTAAATTTTTATTAAATACTATTTTGTAGGTATAATTCATGATCTGGCAACTGAGGTTCTTTGTGTTAGTTTGAGTTACCTTTTGATGATGACGATGAATAGAAGAAATGTAATATTCCAGCTGATACTTAAAATCAAACAAATGTTTCTTCTGTTTAGGACACTAGTCTTGAACATCCTATTGGCAGCTCTGAATGGCTTTTGTCAGCACACAAACAATTGACCCAGGATATGTCTACTCAGAGAGCAGTTCAGACAGAGAAAGAGCAACAGATAGAAACAGTCTGTGAAACAATTCAGAGTCTGGTTGACAATATAAAGACTGTGCTCACTGGTCATAACCGACAGCTCGGAGATGTCAAACATCTCCTGAAAGCAATGGCTAAGGTAAGACTAATGACTGTGATACAGAGTGACTTCCCCCTTTTATACAGTTACAAGTAGTTGTATTTATATGACGTAAACAGAAACCATTTCTGTCAAGTCACATCTTCCAATCTGTCTGTAACTGAGTTAATTCGTTTTCATTAACTATTTTTTTAAGCAGTCAGTAGCATCCTGATTTTGTACACAGGAAAAATGAGGCTTAAAGGAACTGATTCACCAAAGTCACATAGTATGTAATAGAGCTGAAACTTGAACTTAGTCTCAGAGCATTTAGATCTCCAGTGCCTCCATTTCCCTATCCTCGTCCCCAAACTCATGTAGTCTACCTCCATAATGACTGAAGTATTGTCTCTTTCCAGTCTTCTACATAATGTAGATAATAAGGAAACTAACTGAGCTCCCAGAAAAGGCACAGTTACTTGATCATTACAAAACAGTACATCATTTAATTTTAGGATTTATTTTACTTAGAATTTTTATTTTGCGCCGGAAACATGATTCCTATAGAAAAAGAGTTAAATTGTAATAAGCGATTTAAACGAATTGACCTTCGGAAAACACTTAGTCCCTGTTATTCAGAAGGATACTGTCTTAAGAGTAATTACTGAAACAAACACCGGTTTTTCTTAATCATTAATGTGAATTCTAGGATGAGGAAGCTGCTCTGGCAGATGGTGAAGATGTCCCCTATGAGAACAGTGTTAGGCAGTTCTTGGGTGAATATAAATCGTGGCAAGACAACATTCAGACGGTGCTGTTTACGTTAGTCCAAGCTATGGGTCAGGTTCGAAGTCAAGAACATGTTGAAATGCTCCAGGAAATAACTCCCACTTTGAAAGAACTGAAAACACAGAGTCAGAGGTAAGAGTGCCTTCTGGCCTAAATTTAAAATGAAAGCAGAACCTCTGATGTAGTCAGTTTTGTTTATGTAATTCATTTAATTTTTTGTTTTATTCATATTTATGAGCTGTTACATGGTAAAACATTTCATAAATAAGCCATTTTATTTTGTATTTCAGTATCTATAATAATTTAGTGAGTTTTGCATCACCCTTAATCACCGATGCAACAAATGAATGTTCAAGTCCAACGTCATCAGCTACGTATCAGCCATCCTTTGCTGCAGGTAGGACTCCCTACTTCAAAAAGACCCGAATCTTGACCTGTTACTAATCTACATATAGAAGCTAAGACTTTTAATTATACTGTAAGTGTCTAATATGTTTATAGTCATTACCTTTTTTTAAAAAAGGTTTCCCTAAATTCTGTCATATCGCAAACTGAACAGATTTTGGCTTAATTTTAAAAGTTCTTGTGTTCAAATACTCTTTAAATAATTCATTATATGATTATAAAATATATTCTTTTTAGGGAAATTTAGAAAAATAATAAAAAATATGTAGTTCTATTCCAGTTAGAGGTAAAACCACTCTGTGTTTGTTGATTGACTTTTCTATGCATGCACATAAATACTCGTCAACTGGGAACATTCTGTGAATGTTGCCTTTTCCCACTTACTATTAAATGGCTAATTTCCCTGTCATTAATATTTTTTAAAATGACTTAATGGCCAAACTTAATATGGCATTCTGTGACTTTACCATATTAATCTTGCATTGTTGGACAGTTAAGATATTTATAGTTTTTTGATGCCACAAGAAGCTAGGGAGCATCATTGTATAAATTTGTATATGAAAGTCTATTTAGGCTATATTTTTAGGAAGTCAATTTCCGTTTCAAGGGATGAGGTCTTTAAGGTTATAAAATCATATCAGTTTTCAAGGCTGCACGTTTGTAGTTGATGATTGAGAGAGCACCGCCCTGCTTTCTACTGTTTGTCCCCCTCCACTTTCTGTTTATATGTAACTTGAGCTTCTAACTCTTTCTCTATAGCGGTCCGAAGCAACACTGGCCAGAAGACTCAGCCTGATGTCATGTCACAGAATGCTAGAAAGCTAATTCAGAAAAATCTTGCTACATCAGCAGATACTCCACCAAGCACAGTTCCGGGAACTGGCAAGAGTGTTGCTTGTAGTCCTAAAAAGGCCGTCAGAGACCCTAAAACTGGGAAAGGTAATTATTTAGAACAAGGTTGCCTTAAATAGTTATGCAAAGTAGTAGTCCGACTGACGTACATATGTTTCCATTGCTTCATAGCTGTGCAAGAGAGAAACTCGTATGCAGTGAGTGTGTGGAAGAGAGTGAAAGCCAAGTTAGAGGGCCGAGATGTTGATCCAAATAGGAGGATGTCAGTTGCTGAACAGGTGACCATTTTTTATAACTTGAGCTACACATTTTAATGCTGCAGAAACGGTATAGATTTTAAGATACCTCACCCTGTTCCTGGTGGTTCATCAGGAAATAAGAAACTTAAATCTTTTAAAACTTTAGGGTACAGAAGATTTTGAGTAGCAGCTCTGGGACTGTCAAATATTCACTGTTTTACTCTGACTCTACACTGTTAGCACTTTCTTTTCTCCCCAGCCCTTTTTTAAAGAAATTTAAGGTGTGACTTGACCCTTTCCTCCACCAAGACGATTTGAAAGAGGACTGAGGATGACATTTTGGGTGCAGGAATAGTATCTGTAAAGTGTTTTTAGGTGTCACTTTGTCTGAAATCATTACTCTGAAATTTTCTCATTAGTATTATTGTATCTATAAATCTGAGAATGACTTGTTTCCCCCTAGCTGCTTATTCTGAAAAATTCAAACCCGCAGAACTGTAAGAATGCTCACATAGTCCACCCAGAGTTGATAAACCAGCTGATGTTTTCCTACAGCTGCTTCACTTTTCTGTGTCTGTATGTGTATAGACAGTTTTTCAGAACCATTCGACAGTAAGTTTCAGACAGCATAAATTTTATGCCTAAATACTTCGGCATATATCTCCTAAACAAAACATTGTAATATACAGCTACAGTATAATTATATAACTGTCAACTCAAACTTAAAATTGACGTCAGCATTGACTTTCATCTGACATTCAGTCCATTTTCTGACTTCTCTAGTTATGCCAAAATGTCCTTTATTACTTAGCCCTCCTCTCATTAAACCACGTCCACCCCACCCCCATACTCGCCATGGTCAAGGTTCATCCTTCATTTCATATGCTTGTCTACTTTTAGTCTTCTTTAATGTCTAGAACAGTTTCCCAGCTTTTTTTTTTTCTTTTGACATTGACATTTTGGTGTATCCAGACCATTTGGTTTGCAGAATATGCCTGTCTGTATTTGACTTATATTTTCCTTATAATTAGATTCAGAGTCAACGTTTTTGGCAGGAATGCTACATCAGTGATGTCAGAATTTTACATTAAGAATTTTAAATGTGTCAGTTTGTGCCATCTTTGACAAAAGTTAGATAACTTGGTCAAGGGCAGTGTTTTCCTGAATTCTCCATTACAAATATAACTTTTCTTCTATAAAAATTTGAGACCGATTATACTACTTTCTGTTGGATCCACGATTCAATTTTAACATCAGCGAGAAAAGGTTTTTTTGTTTTTTTTTTTTGTTTTTTTTTTAATTTATTTTAAACACTATTACATTGTTGTATAGAACCTGGGCTTACATCCTTTTGGTCAGGAGTCACTCTTTAGAAACAGTTCGTCAAGTTTGTCAAAAACTGAAGACAGTGCTCTGAGATGACTGCCTGTCGTAGCTCTCTGGTCACCCTTTTGAAGGAGGCTTGGCTATTGCACTTTTTATTCTGACAGTTATTTTACGTGAATAAAAGGGTCTCATAGGAGTGGGGTAAGGATAGAGTTCTTTCAACTCTTGGTATAGGTTTTATAATTCAGCCATATCGTGAGCATTTACTCTATAGTTGGACCTCGATGGATGCTCTGGATATAGAGACGATTGTGTCTCTTAAAATAAAAAACTTCAGTTAAGTCAGAATCGGTGAGCATTTGTTGAGCACCAAGCTGTGTGCCTAGAATCTGCTGGGCGCTTTTTTACACATCACCTAAGTATTTACCCGGTGACTTGACGTGTTTAACCCCGAGGGCAGTTGTGGGGTCAGTGGGGCTCGCTCTCCATCTAAGGATTCATAAGGCTCAGGAGGGTTGTGACCTTCCCGGCACGTTTTGTCAGCTGTAGGATCATGAGGGAAGCTCAGCTTACTTAACCTCTTTCTACCATAACAACCGCATTTCCTTTAGGTGATTAATTTGGGTGATCATAAACTTACTTTTGAACAATTTGTATATGGGCCATGTCCTGTCAAGCTTTAATTGTCTTTAAATACTATCCTGCCTATTTTTACAGGTTGACTATGTCATTAAGGAAGCAACTAATCTAGATAACTTGGCTCAGCTGTATGAAGGTTGGACAGCCTGGGTATGAATAGCAAGACAGTAGATGAGTCTGGTTAAGCGAGGTCAGACATCCACCAGAACCAACTCAGCCTCAGGCATCCAAAGCCACACCACAGTCGGCGGTGATGCAGCTGGGGGCTTACTCTGAGGAAACCTAGGAAATCCCGGTGCGCTAGCAAGTGAGTCCTGCAGGGCAGCTGCACTCAGGGATACGCCCAACACCATGGCCCGCAACCCCAGGGTCAAGGGTGAAAGAAAGAAAGCTCACCGCCTGAACACAGAGGCTGTCTTTCTGCCTCAGAACAGCTGCGAACGTGTCAGGAGGTTAGCTGCAGAAAGAACTCGGGATGCCGCGGAGCACAGAGTGATTTGGAACTCCATTCCACCTGACCCTGTGTGTACAACCCAGGAACAAACCAACCCCGCCCAGAGACAGAAAACTGGGGCCGCGAAGAAATCACAGCCAAGGCAGATCTGACGCATCCAGATTCTCGGGTGACGCCTGTTGCTCGGCAGCAGTACTGGTTGGGTTGACCAGTAAGTACCAAAAGGCTGTGCGATGCGATAAGCATTTCAGAAATGGAACTGAAAACGGAGAGCTATGTAACAGATACACTACAGTGGAAGAACTTACTTCTGAAATGAAGGGAAAAAAATCAACCCATCACCATCCTCCCCAGTCCCCTGCCACCTCCCCAGCCCCCTTTCACCTGCTCTGGTAGATTAGCCATCTGTCCAATTCACTTTTAGTTCAATCCTTATATTTCATATACTTCCATCTCGATGCTGTCAACAACTCACATTTGGAGTGATAAATGGAAATTTCTCCAAAACCACATGGAAAATCCAAGGATTGTTTAAAGGTCTGATGATCACACACAAAATGTAATTCTGGTTATTTAAGTCATTTCTGTGATTCTATCATGTACAGTTTCCAGAATCGTCACTGTGCATTCAAAAGTAATGAATCTAACAGACATTTGATTTCATGTACACTCCCCTTTGCTTATAGTGTGCATTTTTTGGAGGTCATTCAAATTTCCCCCCTTCTGTGATTGCTGTAGTTTCTTTCATAGAAAGTAGCTAATCCAGTGTAATCTTTTTACCTTTTTAAAAACCAGGATAGAGTACCTATTAGAGTTTGACATTGTTGATGACAGATTAACAATAAAGTGATGTTCCGGTGGAGGCAAAGTGAAACGTTTTTTTAATTCGGTTTTCCTATTGGATACTTTTAATTTACAAGGCATACGTTAGAAGTGCTTTAGTTTACCTGGCATTTTAGGACATGTACATGAACGTCAGCAAAAACGAGAACCACCACCATCTTATGTTCAATTAGTCTGTGAAGTACTTTTTGCATGATTTTAATGGTTGGCTGTTTAGTAAGACATTATAGTGGATTCATGGTCAGGGTTTCCTTAAATTTAGCATTGCATTTCAGTACTGACTGTGTAAGCTCAATTGTCGATCCAAAATAAAAATCCAGACTAAAGTAAGATCCTTAAAATCACGTATCAGCACAAAGTAGAATACGATTAAAATCTTATTTTAGTCCTTTTTTCCTGCACCTTAGAGATTAGGGCTGTGATCACTTTCTAGTTGCCAATTTTCACAAACTTGAAAGGTGTTAAAGAAAAATTTCACATAGCTTTGGCCTTTTCTGTGTTCTGATTGCCACATTAATCTATACTTTTTAAATACCCATCAGAGAATGCATTTCAGTATCAGTGCTTTTTAAATACTTTGACAGATATTGCAAGAAAGGTGGTATTTTTGAATACCCATATGTCTAATAGCAAGATAAGGAACCTAGTGTATCAAATTTTATTTTCTTCATTATTCGAACCCTAGTTTCACAATTAAAACAACCTATTTGGAATAATAATGCCATATTGTGTTTTGCATGCTGCTGCTTTATTTCCTGGAGGCCGTGGGAGCTATTGCATTCATCACTTGATTACCTCCGCTCTCAAGATGAAAGTCTCTCAAGATGAAAGTCTTTTCAGCAACATTCTTTGTCAGAAGGGAAACCTTCCATCAAAATGATTAAACCAGTTCACACTAGTTTGTCCCTATAGGTAGTACTTAGCAGTTGCTTTCTCTTTGGTAAAGAAGATAAATGAAGTAGGTAAATTTTATCGCCTGTGAATTTCAGGCTTCAGAGGTACCTAGCACCTTATCCAAGCAAAAACGAAGCAGCTTTATATGAAAAACACGTGCCTCTGGTAAATCATCCATCACTTTTATTTGAAAATGGTCCCTCAGAGAATAGTGTGGCTTCTATGTGTTTGGTTGTGGGGCAGATATGAACAACTCATGACTTCAGAGCTGCTTTTCACTACACTCTGGACAACGAGACTCCGGTCTGGACAGTTTGGCTTCCTCTGGGACGTCATTCTGCGGGTGGCCTTGCCGTTTGGAACTCAACAGGATTTAATCCGCAATAAAAGGCCCAAGCGATGTAGCAGATTGAGCGGTCAGGGCTATATTTGGGGGATTATCTTGTAAAATAAAGTGTAGAGTGCTGTGGTTATGAAGTCATACGTTTTTGATGACAGAATACCTGTGGAAAACGGGATCTGCTTGCTCTCAAGATTCAGAGGGTACAGAATAACCTACAACCTCTAATTCAACTCAGAGTACCCTTGGAAATGGAAGTTGTGTTTTGTTGTCTTCAGTTTTCTAGAATGGCCTGAAGTTCAGTTGATTTCTCTACAAAGCTGTGGAAGCTTAATGGTTTATGGAAGTGTCTGTATTTCTCTTTTACTATTTCTTTGGTATGTCTTGCAGTATCTCCTTATTTCTGGTCGTGAGTTCTCAACATAATTCACTAGACGATTATTAAGATTCTTTTGTGTCCGACACGGGGTGAGTTGTTTTGTGATAGCTGAGATTTCTGTGTGAGAACTGATAATCGAGCTCTTGATCCGCTTCCCTATGTTGGTTTTTTAGAGCCCAAACCCCAGGTTCAGGGTGCGGGTCTGTAATACAAAAAAAAAAAAACTTCCGTCACTTCTGCCCTTAACACTTGCCTCTATTACCTAAGCTTAGTATGTAGTTTTCTTAAAATTGTCCAGTGTTTGTTCTCTGCATTGTTTTTGTTTTTTTAATTGTGGTTGTTCTGATGTGTGAAATTTAAGGAAAGAGCCATTAAAAAATGCCACGCAGGGCAATGTAAGTACAGCCAAATATTAGAGTTGATGTGCAATCTTAGGTTCTTTTCAATCCGAGGTATTATAGGCAGTACTTTAAACCGAAACTGAAAAGTCTTCCTGGCCTATTTTCCTCCACATATTTGTGATTACTCTGGGGCTCACTTGTTTTGGCAGTAAGGAGCTGGTTCTTTTCTCCCAATTCTTTTCATTCAAGAAAGCACCTACAATTAGGCTTTTAGCCTTATTCATCTACATGTTTTACTATTACCACATTTAAGTCCCTTTGTTTTACATCAGATTAGATGAATGTGAAAACCACCGACCTTCCATCCTATGTCTTCTTGAGCTTGTAAAGTGCCAGTAATTTAGAGCTAGAACTCCCCCCTCCCTCCTCAAATCAAAGAGGTGGACTGTATTAAAGAAGGTAGACTTCGTTTTCAGTATTTGGGTTGTATTAGAAAGATTTCTCCTATGGGGAAAAACTAGCCTTACAAATTTTTCCAAACATTGGGGAAGGGGAAATTTACTGTTATGCCCCCAAGGGTTTGTGGCATTTTTGCTGCTTTGTAGGCCTGGGTAACAATGTCACCATCCCTTATTTACAAATGGGCAAATGGACTCCGATTTAGAGCAGCTTTATAAGTTCAAGGGTTAGTTGTATAGCACGAACCGCTTCATGTCTTTTGCTTTCTATGGGAGTTTGACTGTGATTCCTGGGGAAAAGCTGTTGGCTGTGCTGATGAAAAAAAGTCATCCAGTTAGCTCGACTTTCGAAGGGGGTAGACCTAAGAGAATGACACGTTCTGAGAGGCAGACTTCTGGAATGTTTTCCTTTCAAAATAGGCTGATGTTTTTCTTTTCCTGGCAGTCCCAGTTTCAGCTCCTGTTTAAAGTTCTTATGTCAGTTATTTTACTGGTTTAAATTTCCCTTATATTTCCACCTGTAATGTCAGTGGGAACATCATACTTCATTTTACTTGTTACTTTACCCTTACTATAAAGAGCAAATTGAGTTGAACTGAATCTTCCTTGTCCTAATACACATTGTATAAATAAAGTGGCTTCTATGTACAAAAGGTTGTAATGCCTCCTGATGGATATAATTTTGTGATTGTATTTAAGATTAAAAGTTGAATAAATCACACCAGCTTCCTGAAAATGTTCATAATGCATCTTTTGCAAAAACAAAAATACATGCCTACTTTGTGCATATCTGCATTAACATGGCAAAGATTGTATGAAATACTTGTTTTTCAAAAAATAAAGTCTTAAAAGACATAGCATTTAAGCTCTGAATTCATTGGTAGCAATAGTTTCCAGAAAACTTAATTTTGGAAGATGAGTAGCTTTTTTTAAACATTAATATCTCCAAAAAAAGTTAAAATTTCTCAAAGAATTTTTTCCCACCCTTAAAATGCTATAGTATTTTTGAACATCAGTAGAAATTTTACTTCAATGGGAAAGTTCTCAGTATTAAGGCACAATTTATTAAACTTAACATTGTCAGTATTTAAAAACAAAACTATAGAACATTACTGACATATTTCCTGGCGTGCAAAAGCTCTGAAGAAAAAATGTCCATTTTGTTTTAATGTCTGGAAATTAGATTGCATTTGTTGCTCCTAGATTGTGTTAGGATTTCTGTTAACTGTTTTGTCATCCGGCACATTTCAAAAGATCACATCCTGTTTTTGCATTACAGAAACAAAGCTCAAAAGAAAGCAATACTAAGGGTTGGTGTTTTTTTAATTAGGCCAATTGGAATTTTAAAGACTTTTTAGCAGTGCCCGCAGGCCCTGAGGGTGCTATCGCCCTGGGAACGCATTTCTTAGTGACAAAAAAGAACCTGAGCTGCTCGAGTTGCTGCCTTTTGTTTTCAACTACTTCCATTTCACAAGCTGGTGTATAATCAAGTTGTACGTGGGGAACTTGGGTGAAAACGAGAAGTAGTCTGTAGCAAAAGCTGACTTCTCAAAATAGCAATGTCAGGGCGTGCGTGCGTGTGTGTGTGTGTGTGTGTGTGTGTGTGTTTAAGAAATGTCACTTTTTAAAGCCTAATAAGTCTGTGGCCTTGCCTTTGGAAATGGGCGTTACTGTGCCTACAGGAAGATTTTGCACTCTGCTCAATATATATTCACTATGTGGCTGCTTATTGTTTGAGACTTCTGATTTTCTTTAGGAGAGAGGGGAGGGCCCGGCCAAATCAAATCGGGTCTCTAAGTCAACGCACCGTGTCTTAACGTATGTAACCTATCTCCATCCCCAACATTCCCCAAAGTAGCACTTTATTGATGAGTCCCCTTCCCTTGCAAAGACTTCTTTCCCCCTCAAGCATTTGTCTGATCAAGATGCTTTATTTTTTCAAAGATCCCACCTTTTCTTGAAATTCACAATGCTCAGGTCCCTCTGGCTTTCTTAGGGGTGACATGTGGTCTGTAGCTTCCTTTTCTCACATTTCTTTATGCTTTTAAAACCTGGTAGTTATCTAAGGAATGCTTTTAAAACATTTAAATTCAATGGCATACTGTAGATGACTATAAAAGGATAAAAAATGAAGTTAAAAGCTATGGCAAATTTTCCCAAAACAGACATCTATCTAGGTCGTTGGGCAAGATTTCGATTAAATGAAAATCAGAGTGCTTGTTAATTCATTTTGAAATCCTGGAGAGAAAAGACGAGGTGCCTCAAGACATCTAGTTCCTGAATTGCTTATGAATTCCACTGCTTGTGAGAGGGCTTGCGTCTTTCCTTAGCACGACCTCTACTGTAAGAAAGGTGCTGTCAAAACCAGTCCTGGAGAAACAGCTCGTCAAGTGCCTCACAGAATTTACCCAATTTTTTTACCCCATGTAAATAAAGCAGCTTTATAAGTTGGTGCATTTTCCACGAGTTCTCAAACTATGCCCAGATCACCGCCTCCCCTCTCCCGCCCCCAAGTCAACTAAGGCCTTTTTTTCCAAGGGGTAGGAAGGAAAAAATAGGGAAAATCTACATAAATAGCTCTTTCAGTTTGTCCTCAAAAGCACGAGTCTCCGGGTCACAAATCCGGGCTAAAGGGGTCAGTGGCGCGGCTAGGACAGCCAGGGCAGAGATTAGAAGAAAGGTAGGGCTTCCTAGGGGCAGAGCGAGGTCGGAGGGCACCCGCCTGGTCGGGAGGAGGACACCCCAGCAGGCCCCCTTCATCACAGCCAGGTTAGCGAAACCTGCCCATCTCTGCCCTCCGCCTCATACTGCGTAGCATATTTCCTCGAGAACTAAATTTCAGAGAGTCTCCTTAGCTGCTCTGAGGTCCAGCAGAAAGTCCGAGAGAAAGGGTGGCGGCCAACCTTGGGGACACTGAGGCCAGGCGAAGCCGGGGACAGCGGCCGTTCAACAGCTTTCGAAAAGCCTGGGCGGGGCTTCGCACCGCTCCTGGCCGCTGATTGGCCACTCTGTGTCCCCGCCTCCTGGTCTCTTCGCTCTCCCGTGACCTCGATTTCAAGCCATGCGCTGGGCAGCAGTTGGTCCCGCTCCCCTTCAGGTTGGGCTCGATCCGTCCAATGAGGAGCGAGCGTCGCGGGGGCTGTCGGGAAACGCGGCCGGCCTATATAAGCGGTTTGCGGGGCGTGCCCTCGCGTCGGGGTCGCCGTGCGGGTGTCGGAGGGCGGCTCCTCTGGGCTGCGGCTTGCGCTCACTGAGGCGGCACCTCGGGGACGATGGCGGAGGGAGATAATCGCAGCACCAACCTGCTGGTGAGTCCCCGCGGCCGCGTCGCCGGGGAAAGGAGCGGAGCCTCTGGATTTCGCGCGGCTCGGCCGGGCGCTGCTGCGGCCTCGTGCCTGTCACCCGCGGCGGCGCCGGTCCCTCGGGCTGTTTGGGTCGCCTCTGCGTGGCGGTCACTAGTTATGTCGACCCCTAACATGCCCTGGAAAAGGTGCGCGAAGGGGCGAGGAGGGCTCGTGATCGGTCACCGCGAATACGAGTTGAGGAGGAAGTGGGAAAGGTGCGGGGAGGGCGGTGACAAACCTGGGGTGCAGACCCGGGCAGGGCCGCGAGGGGCCTGTCGAGCTCTTTCGGGGCCTAGGCCCCAGCCGGATCCGAGTTTCCTTCCCTTCGATCTTAACTGTGATGCCCCCTCGTTCTTTGCCCCCTTGCTTGGGCAAGGGTGGAGGGTCAGAGGGCTGCTGCCGAGAATTTGTGTTGGAGCAGGCGTAGCCTGACACGGCAGGGGACCGGGACCTGGGGCCAGCTGGGCGGACAACGGGAGGTCCAGGCGGCTGTCTGGAATTTGTGAATTGGGGGCGCGGGGGAGCCGGGAGCGGGGGTACAGGACGGCTTTAGAATAAGCAGGGGTCCGAAGGAACTGGAGTCGGGTTGTATCACAGGTGGACAAATTTGACGTCACTACGAATTTCACAGAGGATCTAGGCAAAATCGAGAGAAATCCGTGCATTTTCTCCGTTGGCTTTCCCCCAGGAAAAGGCAGGCCACGCAGCACAACCACCATGAGTAGTGAGGGAGCAAGGAATTTAATTTCTGATACTCGATTTTCCAAGAGCCCAGGTGCAAACGAATTTGTGATTTTCATTTTGCATTCGTTTTTAGAAATGCATGACCTGCCCTTACACACACACACGCGCGCACACACACACGCTCACGCTCACACCTACCATCTCTGTAATTGGTCCTAGCAAGGTTTCTCTAAGAGGATTGATGGAAGTGCAGAGGGGCTGCCAGAGTTCACACAGCTATTGAAATGACAGATCCCGGCCTGGAGCTCAAAGGCCTTACAGCAGAGCAGCGTAACTCGAAGGACAACAAGGCCTTTGGCCTTGGGTTTCCTGGATTCATATCTGTTAACCCTCTGGGTATCACAGTTTCCTCATCTGTAAAAGGAGGATAGTAACAACACCTTCCTTTTACCTAGTTGGGAGGATTAAATTATAGGCATATAAAGTACTTAGCTAAGTTTCTTTCACATCATAACCTCTTATTTATTAAGCATGGTGATCAGTTTGGCACAAGTAGCATCTTTGTTAAGATTAAGCCGCACTGTCTACTGTCATTTGCATATTTCCCTGCGATAACTTTAAAAGGACACATGAGTTTCTTGTTCTAATTTTCTTTTCCTCTACCAAAATCAGCTTAAGGGCTTTTTGCCACATTAGCTCATCCTAGAAGTCTACTTTCAGCTGATTATCAGATTTGCAGAGAAATTTGAAGTCTAACCAAAATGTCCCACTAATGTGTGAAGCATTGTAGAGGAGACGTATAGAGCTTAAATTGCCTCACAGAATTTGGTGAAGGGACTTTTCCTTAATTGTGCAAATGATGTCACATCCAAATGATTCCATTACACTAAGAGCTATTTTAGAAATTGAGTGCTGTTCAGGTCGAGGCTTTCCTAATGGACTTAGGGGTAAGGATTTGAATCAATGAAATGTCGAAACAACAGATCGATTCTAACCACCCGAAATGAGCAAACATAAAGTGATGTGATTTTATATCCTGGGTACTGCGCTTAGTAGTGCATGATTTTGGGAAACTTAGTTAACCATTCTTTAATTGTAAAATGGATCTAATTATTCATACCTTGAGGGGCTCTGTGAGGATTTTGTGACATCATATATGAAAAGAGTAGCCCAGTTCTTAGACTTGGAAGGTGACCATTAAGTGATAGTTTTTTTCCTCCATTGGTTGCTGTCATTGGTACCAAAATTGCAGTTTTTGTAGGAACTAACTTGTTTAAGATAGCGATTTGGTGAACAGCTATTTTATATACTCGGTGCCTTGGAAGACTAACTCTAGGAACCGCAAACATGTTGAGAGCAGTAAAATGATGGCTTTCCATGTTGATCACGTGCAGGCTGCAGAGACTGCAAGTCTGGAAGAGCAGCTGCAAGGATGGGGAGAAGTGATGCTGATGGCCGATAAGGTCCTGCGATGGGAAAGAGCCTGGTTTCCACCTGCCATCATGGGTGTGATTTCTTTGGTGTTTCTGTAAGTGAGCTATTCAGTTACTTAAGATTGTGCTTGTTATTAATAAGGGCTCAGGTAATAAATACACAGCCTCCACTGATGATAGGAAGTGCCTCAAGTCTTTTGTAATGTATAATCTCTAAAGAATGTTTTTTCTTAGAGCAGTTTGCCTAGTTTTCAAAATCTGTAGTATTTACGTAAACTCGGTAATCTGATGCAGTCGAAAAAATCAGTGACTCAAACGTTTGGCCTTAGAATCCTTTACAGGCGAGGGCCCAAAGAGCTTTTTCCTCTTGATATTGACATTGCATCTATGATACCAGGAAGCTTCCAGAAAACCACTTACGAGAAAATTAGAATGAAAAGGGCAGGTAACATCTTTGAGAATCAGAGGGCTAAGTGAAGAAATGTCTTCACTAAGAATAATGACTGTGTTTTTCTAACCTTTATTAATTTTTTTTTTTTTTTTTTTTTTTTAACAGGACCATCTACTACCTAGATCCATCTGTTCTGTCCGGTGTTTCCAGTTTTGTTATGTTTTTGTGCTTGGCTGACTACCTTGTTCCCATTCTAGCGCCTAGAATTTTTGGCTCCAATAAATGGTAAGTGGCATGGTGGTTTGGCATGCTAATTTCTGAGACTTTAACCCTGGTGGCTCTGATTGGTATGCTGTCGTTAAGCACAGAGAAGTGCCTACCGTCAGATATCTCGGGATTAGATTTATTGCTTTTGTGTGAAGAGTTTCTTAGCTGATTCATATATAAATCATGAATTTCCAGTACTTAAAGCTCCATAGTTCTTATATGGTCTAGCATTTATTTTGACTTTTTCTTTTTCCTTTCTAGAACTTTTTATTGAAGTAAGAGGTTTTTTTTTTTATAGTTAATGTTTTATTAAGGACTGTAGAACCCATACAAGCTTTCCATAAAAGTAGTATGTTCACATTCTACATTTATTTCCATTGATATTAGGATAATATAATATTTAACAAATTTGAATAAATTTGAAAACAGTAACTGGTAGATTTATGTTTGTTTATTTAGCAACTATTTATCGAACGTCTACTTTTATGTGAGGCACTGCTCTGGGTGCTGTGAAACATTTTGACTTTTAAGACTGGTCTTGTTTCAGGTTGAAGGCAGTGCAGCCATAGTTAGCCAAATGCACGGCAAGTGCTTCAGAATAGCTTCAAGTTGTATATCGTGTGGATGGTTGATTTCATTTATGCCAGTCTTCGAATTCGTTACTTATGAGTTCCCAAGATATAGTTTAAGTGGGTCATATTAAAATATTTTAATTTCTCTCTGGAATGTTGCATTTCTGACTTTTTAATCCAAATAATGAACAAAACTAGAAGTCGGAATCAATATTTTTCTCCTAGCTGCCCTTCTCTCCCGTGGTTATTTAATGTTTAGCAGTCAACTATGCCTTTAGTGTTTTGTTCTCCTGATAATAGTACATTATAAAATAATTCTGTAAAGGGAAGAATTTTAAATTCTGGATCTTTGAGAACAAATTCAGGCATTTTCGGGGAGTCTGCTTAAGTTAAAGGATCATTGAGCATGTTTATTTTAAGATGTTTCTC
This sequence comes from Pteropus vampyrus, assembly GCF_000151845.1. Lineage (NCBI taxonomy): Eukaryota > Metazoa > Chordata > Mammalia > Chiroptera > Pteropodidae > Pteropus > Pteropus vampyrus. The sequence goes on along the minus strand of NW_011889095.1, from coordinate 114,640 downwards.
TCATAGCAGAGTGGATGAATATTAGGAAATGTCCTTTGAATTGTTTTTCATGTGCAGTAATGAATTATGCTGCTGTTTTTCTGGCAAGTTTGTAACCATACCATGTAGCAACTTAACAAAGGGAATCAGCTTCTGACCTTGACTTTATTAGCCAGATGGCATTCTAATCTGCTGATTCGTAATTCCTGGGGAAAAGAACAGAGTTTCAGTACATGACAGAGCAGTTTTGTTGTTTGATCTTTATGGGAAGGAAGAACACTGTAGCATAGCCACAGCCCAGCCCTGACCATGGGTAGCATATAAGAGCAAATTGTTTACAAGACGTTCCAGGGCTCAGCAGAAACCTTCCTACTGTATCCGTCACTGCAACTTTAGGGGACAGGACTAGAGAGAAGGCAGCACGCCCCCCAGCGTGGGGCCTACGTTATAACAGCAGCCATTACCTCTGCATAGCAAAGATCACAAAGGCAGTTTTTTTGTTTTTTGTTTTTTAATTGGAATCCTCAAAAATTATAAATAAAAAAGGCTTTCTTGGAGGATCTTTTGTATCTTTACTGCTGTTTTGTTTATGTTTTCCCTCAGTGGGACTAAACTTATAAAGAACTTGGATCTGAGCTGTGTGTAGCTGCCTCAGCAGCAAAAGCATGAAGCCCAGTCGAGGGTGTGATGCTTCGCATTCTAGTAGTACTCACCTTGCTGCGGAGCGCTCAGCAGAAAGTTCACAGCTTCCTCAAAACAGTGCGACTCTGGTGGGCTACAACGCAGGGTTTACTGGGATCTGAAAAATATGAGAATAGAGAAATTAATTTATCCTGAATTCTGCATGAGTCTTTTATCACGTCATTAACCAGACGTGGCTTTGGAACCATAGATCACCATTACTTTGTACACAGACACGTGTACGTTGATGTAAAAACTTAATTCCTGGGCTGGAGGTGTCTGAATGGTACAAGAACTTTTTTCATCTTTATGAAATAAGGGCGAATCATTGTTGTTTTTTTATTTAGACTTTCTTTGGAAGATAGCTTTTTAAAATTGAGAGGATGGTGTATCTCAGTTTACCACAGAGCTTTGCTTATAGTGAAGGGGAAATTTTGTTTTCCCAGGACCACTGAGCAACAGCAGAGATTCCACGAAATCTGCAGCAATCTTGTAAAAACGCGACGCAGGGCAGTGGGCTGGTGGCGACGCCTCTTCACGCTAAAGGAAGAAAAGCCGAAAATGGTACTTTTTTTTTCCTTTTGACCTATTCAAATGAAGCAAAATTTTAAGATTGAGTTAGTTTTTACTTCACTGTAGTATAATGATCGCCTTGCTGTTTGAATGTAGTTTGCTGTTCCTCATCCATTGGATTACTTCCTTGAGTACATCCACAAATGTTTATCTGCATTAGACTGAGTCACTGGAAGTTAAAATTACATTTTACATTGAATTTTGTGTTCTAGTAGGGTGAAATTTTTGTTTCTTTTTCTTTACTGAAATAAAAGACATACTTAAAAAGCGTTTATTTTCTTAGCTTCACATGCAGTTACTATGTGAAGTTATCAATTGTAAAATTGGTATAATTCATTTTATAAACTAACTTAAATATAGAATTACAGTCATTCTAGGAGGGAATATATCTAAATTCTATAAAGTAAACCTAAGAGTTTTCTATGGGTTTTATATAACATCTAGACCTTAAGTATTTTTTAAAAATGGTAAGAAAAACGGAATTGTTTTCTAACCTTTTGAAACGATGCCCTCGTGCTAATGCCCCTCGGCCTGTTCCCGGCACTGACCAGCTCTCATTATTTCTGTTCAGTACTTCGTGGCTGTGACCGTGTCTCTTGCTGCGGTTGCTTGGCTGGGACAGCAAGTCCACAACCTTCTGCTCACCTACCTGATAGGTAAGCCCCGGGGAAGGCCGGCTGGGCCGACAGTCACTGACCCAGCGCGTGCTTGCCACGTGCAAGGCGCTGATCCCGGAAGTGTGGCAGTCTTGAATGATGACTGACAGCCGGGTCCTTGCCTGCAGGGTTCGTGGTCTTGCAGGAAGTTAAGACAAAGAACATAACCAGGACGTGGTTCCATAGTGTAGCGGTTAGCACGTCTGCTTTTCACATAGAATGTCCTGGGTTCGCGCCCCAGTGGATCCATGGTCCATGGTCCACGGCCATGCCACCCTGAACAAGCCCGATGTCTGATCTCGGAAGCTAAGCAGGGTCGGGCCTGGTTAGTACTTGGATGGGAGACCACCTAGGAAGACCAGGTCCTGTAGGTGTAAAAAATAATAATAATTAAAAAAAAAAGGAAAAGAACATAACCGGGGTAGAAAGAAACATGCAAGAGGCAATAATAAGCAGTGAAGTTGAGAGCTGTGATAGCCGAAGGTTCTGGGAATAAATACCAGCAGAAGTGATGGGTTTCATATTGCTCTCTCCCACGAGAGTGCCTGACAGTCCGGGAAACTGCCTTTCTAAAACGTAATAACATGCAGGAAGTTACCTGCTGCCTCCTTAATTGTGTGTGTTTGTTTGTTTTTAAGTGACTTTCTTACTGTTGCTTCCCGGACTAAACCAGCATGGAATCATTTTGAAGTACATTGGAATGGCCAAGAGGGAGATAAACAAGCTTCTCAAACAAAAAGAAAAGAAAAACGAATAACACATCTGCTTCATTCATGTGATTGCCGGTGTATACAGTGCCCTTAGGGACAGTCTCTGTGATGCTCCCTGGATTCTAACATGTTACAGAAGCCGCTCTTTGCTCGCCCTCCTCTGCCCTTCGTTACTAGAAATTCAGACTTGTCACCTAAGGCTTTACGCTTAGTGTCTTCGTGTCAAGTGTAGCTGGGCGCATTCTCATCAGTTGGCCTCATAAGGACAGCTCATTCGCGAATATCATTTGTTTTGATTTTTCTCACCCAGGGTTAATTGAATTCTTACTTTTAGGCACCTTCCTTTAAAATAATATAGTGGTGAACTTCACCCTTTAGTACGGTTAGCAGTGACTTTGGATAACTGTTCGAGTTGCCCTTCGCTTTAGCTAGACGCAGGTGTGGTGGTCTGTGGCTACAGGAAGCTGGTTCTGTCTGCTAACACAGTCTGCTTAAAAACTGGCTCCGTGCATATAGAGACCAAGCTTAGCCCTTCGATGAAGAGACCAATTAAGATGCATTCCTCATTCCGTTTCTAAACCATGGGAGAAGAATCCTCATGGAATAAAATGAAACTGGTTCCATGCCCTGGTAGGTGCCGGTTTCTTCCTGGTGCAAAGCTGAGCAGTTTGTAGGAAACGTCGATCCTCCCTCCAAAATGGTGGATCTGACCGGCTCTCGTCCCCTTGCACTTAGATTTCAGTCAGCAGGTCCTTAAATACTTCATTAGCAGGCTTCCAAAAGCTTGGGTTTAGCGTTTTTAGCATACTTTTCAGATTTTCAGCTGACTGAAACTAAAGTACCTAAGAGGTTAAGACTCACGTCTGTGACCTTCACTTCAAAACCAGCCAATAAAAGACAAACGTCTTCCTTTGTTTAGTCAAGATTCAGTAGAAAATAATCTTTTCCTACTGATTTTTCAAGACCAGAATAAGCCTTTAAAGGTGTAAGCTTCAAGATTCTCGTTTTATGAGGTGGTGACTGTGCTGGCGTCTGACTTTTCCCCTAGATATTGCTCTGAAGAGCACAAGGGCTGTTGGTGTGAGCAGACTGTGGGGGTGGTAGGTGCCCTGAGGTCTGCAGACTTTGGACCTCCTTGGAAGGCGTCTTAGAATCACTCTCCCTCCTAGTAGCTAGAAATTGAGAGTAGTTGAAATCTGTAGGAATGAATCTGAGGGCTGAAAATGTGACAGATTTGGGAACAATTCTTAAACTCTGACTAACTAGCTGTAATATAGTTTTGTGAATTTATTGCACTGATGCTGTAAAACTTGGACTTTGTGGTATATCTGTCCCTAAATGAGTGTTGTTTTCTCCCCTTCAATATTCTGTAAACAGTGGCACCCGTGTAGCATATGTTTTGATTTTTTTTTTTTTAATGTTTCATATGAAAACCACAAACTACTTTAATTTACATGTGTTTCTTCATTGTAAATAAGCCTGTCTTCTTATCTGGATCTTTTTTTGTGTATACGTAGGTGTTCTACCAATTTAACTACTTTTGTGGTTTTAATCCTATATTTCTTCTACTTTGTTTTGTGAAAAGGGGGAAAAATAAAAGCCGGAATCCCTTTTCGTGTCCAGCTTTCTTTCTCCTTAGCCAGTACAGTACTCACATGTCGGATTTATGGCTCCGACTAAGGAACTACCCCGTGTGATCATTACATGCCTTTAAAATACTCTAAGAAGTAAAGAGTATTTTTAAGATACTCTTTTAAGAAGTAAAAGGCTTAAATGTATTTATTCAGCAAACATCCGGGCACCATGCTGGGTGGAAAAGGAAACACAGTGAGTAAGTGATGGCCCTAAAGATGACCTGTGAGAGGGCCCAGTGCTGGGGACAACAGGCAGGGAACCATGGGCACCTCTGTCTCCAGCACACATGAGGCGCTCAGGGAATAAGGGGTGGGCAACTTCTGTCTGCACTTCCGCCCATTTCCTGTTTGCCCCGAGAACTTGCCAGTGGCACTTTGAAGCTGCAGCGTTAACCTCAAGATAATTCGTGGATTACAGTCCTAACTTTCCCCGAAGTTTGCCACGAAATACCTTGCTCTTATTATTTTTGCATCGTTGTAGTATTTCTAGTCTTAAGTTTAACAAGTGACATCATTCTATTGATAGCATTCTGTTTTTAGGAGTGGTATTTCCATTTACAGAATCTAGTGATTCTCAATCACTGAAAATGTCAAATCCTAGAAAACAGCATTCCTGTGTGTGATGTTAACATCGTTCTCGAACAGTTACCGAAGATTCATTTTATGAATCTGATTTATGTGTACATTTCTGTTACATTAGGATTACAGACGAGTTCTGTTTAGAAATAACTCCAAGAACCGTTTTTATGTTTTATTTTTACATTGAACATGGGTCAGATTAGCTTCAGCCTCAAAGAGTGTGTTCATGTCAAATTAATGCTTGCAGCGAGCTGCACTTCTTAAGGGGGAAATGGGTTAAACATATTTTAGAATTAGAGCTGAAACTGGATGTTTTATCATTGGGCCTCACAATACGTAGTGGGTCCTGGGAACAGATTCGATCAGATTAAATTGAGTCTCCTCCTACCCTCCCCTCTCCAAAAAAACAATTTGGATCCTTCTTTGGAGCCTCCTGGGGGTTTGGTGATGTGCAAAAAAGGGAAGTCTCAGACCAAAGTCACCACAGGTCTAATACTTTGCCTAATACTTTGAAATGCTGGTCTCCCACCATTCAGCCAATCCCTTCGGCTGCCTTTCTGCCCAGGCCCGCTTGGCTCCCCTTGTGCCAGCTCCCGCAGCAGCAAAAGCCCCTTTCGAACACCTACCTGGGCAACACCTCCAGCAGAGGTCCTATCGTCCCAGAATTCACAAGATGTCGAGAGGAGGCCATGTGGAGTTAGCGGAGCCAAGAAGCGTGAAAGGTCGTGGGAGTTTTTAGGAGAGGTGATTTAATGCCAGCAGCTCATCCTCCACACGTTGCCACACATTTTAACAATTAGATCACGATCAATCTCATCTGAAGCCCTGTTGGCAGGTTCCGGTTTGCTTACGGCATAAATCACAAACTCAATCAAGACAGTTTACACATGGCCCTCTGTTCCATTTTCCACTCCTCTACCCTATTTCCCAATTCTAACCTAGCCATTCTGAGATTACCCATCTTTATCTCATGCCCTCCGAGCTCTTTCATAAGCCTAGAATATCTATCGCCCCCACACACCTTTCCTAATGTTTTGGCGTCAGGCCTAGATCCAAACCCTACCAAGTCATTTATCTAGTAGTTCAGACAAGTAACCACTTTATTTGGCTTTGACTTTGAAAACAAGCACATTTTTAAGGCTGAGTCCATTTAAGATTTTATCTAGTTTTCTCCTTTGTGAAATGCGGGTAGCAGTCTAGCTCTCATAGGGGCATTATGTAATCGCATCGGTGGTTCTATGGGTTCGGTGAGTTAGTCTACAGGAAGCACTTAATGGCAGTCATGAACTGGTAGTGCCCTTCAGGACACAGATCAAATGGCGCTTCCTCTGTGAAAGCTTGAGCAGCATCCCAGCCCACCTGCAATTCCCAGCATATGGCACATTGCCCAGCTTAGTGATCTTCCTGGGATCTGCAACTCACTGCTTCCAACCTTTACCCTCCCCTCTAAGTTCCCTTACGATCAGGAACGGATTTTTGTCCCCTCACCACATGGCATGCCTGGCACGTGATATTTCGAGTTTGTTCAATGAATGAATGAAGTGTATGGAGAGATAGTAGACGGTGCTATTTTTCTATTTACGATAAAGCTCTTCACTTAACTCCCCATCATTGCTAAGGCCCTCTGATTAAGGTGAACTCCACATTTTTAGTAAACAAAATGTACCCTGTAGGGGGAACCGGTTCTTCAAGGAAATTTTCATTTAAAAAGAAAATGGTTCTTTTGTAATGTATATCTAACCAGAGAATTCTATATCCCTGAGATAGTCAAATTGGGAGCTTTGTTTTCATGGGGTTCACTTAGGACTTGAGAAGTGAGGGTGCCGCGGGCAGAGGCTTTATACTAGTATGGAATGTCGATGAGCACTCACTCTGCTAGGTTTTATGTTAATCTCTTTTTGATGGATTATTTCATTTATCCTCACAGCATTTTCAAGCGATTGGTAGTATCACCCCCATTTTACAGATGGGGAAACTGATCTGCCCATTCATTTATTCACCAAATAGGTATCATGGGCTGACGATATGCTAGATAGCTTCTAGAAGCTGTGAATGCGGTGGCAAACAGCACTAAGTCCCTGCTTGCTTGCAATTTATTGGGGACAGAAAATAAATACACTTCCAATGTTTCCGGGGGTAAGTGCTAAGAAAAATTCAGCAGGGTTTTGGGTTTGAGGGGAACGAGGAGGAGGCTGGATATGTGTGTGTGTGGGAAGCCAGGGAATAAGCCACCTGGCTAATGACGGGGTGAGAGGGGGTGGGGGTAGGATATGCAGGTGACAGGGAAAAGCAAGTGGAGTATCCTTGGAGTGTCTGAAAAAAGCAAGCCAGGGGAGATGACGCCTGGTGTGTTGTGCAAGGAGGCAGGTGTGCACTTCAGGGAGGGCCTCGGAAACTCGGTAAGGAATTCGGATTTGACTGAGGGTGATGGGAGCCCTTGGAGACTGCATGATCTGACTGATTTAAGTTTTGAACAGCCATTCTGGCTGCCATAAGACAGGGATGGTAGAGGGGAGGGTAAAGGTGGAAGCAACAAGATCAGGAGGTTTTTTGCAAATATTTCAGATGTTAGGTGACTCGCCTCAGGTCACACGGTTCCCTTCCAGGTGATTAGACACCCGGGCTTCAAGCAGTAGTTATAACTCCCCGTCTTTCTGTCGCTAAAATGTACTAAGCATTTATACGTGAAAGACGTCAGCATTATTTCATTTGACCCTCGCAATAACCTTTTAGAGACAGGTATTATTATTATTACTCTTACCCCGGTTTAAAATTTGTGGAAAGTTCAGAGATAACAAGAAATTTATCCAAATCGGTTCTTGTCTGGGTGCAGGAGAGCAGATAAAAGCCACTGGCTCAGAATCCTGACCGTTTATTTTGAAACATGTGTGGCTTTCTTCCAAATTGTGTTTCCCAGAACTTGAAAGAAACTTCTGGAGCCCGAGTAAATAATTTCCAAGATTTAGGGAGTCAAAGAAGAACCACCGATTAGACAAAATATTTTTAACTGCTTTGAAAATGTAATATATAAACACGTTTCAAAACAACAAAATAAAGTTGATAGGGAGAAAAGCAAGTAAGTCTTCCATCCCGGTTCAGGGGCAATGACCGGTTTCTGTGGGTCCTTCCAGAGATATTACAAAAACGTAAGTATCAAAGCTTATTCTACATGACGAACAGCTATTGCAATAAAAATTAGCAAACACCTAGGCCCTTGTCAAGTTTTTACTTTTACAGGGAGTCGAACCTCCGACTACTGCCTTACCTGGGAAGGTCGATTCCATCGACTCTCCATTGCTCACCTCTGAAGAGGCTCCGCCCCTTTACCCGCCTCCTTCCACTCGGCAGTCTTTCTTTTTTTGGCGGTACTTTGAAAATCTCGCGATAGCTTGTCCGCTTCCCATAACTCCGTGTGCTCGCCCCTCCCGTCCTCTTTCCGCCATCTTTCCGTGCCGGTGAGTAGCTTTCTCTGAGGAATCCAGCATCATCCGGCTGTCGGAGCCATCCTGCAGTCTGAGACTCGACTTCTGTGCTCTGAGAGGATGCCGGGGCCCGCCTGGGCCGGGCGTACTGGCCTTGCGGGGACCTGGGCAGGCGTAGGGGAGGGTCATGCTCAGCCGCCCCACGCTCCGTACCCTGGAGAGCCCGGCCGGCCTCTGGGTCCCAGGCCGCAGCGCTGGCGGGAACAGGAGCTTCCGACCGCCCGGGGAGGCGGCGCCAGGACCTTCCCGTAGTGGCTGAGGCAGCGCCTTGGCGGCGGGCGGCATCGGGGACGGTGGGCGCCGAGGGCCGTGCAGCTTCCCGTTGCTGCGGACGCTCGGCCTGGCGTGGCGGATTGCTCGGACCTAACCTGCATCTTCGTGCTCCGGGCTCTCCCCTCATGCACTATAGGGCGAGAGGAAGCAGGTCGGCTCCTGGCTCCCGGCTGTCGGCGTCCGGAGCCTGCTCTGGGCTGAACCCTTAACGTTCAGAACTTTTCAGACTATCACAGTGTCTTGCAGTTCGTGCCCGTTGGGCTGGTCTGTTCCGGCGCACGTAAAATGTTTATTTGCCACTGTTGTGCACTTGCTATTGGATACAATCTTAGCGCAAAGACGGGCGATTTAGTAGTTTTGGGTGTTAGGTGACAGTTACTCTTTCGGATATTCGGACAAGGCTGACGTTGAGTTAGTTGGGTCGAAGGACCATGTTAATATAGTACAGTTGCTGCTGGATTTTCAGACGTTTGCGAAACGTCGCCGACACGGCTCCCGTTCTGATAACTGACAGACCGTAGCTGATATTTTTGTTTTGGTAGCTGGGGATACTGGGGGGACCAGTGTGCTTAGAGATGGGAAAACTTCGCGATGACAGAGGCAGAAAAAAAGATGTCTTCTCATAGTGGAACGATGGGGTGCCTGTTGACAATGACGGTAAAGCCTTGTCCTGTCTTCCCCGAACAGCCATAATGGTGCGCATGAACGTCCTGGCCGACGCACTCAAGAGCATCAACAATGCTGAAAAGAGAGGCAAACGCCAGGTTCTCATTAGGCCGTGCTCCAAAGTCATCGTCCGGTTTCTGACTGTGATGATGAAGCATGGTGAGTGTGTTTTACATTCTGATGTAAAAATATTCAAGGAATTGGTCCTGTAGAAATTAAGGGGGTTAAGAGGACTGGGAGCATGGAGGAGCAAGGTGTCATGCTACCTGGGAGCCGATGCAGTTGACTTGCTGTGGGCGGGATAGTCTGGGCAAATGATGCTGTTCAGGGAACACCGAGGAGGTTAGGACTGTTGAAGAATGAAGTTTGTGACTGTTGCTTTGCTAGCGGGGAGTTAAAATGGCCTTTGTGCAGTATTCCATCTGCGACATGTCATTGGGCTCCCGAGTTGTTCTAAGGATATCTTCTACTTTGGGAGTGGGAAGCTGTGAAGGGGCAAAGGCATAATAATCCCCTCCGTAGAATTGCAGGGTATGTGGTTTTGGGTGTTGCCCCCTAAATAGTAAATATTAGGCTGTAAACATTAGTTTTGTTATAGAGCAATCTGTCTTTCCCTAAACGGCTTAAAAACAGTCACTGACATGAGGGAAAAGAATATAGTGGGCAAAAAGTAGGAGTACTAGAGGAGCATAAATATTCAGGTCTGTCAAATTGCTGTTTGCCATTTAATACAGTCAGTTATGTTCCGTAGGTTACATTGGCGAATTTGAAATCATCGATGATCACAGAGCTGGGAAAATTGTTGTGAACCTCACAGGCAGGTTAAACAAGGTAAGAATTCATTATCTTCCACATTTAAGAATTAACTCACACCACGTTAACATATAATTACTGTTATAAGAGCAAATGGTGATGGTGTGCTTTACTTAGGTGAAAACACTTTAGGAATTGATTAAAATCATTTTTGTCCCATTTTATTTCATGTGTTCTCCAGTGTTGTATTTGCTTTAGAATTGTTAGTGTTTGGAGGCTGAGCTGTCTGAAGGAGATGCGAGAGGGTTGGTACCTGACTGGTGGTACTGGTATTTGAGTCTTCGGTGATAACACTTGCCGGCCTCAGTGGCTCGAAGTTCGGTGGCAAAGGCCACTGATGCTTTCAGTGTAAATAACTCTTGACTGACCTTTTTTTGGTGATTGTGTGTTGGGTTTTTTGAACACTGGGTTTTTATGACAATACTGATACTTCTGTTTCTGCTGACAAAGACAGTACATGTATCTTCCAGGTCTGTGTTCCCTTGTCGTTTGACTTGTCAGCATGACCCTGTGGATCTCTTTGATCCTTTTGACTGTGGTCTGACTGAGTGTTTTGGGGGTAGGTGTCTGTAAGCTAGCTAGGGACCCTGAGCTGCTACCCTGCTTTCTGTGTTCGGATTTGTAGCTCTCAGATTTGCAATGAGTCTTAGATCCTGTAGCCCGCAAAAGTGTGGGGAAAACAGGCCCAGGAAAGAGTCGTGGTTAGCGGCAGTGGCCAGATTGATTAGTAAGGTTATTTCCAGGTCCTGCAATGTCTATTTTACAAAGTTGCTTTCCTGTAGAGTGAAGTTGCCCACGTGTGGGTGGATAGATAGATGAAAACTACTGAATATGAAGCCTTTATGAGAGATTCGAAAGGTTTGCAAGGGTACCTGAGTATGTCTTGTTTTCTTGCAGTTGTAAGTAACCATTAGATCCCAACCCCCAAATTGTCACTCCAACCCTCACAGTGTTCCTGAAGTAGAAGGGGGTGTGTGTGTTTTCCTGTTTTTAAGACTCAAGATCTGAGTCCTGCTCAAGGTCTCAGGTAGGTAGTGACCAACGGGAGGCGGTAGATAGTTTATAGGACATTTTAAAACTCCTGCAGAAGATTGTGTTTAACATTTTTTTGAAAAGCTCTAAGTCGAAGTGCTGTGCACCAGATTCTTCTTGAACATTCACTGTACATAAATAAGTTTGAACGGAGCATTTCCCTAGTGGAACGCATTTGTGGCATTCTTGTTCTGTGGTCTACTAGTTTGAAAAATTCTGGCTAAGAGGTAGTTGAAATCCAGGCCCTGCCACTTAGTTTCTGACTTTGGGCAAAACAAGCTCAAGTTTTCAGTTTCTCTGACTTTAGTTTTCCTCATTTTTGCCTCAATTTCTTTGCAAGAGATGGATGTACCCTTAACTGTGTGGATATGTAATGGGGCTAGGTAGTAAGGTAGTATTTAAAAACTATAGCTCAATTAAGGACATTCTGTCCTTGGTCACATCCTCTTACGCTTCATCTGGTTTGGGAAGGATATGCTGGTTTAATTCTAGCTGAGCGAGAGGTATTTTGTTGGAATGAAAAGCTTGGGTGCTGAGTAGTGGAAGCCTCAGAATGGTCTTTCACTATAGGTTGCTTGGAGAACTGGTTTTTCTATTGCTGTTGCTGTATTTTTTTTCCATCCAGTGTGAGATTGCCCTTGGCAGTCAGGTGACGTAGCCAGATAGGGTAATGGCATGAAAAGAGAACCTGAGTGGGCCTCCCAGCATAGGGCAGTGTAACTGCTCCAAAGACTTGAATACATTCTAACCTCATAGTCTCCTTTAGTTTACTGTTAAACGTCGTGGAATTTTTTTCAATGATTGTCTTGTGCGGATATGCACAAACCGGCTACCTGCTGTTGTGCGCCCCCCCCTTGCGTTTACACTTTGATGGTGCTAATCCCGAGTGTTCTCACATGGTGGTTTCTTGTGTGTAAATAGCAGGAGCCTGTCTGCATTGCCTTTTTTAAGTGTACTAGCGATTTGTTAGAGCAGCGATGTGAGCAGGAGGGGTCCCATTTAGCTTTAATTAATTAAAGAGGCTTTTGATCCCCTCAGTCTCCATTTTCTAAACCCGGTTGATCTAGTCAAAGACGCAGCATGAGCCCATAGGTAAACTGTCGGCCGTTAGTGGATGCTTGCTTGCACTCGACTGGGTTTAGGATTTGTCTGTGAGTGATTTGGGTGATTGAAGCACAGCGGTTTGGCTCTTGGGGAGCATTCACTTTGGAGGACAGTGTTGCTGTGTTTCAGTAGCAAACAGCTGGGATAATGTTAAGAACTTTGCTCTTTCTGCTGCCCATCCACTTTGGAAAGTTAGTTTGGAAAAATTTGGAGTTGTAGGGATAGCATGCCTCAGAGACGTTTATTGTACGTCATTGGTATAGAGTTATGTTCTTAGATTTTAGTTTAGTGCCTGTGGAGCTTGTTTCTTAGAAATTCTGATAATGTACATTTTTAGTTTATAGGTGAAAGATTTTAGACCCTACGCATTCATTTCAGCTTTACTATATAAAAAAAGTTTGCAATTTTATTTGTCTGAGACTTAGTTCTGGGACAGCTCTGCAGCCCATAGGGATGCACACTGGGGACCTGACATGACACGCATTGCCTTGTGTTCTACCTCTTTTATTGACTTTGCTTATGTTGAGTTGGTTGGTTTACATGATAGTAAGTGATTATAAATGCTGTTTTGTGTTATTCCATTTATCTGTTGTTGGTGAAGTATGAACAGTGTTTTCTGTTGTGCTTTTACAGTGTGGAGTGATCAGCCCCAGATTCGACGTGCAACTCAAAGATCTAGAAAAATGGCAGAACAACTTGCTCCCGTCCCGTCAGTTTGGGTGAGTTACTTTTCCTCATTGAAAGCAAGTTAATGCTGTCTATGGTCAAGCTACCCTGAACAAGCCCGATCCCGTCTGATCTCGGAAGCTAAGCAGATTCGGGCCTGGTTAGTACTTGGATGGGAGACCACCTAGGAAGACCAGGTGCTGTAGGTGTAAAAAATAAGGGATTGTAAGCTGATAATGTTCTTGTAATCTGTGAGGTCAACCAAGGGTTGCCTCGCCTAAAAACAAAATAAAATAAGTTAATGCTAAGGATTGCTGTGATACACTTTGACTCGAGCTGAATTTTGGGTTTTTTGTTGACAGCAGTAGTAATTGTCTCCATTCCCAACCAGCTTGACTCAAGGATTAGCTTGTGTTAGGCTTCAGATTCTGAGGGGCATGTGAGAGCTGAGGCTGAGGCAGATTTGTGTCCCCTTAGTGTCTCTTTGGGTTCAGTGCATATTGCTCATCTTACATGTTCGATATGATCCCCTCCTGTGGCCAGAATCACTTAGGAACCCTAGGCCTTTTGGGAAACTCAGTTTGAAAATCTTGATTCTTTGTAAGACTGAGTTCAAATCCTTGTTTTCTTATTTTAAAGCTGTGAGGCCTTGGGCAAGTGATAGCCTTGATTTCTTAAAATCTATAAAAATGGTAATAGCACTCTTATAAGTTCTGTTACCTGATTTAATTCTGGTAAAGCACTTTGTGGTTAGGAATGTAAGCCCCCCATCATATGTTTGGTGATGTGGTTGGATTTACTCCCACTTCATGGTTACTGTATATAGTGTTTTGAGTGAGTCATTGCTGATTTTCAGTATGATGATAATTTTATTGCCTCACAATTGGCATTCCACATATGTGTCTTAACTTCACCCTATTGTAACCCTGAGAACCAGGCCAGGTGGAGCTCCCACTGTCCAACCGACCCTCTGTATAGCAGCTTGCCTCTGAGTAGACATAAAGTGGCAGAAACAGTTCCGTCATGCTTTAAGCTCCATGTCTCCTTACATGAGAGCAGAAAGTGCCATTTTGAAGATAGAAGAGTCCAGTCTTTGTTTCCATTAAGCTTAATAGCATCGTTTCTCAGTGTCAGCCCAGGGGAGGGCTGTATAAGTGTGTGTAGCCGAGGTCTCTGGATTTGAGTCTTTCGGTTCCAGAAGCCATGCCCGTGCACTGCCGGCTTGTGTAGGCAGTGTTTGTTAGTCTCTGTCTGTTAGGGAAGGCATCTTAAGCATGATGAATGTTGGTGTTTTTCTGTACCAGAAAGTGGCTCTGTGTTGAACTATTTAGGAAAAACTCACCAGCATTTTTTTTTAACTCTCCATAGTTTCATTGTACTGACAACTTCAGCGGGCATCATGGACCATGAAGAAGCAAGACGAAAACACACAGGAGGGAAAATCCTGGGATTCTTTTTCTAGGGATGTAATACATTTGTTCAAATAAAATGCCTCAATGGACTCTGGTGCTTCGCTCGGTCGTTTTGAACTTGACAGCAGAGTAGCGAGAGCGTCTGCGGCAGTGCAGCCTTTGCGTTAATTGGCGAAAGCCGTGTCCCTGAAGTGAACAAGAAAGTCTTGACTTGTGATAACTGAAGCCATCGTGCTCATGGCTCCGCAGAGGAGAGTGTCGCCCAGGACGGTCGAATCTGGGTTGGGGTCCAGGTGGGGAAGCCTGTCCTTCTGAGGTCTTTTGTTAACCCTGGAAAGAGTGGGTGGCTTTCCTGTTTTTAGCTTGACAGTGCACATTTCAGGCACTTGGTAACTGCCCTAAAGACAGGGCACAGTCAGTCAGTTGTGTAGGCGCTCATACGGAAGCAGGCAGGGAGCAGACGGCTAGAGCCCATGGCTCACCGAGACTCATCTCAGAGTAAATTTGGATGGCATGTCAAGATTTTAGCAATATGTGTTTGTAAAATGTCATTTTTAAAAAATGAAACATCTTAAAAACTAGTTTCACTGTAAACCGGTTACAGTGTGTTCCTGGAGTTGAGATGTCTTTATTCACTAGACCATTTTACCTGGGAAATTCTTACAAAGAAGAGTTCAGCTGCCAAAGAGGGCAGGGTGGCTCCTGTGAAATAATATACCAGGGCTCCACTCACCCTTCCTAAGAGCAGTGCTGTCCAGTACAGATGTGACAAGAGCCACATGTGTAATTACACTTCCTAGTAGCCACATTTAAGATAGTTGGGATTGATTTTTTTAAATAACATACCATGTTCAAAATGTTGAAATTTTAACATGTAATTGGTATGAAAAATGAATGGAATTTAATGTCTGAAAGCATTTATTGTATATTATTTACACTTAAAGCATACCCTAATTTGGACTAGCCATTTTTAATAACCACATGTGGCTGGTGTTCTGTATTGGACAGCACAGGCTGACTAGAGTTTTGATAGGTCTGTGGGTCTGGCCAAGGAGAACTTTGGGCGCTGTGCACCTAGTCATGTGTAGTTGGCCTGTCACCGGGAGTGGGATGAAGGGGGCAGCTCAGCCTTACAGAAAAGGACAGCAGCTACTCTTTAATTGTCTTCTAGTTGTGGGCCACCGTAGAAAGATTACAGGCCTGATGACAACGCAGCAGACCTAGGAGGATGTTGGCTGCTAACATCTTTGATGTATAGATTTGGGTTCTTTTTTTATCTTCAGAAAAGGGTACATTGCACTGTTACCATTAGAATTGTTTTGCTAACTATCCTTAAGGGTGACTCAAGCACTTCTCAGTAAACACTTGAGAATCTCAGCCTGGGTGGGGGTATTGAATGCCTTAAGGCAGGGGTCCCCAACCCCTGGGCCGCAGACTGGTACCAGTCCATGGCCTGTTAGGAACCGGGCCACATAGCAGGAGGTGAGTGGTGAGAGTGAGCGAAGCTTCATCTGTATTTGCAGCTGTTCCCCAGCACTAGCATCACCACTGTCACCATCATCAGGCTGATAGCAACAGTCCCTGGTGCCAAAAAGGTTGGGGACCGCTGTTTTAAGGTGAAATTTCTGGCTAGGGACTACTGTGAGCCTCCTTGTTCTGTAGGAAGGGGGAACCTACCTCAGGATCACTAAATGAGAGCATGTAAAACGGCCCAGGGCCTGGGGCGTGGCCAGCCCTCAACAACTCAACTTCCTGAAAGGGCACCCTACTGTAAGATGCGGGGCGTGGCAGGGAACGCCCAGACCGGCCCCAGAGTGGAGGCAAGCGATGCCCCGTTCGGTGGGCTCCACATGCTTAAGTGTTAGAAGTAAGCGAGTTGAGACAGGTCTGGGTTAGGGGCATGTGTTTGGAAGGCTGTGAGAACATGTTTGGAGGATGGTTTTCAACAGACCAGATTTGAGGTCTGCTTTTAATAGCCATGGTTCCCTCCTCTGTATAATGGGGATAATGGAAAACCTACCTCAGAGTTGTCGAGGGAAAGATGAGGTTAGAGGTTATCTTAAATGTAGTTAGAATGTAGTTAGTTACCTGACAGCCATGTCTGCAGTTGTATTTGTCAGGCACAGAGGTTAAGTGAGTCCAGAAGCATCCTCAGAGCTGATCGTTGATGGTTTGGCTTAAGGCCAAGATTGTAAACTGGGGGGTCGGGCCATGTTTCTACTGTTGTGTATCGGGCCCCTAACCTGACACCTGCCTTAGCAAGCACGTGTTGATTTGACTGAATCATCTTACTGGGCACTGGCTACAAATACTAAAATAGGGCGAGAGAATGGCCCCATCTGCCATCAATATTTAGTGGGGATCCTGTGGCCTTCGAAGTGGTCGGGGATGGGAAAAAATCTGGGTAGGGAAGTGGGCGACCAGTCGATGGATTTAATAGCACATGTTCTTGGTGTTAATGAGGAAGCAGATGGTCTTATCCGTGTTTCTGAGACCTAGCTCGTAGAATTCCAGCGTGACCTAGGGCTGGTCTGGAAACAGTTTAGGTTCCTGCTGGCAGGAGGGCTTGTCTCAGAGGCCAGTAGTCCTTTCTGTGGTATGAACCCAGCCTAACCTCACATACTGCTGCAGGCCAGGGGGTGGGGTAGGGAGGGGTGATAGCATCTGGATCATCTGGGCCCACCAGATGTACTTGGAGTCACCGCGTTGAAAGGGGGTCAGTGCTTACCCTGACCCTGGATTCTTGGCCTAGAATCTATAGATAGATATCAGGGCAACGATGAACTTTGTGAAAACACAAAATTGATGCCCATGCGTTTTTCTGGAGAGCATTCTACAGAGCATAGAGCTCGATCAGAGGCTGAAGGGACTACTTCAAACCACTGATGAGGACATCCTCCCCATTTTAGCAGCACATGGGTATTTGGAGGCTGTTTTGCCTTACCTCCTGGTGACTGGTGTCTTGGGTGACAGTGCTAGTTAAAGAGCACTGAGTTTTCTGGGCCAGGCAGAGTCACAGCCTTTCTTGGTCAGCCAGCAGCTAAGATGACCTCCCTCACCCCAGGCCAGGAAGTTTGCTTTCCTCTCTTGACCCCGAAGGCAAAATCTGATTCCCATTTGGTTTTCTAGTCTTAATTCACTGCTTTTCAAAACAGCCTGTCAATCCTAAATCCTAAATGGACCCACATGTGCCCGACCTCTGAGCTTTTGTTTACGGCTCACCCTACCTGGAGTGCCTTTTCTTCTTCCTCAGAGGTGTTCCCAAGAGCCAGCTTAAATGTCACTTATACCATAAATCTTCAAAGGGACATGTGTTACACTTTATTTTTTTTCCTAAACATATGAATTCCTTAAGGCATAATGGTTTTTAGTGCTTGTTGAATGTTTACGCCAGGCATAGAACTAGGAGCTTTCCATATATTATTTCATATAATATTAATTTTAAGTCATGGCTACTATTATTACCTCATTTTCTAGGTGAAAAAAGTGAAGCACAGAGCTGGGAAGGAAGTGGCAGTCAGGATGTCCGTGCGTTTAAACCGTAGCCTGCCCGCTTTCCGGCCCTTCCCGTGCTCTGTCGTGCTTTCTTGTCTTCCGCGTAGCTGGTGTTTACTATGTCCAGGCACTCGGGCTACAAGGGTGCAGAAACATCTAGTCTATCTCCTTTTTGGAGCCTGTTAATCTCTGACAGACTGAGTCCTCCACAGCAGGAACCTGTCATCTCTATCCACAGCACATCTAGCCTATTGAAAGGGACATTGACATCTTTAAAAAAATCATGCCCGACCCTCATGATGGGAGAGCTAGCTTTTTAAAGTGGAATCCTGTCCAGTGCCTGTGCTCTACTGTTGAGTCCACAGAATTCCATGGACCCCAAAGTAAGTCTCTGGGCAGCATGGAGTAGAGTGAGATGTGGGCAGGATTCAGTTCAAGGTCACTGTCATGGAACCCAGTTCCCCCCCTTTTTATGTTATGTCATCTAATGGGCAGTAGAAGTGCTGAAGGGCGCACAGAAGATAAGCCAAGTAAATAAATATGGCTAAAAGAATGGACTTTGGAATCAAATGCTGGCCTTTTTAGTTACTCGCCGTGCGATCTTGGGCCAGTTATCTTGCTTCTCTATGTGTCAGTTTCCTCATCTTTCTTATAGAGAAAATAGTCATACTTCCTGTAGTAGCTGTGAAGATTCAGTATAATGATTGTGAAGTGCTGGAGTGGTCATTACATTGGAACTGCTTGCAAAATACTCAGGTTCTGCCCCCAGCCAAGGGGGAGCTTTCCACATGACTAATTCTGGCCAATGAGTGAGCTGTGAGAAGTGGTGTGTTACTTCCAGGCCGGAGCATGTAGTGGGTGGCGTGAGGTCTGCCTCTTGTCTTTCTGCCATGGCGATGGGACGCTGTGCCACAGTGACTGCTCCGTTAGTCTGGGGCAGAGGGCGACAATGCAGAGATCCAGCCATCCAGCAGTGGGAGTGTAGGAAGAAGAAGAAATCACCTGTCAGTTCGGGTCTGTTACTAATCTACTGATAGACGTGCTTAGAGCGAGCTCTGAAATTAGTACGGGCTCGTTACAGAAAGGAAGAGGGTGGGCCGTGGAATAACAAAGGGGTTGGGCCTTCTTTGAGCGGATGCCAGGAGACTATCTACGTGTGGCTTTCCCGTCACCTTCCGTTTCCTTCCGTGCGTCCACGTGAGTCTTAAACAGCCCCACCTCTCAGCCCTCTGACAGACGCTCGTTTCTTGAGCCGAGCACCTGCTTCTAACCACGATGAAGACAGGGCGTTTGGGACTTGGGAGATGTGAGGTTCGTCCCTTTAAAGTGGTGGAGATTGTAAGATAAGATCCTCGAGCACTATTAATTGTCGCAGTTTCTGCCGTGTGGAAAAAGCCAGTCCGGGTGATAAGAAGAACGCCTGTGAGCAGCGCAGAAGAGATGGACCGGGTCCTCGTGGCGTGCGAACCTGGCTGCCAGTCGTTCCTGAGGTGCGGCCGCACCCCCGCCTTCCCATGTTTGTGTTCTGTGAGTGGGGAGTGACCCTCGAGCTAAACTTAAACTTAGTTAAGTTTAAAATTAATAAAGGTAAACTTAAATTTACTGGTTTTGAGCTGAATTCTGGTCGCTTGCGAACTAACAGCACTTCCAACTCTTTCACTGATCTGCTCTGGGACTTCTTGGGGATCAGTCTTGTCATCTGTCAAGTGGGGGCCGGGACGTTGGTCCTGTCTGCTTTATCAGTCACTGTTCTCAGTTGCAAATCACAGACACCACTCTAGTCAGTCTGACTTACTGGAAGTTGTAAGATAGCAGACTGGAAGGGCCAGAGAATTCGTTTGGGGGCTCTGCAGCTAGTGATGGTATCTCCGCTGTCCCTCTGGCCCGCTCTGTTGGAGGACTCTGCTGCAGCCGGGTCTCTAGACACCACACTCCCCCTGATCCGTGTCCCTAACGTGCTCCTGAGTTCTTTGCCCCTGCCGTTTTTGGAGGTGTGAGGTTTCTCTATCGCCCTTACTAGACTAACCTTGGCACTGCTGACATTTTGGGTAGACTAACTCTTTATGGGGGTGGGGGTCTGTCCTGTGCACTGCAGGGTGTTTAGCGACATTCTTAGCCTCCCCATACTAGATGCCAGTTGAGACAACCAAAAGCGTCTCCAGACATTGCCAAGTTCCTCTGCCGGGCAAAGTCACCCAGAAGCACTGCCCTCTGGGATCAAAGGTTCACACCCCAACTGCAGGCAAACAGTGCCTGTGCACCATATACCTATATATTTAAAAGTTATCAATCAAGCTAACAAGCTGTTGAGTAAAATATGTTTAGTGAAATATTTTCCTACCTGACAACTTCAGAACAACAACAAAACACTAAACAAATCTGGTTTTATATGACGAAGTTGGCAAAGTATCAAAACTGTAATTATATCTGAGCAGGTTAATGGGACAGCAGTATTTGGATGAGAAAACAGATATTTATAATTTTTAACATCTATTTTATTACCCATAAAATTTATTTCTCTTGACTTTATTTCCATAGAATCACTAAATGTGTTATGATGACAATTTTTGCATAATGAAGTTGTACTGGCAATAATCCAGAGGACAAAAAATATAAGTAATATTTCAAAATATAAAAATTTGAACATATTTTTATAGAAAATATAAGTGAAAGTAGAAATAAATTTTAAGTTAAAAAAATAAAGTTGCTTTCTAAAATATTCAAAACTTTATTAAAGTTATGTAACAAAATACAAGTTACATAAGTAATGAATATGAGCTTTAAATCAGTTGTTTAAAGCTGAAAATTTTTAATTTAATATTTTAAACACAACTTTATTAATGTAATATTTTTGTTACACAGCTTTTTGCAATTCTCATATTCTGTGTCAATCTAGTTAGTACAAAGAATTGGTATCACTTCGCACATCTTGTGTCTAGAGAGTGATAAGAGTTGTTTAAATTGCAAGATGTTCCTCAGCTACAACAATCAGGGACATGAAGAGAAACAGAAAAATGGATGCTCAGCACTGCTGGAAAATGATACTTGTTTGGTTCGACTCAATTGCATGCATGCTACTTGAGAAGAAGTTAATTAAGAAGTTAATTAATATGTCCCTTCTCTCACTTAAGTGTTTTCAACACTCATGTTCTTCTCTGAAACAGTGTCTGTCTGCAGCACTGGTGGAGGCCAGAACCCATAGACCTTTGTGCCATTCAGATACAACTGCCTTTTGTTTAGAGATTTTAGGGCAAAAGGTGAGGAGAACATTCTTTGGGGCCTGAACAGTGTTATAAAGTGGGTCGTTTAGGATTACAGATCATGCCGAACCAGTGCTAAGCATGTGATCCCGGGAAGCAAGAGCACACTTCTGTTCTTCAATAATTAAAAACAAAACAAAACAAAAAAATACCTAAGACGCTAGGCTCTCAGCTCACTACTGGCTGCAAGGGAGGCTGGGAAAACGAGTCCTGGGCCACTACCGAGGAAACAGGAATTTCCTCACACACAGAGTGCTCAGAAGGTGTGGGGCCACCAAGAAGGATGGACTAGGGAAATCAAGGGTGCCATCCCTCCCCCAAAACAACTAATGAGCTGGCAAAACCCCAGAATCAGCTTTTGAAGAACTCCGGAATCTAGTCAAAAACAAGCACCGAAGGAAAGCTTGGTGAAGAGAGAAAACACTGGTTTATGGTAAGAGCGCTGTGGCATTTTAAACTGCGAACCTGCCATTCCGCACGCTCCGTGGCCTTGAGGATGGTGGCCCAGACTTCCGGTGTCGGTTCCTAGTGCCAGAAGGAGCTATAAGTAACTTACTTCCACAGAACTGTGGTAGTGGATGCCAGCCTGTCTGGTGGCTTTCTCAAGGACAGGAAGCCTGTTCATTCAGGGCATTTCCAGGGCTGGGTAGCTTTCAAGGTGGCTTTTGCTGCAAGCATTTATAGGCACGGCTGCTGGCCTCAGTCATGTGGGGCAAGGGACACTTGGACAAGTAATAGACCAGGAAGCCTGGGAAAGA
>NW_011889095.1:89626-92632 GCF_000151845.1 Pteropus vampyrus | reverse complement strand
CAGAATCGTCAACAGCCTGAGTGTTCAGGCAGTGCCCTGATACAGATCCAATTTACAAAGACCGGGAAAGTATTTTTCTTTTTTCCTTCAAAAATAATTCTTTATTTCTTTTGTTGGCTCCAGACATTTAAGGCCATTCTGTCAAAATACCAGCTGTCCAATAAGCTATAGGAATGCAGATTTCAGTGGCAAAGACTATAGGTCTTACAAAAACAGTCACTAAACATGCAAACAACAGCAACCCACAATAGGCAGTAACAACAAACCCTGGAGAGGAAGGAAAATCTGACTTCCAGAGTTGCCACATATTCAAAATATCTAATACTCTTAATAAAATAAACCATAAGCCATGCCAAGAAGAAATCATGGCCATTCATGGAGGAAAAAAAGAAATTAATAGAAACTGCCCAAGTGTCAGCCCAGGTATTGGACTTACTAGACAAAGACTTTAAATCAACTGTTTTAAATATCCAAAGAGCTAGAGGAAACCACAGACAGAGAACTGAAGAAACCAGGAGACTATTGTCTCGACATCTGGAAAATATCAATAAAGAGATAGGAACTTAAAAAAGGAGCCAAAACAGAAATTCTGGAGCTGAAGAATATAATAACTGAAATGAAGAATTCATTAGAGGGGTTCAAAGGCAGATTTGCAGACAGAAGGAAGAATCAGTAAACTTAAAGATAGGTCAATCGTGATTATTCAGCCTGAGAAGCAGAAAAGAATAAAGAAAAATGAACAGGGCATAAGAGACCTGTGGGACACCAGAAAGAATGCTGACATCCATAATGGGAGTCCCAGAAGGAATAAACACAAACAGATCAATAGTATGAAAGTCTAGAAATATACATCTATGGTCAACTAGTTTTTGACAAGGGTGCTAAGGTCATTTAATGGAGAAAGAATAGTTTATTCAACAAACGGTGCTGGGACAACTGAATATGCACATGCAAAAGAATGACGTGGGACCACTGCCTCACACCACGTACGAAAATTAATTCAAAGTGGATCAAAGACCTAAATGTAAGAGCTAAAACTATAAAACTCTTAGAAGAAAACCTGGTACATTTTCATGACCTTGGGTTTGGCTATGGATTCTTAGATATGACACCAAAAACATGGGCAACAACAACAAACAAAATAGATAAGTGGGATTATTCAAAAATTTAAAATGTATGCATCAAAGGTCACTATCAAGAAAATGAAAAGACAGCCTCTGTAGGGTGTCTGGGAGAAAATATTGCAAATCGTAAACCTGGTAAGGATCTAGTATCTAGAATATATACTGGACTCTTAGAACTCAACAACGAAAAGACAATGTAATTAAAAATTAGGCAGAGGATTTGAATAGACATGCCTCCAGAGGAGACAGAGGAATGGCCAGACAAGTACATGAAAAGATAATGTCATTAACTTGAATGTCATTTAACTTTGTAAGGGAACTGCCAATCAAAACCAAACAAGACCCAACTTCACTCTCAACAGGGTGGCTAGAACCAAAAAATGGAAAATAAGCGTTGGTGAGAAGGTGGAGAAATTGGAACCCTCATGCGCTGCTATTGGGAGTGTAAAATGACACAGCCAGTGTGGAACAGTCTGACAGCTGCTCAACAAATCTAGCAGAATGACCACGTGACCCAGCAATCCACTCTGAGGTTTATACTCCCAAGAATTGAAAACGTGTTCAAATAGATTCTTGTCCACGAATGTTCATAGCAGCACTATTCACAGTGGCGCCAAAATGTGGGGAGTGACAGGCCTGCAGCTGCCTGTCAAACTGGGTCTCTCCTTAGAGCCCACACAAGCGCCTCTGTGCCACGGGGAAGGTACAGTTTGCTTATGCCGGCCGTCATTCTGCCCCCTGGCCCCGCTCGCTAGATGAGCTGAACACCTTCACTGTCCCTCGGCCCCTGCGCTTCTCCCCAACTGGGCACTGACCACACGTTTGTGAAACTGCCTGGTCGTGAGCCAGCCTCTTGCAAGATCTGAGCCACGCACAGGAGAACACGCGAGTACGGCCAATGCTCCACGCTGACTCCCAGGGGCCCGGTGTGGAGGCTGGGAACGCGTGGCAGTCTGCTTGTTAGAGCGAAACCCAGATGTCAGGGAATTTTATTTTCTTTGTTCCCTTAGACTGTAAGTTAGTGTGCGGGGAAGAATCTGGCGATCCATGTTTTCTGCTTATTTGGCTCCTGGCTGAATGGGAATTTGCATTACTTAATGTCTGACTTTTTCCTCGGGAATCTAGATAAGTTTCCTATTCAATTATTTAGCACATTTTACAGCCCAATAATCCTCTTATTTGTACAAGTGGGATTTTCCTTGGTGGAGAGTGTCTGGATTCTCTGAGAAGCCGATCCGTCTGTCACATCCTCTGCTTCCACGATCCTTGTCTGTCTGTGCAGGACTTTAAACTCCTTCAGCCATGGGCTGGCAGCGTCTGAAAGGCAGTTGGGGAGGTTTTGACCTTGCAACCCGGGGCTGAGCTCTCAGCGCTCACCAGTGTGGGGAGAGAGTGTGCGCTCCCTCCCTGCTCTTCCATCCATCAGCTTCGGACACGGTCATGGGAGCCACCTCTTTAGTGGGACTCGGGCCTGGGATCACTGGAGACAAAATGTGGAGGGAACAGAACAACGTGTAGGGTCTAGTCTGGTCAGGAAAAAACAAAACAAAAGCTCCCCCTGTTGCAGGAAGTGACACCCGACACAGGAATTCAGACGCTCAGACCACTTTGTTAGAGGAAGGAGAATTTATTAGGCCGGCGGAGCGCGTGGGGTTAATAACTCCATGCACAAGCTCGCTCTGGTTAGATTGGTTACGGTTTATATACCTCTGCAGTGTCCACGCAAGGGGCGCGTGATTCCTATGTCTGAGGTTTCACAGGTGCCTCCTTTCTCAGGATGGGGAGGGGGAGCTTCGGGATGGGGCTGCAGCGGGGAGGAATTTCCAGACACTGGTCTTACAGGTCGTTTGTTTTGCGGAACCGTGACCTTGGTGTTATCAGC
>NW_011889095.1:89226-89576 GCF_000151845.1 Pteropus vampyrus | reverse complement strand
GTCCACTTTCATTCGTCTGCATGTGGATATCCAGTTTCCCCAAAAGCATTTATTGAAGAGACAGCCCTTAACCCATTGTGTTTTCTTGGTGCCCCTGTCAAAGATTATTTGTCTGTGTACGTGGACTCTGTTCTGCTCCATTTGTCCATGTGTCTGTTTTTAAGCTGGCCCCATACCGTTTTGACTCCTGCAGGTTTACAACAGAGTTTGAAACGGGGAAGTGTGATGCCTCCAGCTTTGTTCTTTTTCTCAAGATTGCTTTGGCCGTACAGGATTTTTTGTGATTCTGTACAAATTTCAGGAATCTTTTTTCTATTTCTGTGAAAAATGTCATCATTGGAATTTTGTCA
>NW_011889095.1:88843-89176 GCF_000151845.1 Pteropus vampyrus | reverse complement strand
GGAGCTTCGGGATGGGGCTGCAGCGGGGAGGAATTTCCAGACACTGGTCTTACAGGTCGTTTGTTTTGCGGAACCGTGACCTTGGTGTTATCAGCGTCATTATAGGATTCTCGAATAGAGAGAGACGGGACATTGAGGCTATAAGTAAAAAGCAACACTTAATGCTGGCGCCTGCTCAGCAGATTCCTCTCCAAAGGCTGAGCTCTGATTGTAACATAACAGGCAGTTTTACACAGTCTTGTTATTCCTACACAGCTACAGAGATAAGAACATTAGTCGGATAGCAAGCTATGAATCAACAGATGTGAGCTGGAGAGTCCTGGGGGCGGGGGT
>NW_011889095.1:76946-86025 GCF_000151845.1 Pteropus vampyrus | reverse complement strand
TGGATTGAATTGAATCTCTAGATTGCTTTGGGTAGAATGGACATTTTAACAATATTTATTCTTCCAACCCATGAACATGGTATATCTTTCTGTCTTCTTCAATTTTCATCAGTGTTTTATAGTTTTCAGTGTACAGATCTTTCACCTCCTTGGTTAAATTTATTTCATTGTTTTTGATGCTATTGTAAATGAGATTGCTTTCTTAATTTATCTTTCAGATATTTTGTTGTTAGCGTATGGAATGCGACTGGTTTTTGTATATTGATTTTGTATCTTGCAACTTTACTGAATTCGTTTATTAGTTCTAATAGTTTTTTGGTGGAATCTTTATAGTTTCCCATATATAAGATCACGTTATTTGCAAACAGACAATTTAACTGATAATTCATTTAGACTTATTTAACATCCTGGAGAGCATTTTGTGTGCTCTTGAGAAGAATGTGCTTCTGCTGCTGTTGGATAGACTGTTCTGTATATGTCTGTTAGGAACATTTGGTATAAAGTGTCGTTCAAGTCTAATATTTCCTTTTGATTTTCTGTCTGGATGATCTGTCCGTTGTTGAAAGTGGGATATTGATGTTTCGTACTATTAGTTCCTCGCTGTCTCTCTCTGCCTTCAGATATGTTAATATTTGTTTAACATATTTAGGTGCACTGATGTTGGGTGCATATATATTTATAATTGTTATATCCTCTAGATGAATTGACCCCTTCATCATTATACAGTGACCTTTTTGTCTCTTGTTACAGTTTTTACTTAGTCTTTTTTGTCTGATATAAGTAGAGCTATCACTGCCCTTTTCGTTTTTCCTTTGCATGGACTATCTTTTTTTACCCCTTCACTTTCAATTTATGTGTATTCTTAAGGCTGAAATCTTTTGTAGGCAGAGTGTGTGTGTGTGTGTGTGAGTGTGTGTGTGTTTTTAATTCAGTCACTCTCTTCCTTTTGATTGAAGATCAAATTCATGTGTATTTACAGTAGTTATTGGTAGGTAAGGACTGACTGTAGCCATCTCGTTTTTTGGCTGTTTAGTTCCTTTGTTTCTTTCTTCCTCTCCTGCTGTCTTCCTTGGTGATTTGATCACTTTACCGTAGTGGTGCGCTTTGATTCCTTTCTCCTGCTCTTTTGTGTATCTGCTATAGGTTTTTTCTTCCTGATTATCATGAGGCTTACATAAATCATCTTATAGCAGTCTGTTTTAATCTGATGACTTCGATTGTATACAAGAAGTTTACTGTTTTCTTCCTCCTCTCACATTTTGTTTTTGATGTCACACTTTACCTCTTTTTATATTATGTATCTATTAAGAAATCATCGTAGCTGTAGTTATTTTTAATACTTTTATCTTTTAACCTTTATGCTAGAATTAAGTGATTTACAAACCACTATAGTATTAGAGTATTTAGAATTTGGCTACCTACTTACCTTTACCAGTGAGTTTTATACTTTCATATGTTTTCATGTTACTAATTAGCATCCTTTTATTTCAGCTTGAAGAATGCCCGTTAGCATCTTGTAAGGTAGGTCTAGTGGTGATGAACTCCCCCAGCTCTTGTTTGTCTGGGAAAGTCTTACCTCTCTATTTCTGAAGGACAGCTTTGCCAGGTAAAGTATTCTTGGCAGATAGTTTTTCTTTCCTTTCTGAACTTTTAATGTATCATTTCTCTCTCTCCTGGCCTGCAAGGTTTCCACTGAGAAATCTGTCTTGTGTTCTCTTGTGTGAGATGAGTCTTTTGTCTAGCTGCTTTTAAAATTCTTTGATTATAACAATTTTATGATACTGTATCTCGGTGAAGCCTTTTTTGGGCTAAATTTGTATGGGGACTTAGGAGCTTCACATACCTGGATATTCCTTATCTCTCTCCAGATTTGGGATGTTTACAGCCATTATTTCTTTAAATAAGCTTTCTGCCCCCTTTTCTCTCTCTTCTCCTTCTGGTACTCCCGTAATGCGAATGTTGTGTTGCTTGATAGTATTCCATAATTCACATAGGCTTTCTTCTCTCTTTTTCATTCTTTTTTTCTTTGATAATTTCAAATGACCTGTCTTCAAGTCACAGATTCTTGATCTGTGACTTGATCTGCTTGATCGAATCTGTCTTTTAATGCTCTTGATGCATATTTTAATTTATTTCATTCATCGTATTCTTTAGCTCCAGAATTTCTGTTTGGTTCTTTTTTTTTTTTATGAACTCTGTTGAATTGATCATTTTGTTCATGCGTTGTTTTCCTGATTTCATTGAGTTGTCTATGTTGTCTTATAGCTCACTGAGCTTCCTTAAAACAATTATTTTGAATTCTTTGCCTCTCCATTTCTTTAGGGTTGGTCAGTTATTAGAAAATGATTATGTTCCTTTGGTAGTTATGTTTCCTTGTTTTTTTTCATTTTTCTTGTAGGCCATGCCAGGCATTGATGTCTGCCCATCTGATGGCGCAGTCACTTCTTCCAGACATTATGGACTAGTTGTGGAGGGGCAATGACATTCGCCTGTTGGTGGGTGTGCGGGTGCCGGCTGGGCAGGGCGTGGTGGTCCTGGCTGCAGGGGAGGCCCAGTGATGTAGTCTCTGCGCGGCTCCGCCTGCTGGGGTTAGCGCTGGCGAGGACTGCAGGGTGTCCACCGTGGTGGCGAGGACTCCTGAGTCTGCAGTGGTGAAGGCTTCAGGGTACCTCCTCATCTCTTTTTCAGTCATGGGGGATTTCGTAGCTGGGGGATCTTTCTCGACCCCAGGATCTGGAGTGTGGATCTGTTCATGCAGAGCAGCTGTAGATCTCAGGCTCAGGGCATGCTGACATTTGGGGGTGTAAGCGCCCCATGTTCTGGGGAAGCCCGATGGCCACTCCTTTCTGGGGGGTGGTGCACAGCAGTGTCTCCCTCTCCAGGGGTCCACAGTGGTGATGACTTGGTTGCCTCAATGGGGAAAGTGGCTGGTGTCCCCTGCAGCGTAGGCTGCTGAGGTCCATGCCGATGACCACTATGGGATCTTCTGCTATGAAAGCCGTGGCGAGTCGGGCTGTCGAGGTCCTGTATATTGCAACTTTACTGAATTCGTTTATTAGTTCTAATAGTTTTTTGGTGGAATCTTTATAGTTTCCCATATATAAGATCACGTTATTTGCAAACAGACAATTTAACTGATAATTCATTTAGACTTATTTAACATCCTGGAGAGCATTTTGTGTGCTCTTGAGAAGAATGTGCTTCTGCTGCTGTTGGATAGACTGTTCTGTATATGTCTGTTAGGAACATTTGGTATAAAGTGTCGTTCAAGTCTAATATTTCCTTTTGATTTTCTGTCTGGATGATCTGTCCGTTGTTGAAAGTGGGATATTGATGTTTCGTACTATTAGTTCCTCGCTGTCTCTCTCTGCCTTCAGATATGTTAATATTTGTTTAACATATTTAGGTGCACTGATGTTGGGTGCATATATATTTATAATTGTTATATCCTCTAGATGAATTGACCCCTTCATCATTATACAGTGACCTTTCTGTCTCTTGTTACAGTTTTACTTAGTCTTTTTTGTCTGATATAAGTAGAGCTATCACTGCCCTTTTCGTTTTTCCTTTGCATGGACTATCTTTTTTTACCCCTTCACTTTCAATTTATGTGTATTCTTAAGGCTGAAATCTTTTGTAGGCAGAGTGTGTGTGTGTGTGTGAGTGTGTGTGTGTTTTTAATTCAGTCACTCTCTTCCTTTTGATTGAAGATCAAATTCATGTGTATTTAAAGTAGTTATTGGTAGGTAAGGACTGACTGTAGCCATCTCGTTTTTTGGCTGTTTAGTTCTTTTGTTTCTTTCTTCCTCTCCTGCTGTCTTCCTTGGTGCTTTGATCACTTTACCGTAGTGGTGCGCTTTGATTCCTTTCTCCTGCTCTTTTGTGTATCTGCTATAGGTTTTTTCTTCCTGATTATCATGAGGCTTACATAAATCATCTTATAGCAGTCTGTTTTAATCTGATGACTTCGATTGTATACAAGAAGTTTACTGTTTTCTTCCTCCTCTCACATTTTGTTTTTGATGTCACACTTTACCTCTTTTTATATTATGTATCTATTAAGAAATCATCGTAGCTGTAGTTATTTTTAATACTTTTATCTTTTAACCTTTATGCTAGAATTAAGTGATTTACAAACCACTATAGTAGTAGAGTATTTAGAATTTGGCTACATACTTACCTTTACCAGTGAGTTTTATACTTTCATATGTTTTCATGTTACTAATTAGCATCCTTTTATTACAGCTTGAAGAATGCCCATTAGCATCTTATAAGGTAGGTCTAGTGGTGATGAACTCCCCCGGCTCTTGTTTGTCTGGGAAAGTCTTACCTCTCTATTTCTGAAGGACAGCTTTGCCAGGTAAAGTATTCTTGGCAGATAGTTTTTCTTTCCTTTCTGAACTTTTAATGTATCATTCTCTCTCTTCTGGCCTGCAAGGTTTCCACTGAGAAATCTGTCTTGTGTTCTCTTGTGTGAGATGAGTCTTTTGTCTAGCTGCTTTTAAAATTCTTTGATTATAACAATTTTATGATACTGTATCTCGGTGAAGCCTTTTTTGGGCTGAATTTGTATGGGGACTTAGGAGCTTCACGTACCTGGATATCCCTTATCTCTCTCCAGATTTGGGATGTTTACAGCCATTATTTCTTTAAATAAGCTTTCTGCCCCCTTTTCTCTCTCTTCTCCTTCTGGTACTCCCGTAATGCGAATATTGTGTTGCTTGGTAGTATTCCATAATTCACATAGGCTTTCTTCTCTCTTTTTCATTCTTTTTTTCTTTGATAATTTCAAATGACCTGTCTTCAAGTCACAGATTCTTGATCTGTGACTTGATCTGCTTGATCGAATCTGTCTTTTAATGCTCTTGATGCATATTTTAATTTATTTCATTCATCGTATTCTTTAGCTCCAGAATTTCTGTTTGGTTCTTTTTTTTTTTTATGAACTCTGTTGAATTGATCATTTTGTTCATGCGTTGTTTTCCTGATTTCATTGAGTTGTCTATGTTGTCTTATAGCTCACTGAGCTTCCTTAAAACAATTATTTTGAATTCTTTGCCTCTCCATTTCTTTAGGGTTGGTCAGTTATTAGAAAATGATTATGTTCCTTTGGTAGTTATGTTTCCTTGTTTTTTTTCATTTTTCTTGTAGGCCATGCCAGGCATTGATGTCTGCCCATCTGATGGCGCAGTCACTTCTTCCAGACATTATGGACTAGTTGTGGAGGGGCAATGACATTCGCCTGTTGGTGGGTGTGCGGGTGCCGGCTGGGCAGGGCGTGGTGGTCCTGGCTGCAGGGGAGGCCCAGTGATGTAGTCTCTGCGCGGCTCCGCCTGCTGGGGTTAGCGCTGGCGAGGACTGCAGGGTGTCCACCGTGGTGGCGAGGACTCCTGAGTCTGCAGTGGTGAAGGCTTCAGGGTACCTCCTCATCTCTTTTTCAGTCATGGGGGATTTCGTAGCTGGGGGATCTTTCTCGACCCCAGGATCTGGAGTGTGGATCTGTTCATGCAGAGCAGCTGTAGATCTCAGGCTCAGGGCATGCTGACATTTGGGGGTGTTAGCGCCCCATGTTCTGGGGAAGCCTGATGGCCACTCCTTTCTGGGGGGTGGTGCACAGCAGTGTCTCCCTCTCCAGGGGTCCACAGTGGTGATGACTTGGTTGCCTCAATGGGGAAAGTGGCTGGTGTCCCCTGCAGCGTAGGCTGCTGAGGTCCATGCCGATGACCACTATGGGATCTTCTGCTATGAAAGCCGTGGCGAGTCCGGCTGTCGAGGTCCTCAGTGGCCAAAGCTGCCAGGGTCCTCTGCAGAGCTGGCCACTGGGGGTTGCAATGGCACCCACTGCGTGGCTGATACTGAGCGCCCCTTGCCTTCTTCGTTCCTGTCCATCTCCCGACGTCTCAGCCCGTCTCCCCAGCACCCCTTCTATACAGTTAGTCTCTTTTTATTTTTCTGCTCTGTTGCTTTACGTACTTAATTGGACACAGGAGGCCCGCCCCACCCCCCAGCCATTTTCCTGTTGTCAGGGGATGAAGGCTGGCGTCTCCCACTCTGCCGTCTTACTGATGCCCCTGCGAACTGTCTTTTCAGTGGAAGTTATCTGCTGATCTGTTGGCTTCACCATACGTGAAAAATAAAACCTACTTTTAAAAACACGTGTAAAGTGGTGCCATGAAAGGAGAATTTCATTCATTCTGACAACAGCACCTAAGTGAGACTGTCAGTCTCGGGCAGCATTTGGCAAAGGACAGTAAATACTTTAGGCTTCGCGGGCCACATATGATCTCTGTTTTCTCTCCTTCCTCTCCTCCCCTGCCTTCTCCTTCTCTTGCTTTGACAACCCTTTAAAGGCCATTATTAGCTCCGATACTGCACAGAAGCAGCCTATCAGCTGGATTTGGCACACAGGCCATAGTTTGCCAGCCCCCTCATCTAGAGACTTCTGCTGCCATCACCTGCCTGCTTGCTCCAGTCTCTTCTTGGACTCTGAGGAGCCCTGTGTTCTCCCAGCACACCCATATTTTCTTGAGTTAGCCAGCATCAGATTCACTGGCTTGCAGCTGATGTAGTCAACTGGTTCAGGTAAATGGGTACCTTGCCCAGCTTAAGAAGCGGTCCAGTGAGGAAGTGCTTTGGATTTGGGTGGGGTCGGATCACCGAGTAACAGCAACAGCAGCCACAACAACAACAAACAACAAGGACAAGGACGTTTGACATTTGGATGGAGTGTGCGTCAGGTGCTGGGCCTATGCCAAGTGCCTTTTTTCATTATCTCGTTTAATCCTCACAGTCGCTCTGGGAGATACGTGACTAGCATTATCACCGGTTTACAGTTGAGAAAACTGAAACTCAGGTTAGGTGGCGACCTAAGGTCTCAAGGTAAGGAGAGCCCAAATCAGGATTTGAACTCAGGTTTGTCTAACTCTGGAACCAGAGTTCTGTTGCCCCGCTGTCAGTGACGGCTCTAATTCCCTATGTCCACATCCATTGCTTAGAGAGGAATGCCTGCCTTTCAGAATTTCAGGAAATGATCGCTACCACAGGACTGTCAAAATGGTGTTGAAGAAAGGCCACTGGAAGGGATTTGAACTATCGTGCCGAGGACCCCTGACAGGGTGCTTTTGAGAGATGACAACAGTTGGGACACCAAGGAATCCGGGCCACCCAGAAATTCAGGGCACCTACTCTTGGTGTTTCACAGGGAAATTGGTGCAGATGAAATAGAGAGCCTGCCCACTTTTCATAGGTTAAGTCCCACGGGATCTCCTTTTTGGCAGATAAACGGCAGTCTGTGTGGAAGGTTGCCAGTTATTATCCGCAAGCGTCTCTGTGTTCATGCTGAACTTGTAGAATTGACTGAGTTATTTCTGGGCCCTTGGAATTGTTGGGATTGCTGGGACTGATAGAAACTGCCTCAGCACTCTGCTAGCCCATACGCAAGCCACGTGGGAGCCACCCAGCTTCGGTGGGGAGGCGCTTAAGGTCAGAGTTAGCATGGGGCAGGTCCCCTGTGGTGGTGCATTTGTGGCGTCTGTGTATTTTAACATCTATCAGAACTAGGGTGAAAGATCTAGGCCTGTGCTCTCCCACAGAAACATAATGTCAGCCATATATATAGTTTAAATTTTTCTGGTCATTCTATTGAGAAAAGTAAGCATGTGACTGCACCAAATCTTGCACGTGAATGTTTGTAGCAGCATTATTCATAATAGCCAAAATGTGGAAAAAGCCAGACTGATGAATAGCTACACTAAATGTGATATAGCCGTACAATGGAACATTATTTGACAGTTAAAAGAAATGAAGTACTGACACATGCTACGAAACATGGATGAACCTTGAAAACATGCTGAGGGAAGGAAGCCCGTCACCAAAGACCACGTGTGACTCCACTTCCACGAAATGTCCAGAAGAGGCAAAGCCGCAGAGACAGAAAGTAGACGCGCGGGTGCCTGGGGCCGAGGGAAAACGCCACATGGGGAGCGACTGCTCACGGGCTCGGCGTTTCTTTTCAGGGCGATAAAAATGATCCAAAATTGATGGTGGTTATGGTTGCACGAGTTTGCGAATATACTAAAAACCAGTGAATTTTATACTTTAAATGACTGAATCGATTGTATGACATGTGAATTATATAGCAACACACCTTTTAAAAAGAAAGGTACATTTTTATAATTTAACTCAAAATATCCGAAATCAGTGTAAAACATTAATGAGATGTTTCACATTGTTATTGTTTTGGTAACAAGTCTTTGAAATCTGGTGTGTATTTCACAGTTAAGGCACGTCGCTTTGGGCCAGCAACATAGCAGATGCTCAGCAGGCACTTTGGTTACTGGCTTCCGTACTCGAAGGCACAAATCTAGGCGCTTCGTACCTTTCTGCCAGTAGAAATCTCTCTCTGTCCTCCTCCTCTACAAGCTCACACAGGCCTGGGCTCCAGTCACTTTCTTCCATCTACTAGTAGTATAACCTTGAGCTTGTACTTATTTTTTCTAAATGAGTTTTCTGTGAAATGGGCACCATTAAGGAGGGATTGTGGTCAGGGCGAATTGAGATCATCAGTGGTGAAGCCTGGCACATGAGCTCTTATTATTTCTTGATCTCAGGGGGCAGGGAAGCCTGTGTTCTCAGGTGGGAAAGACTTGGAACCAGGGAGCCTTGGCCCATACACTGATCCTGTCACGCCCGCATACCTGCCACGCCCACAGCGCCTTTGAAGGGCTTCTTCACTGCACGTCAGGATCCAGGATGCAGCTGATCGTCCCTGGAGGAATGGGGGCCCACCCTAATTGTCCCTGGAGGAATGGGGGCCCACCCTAAGGGCAGACAATATCTAGGCCCGTCCCACCGTGAGAAATCCAGCCCACGGAGATACTGGGGGCCAGCTGAACCACTCAGAGCCTTGCTTTTGGCGGATCTGAACTTGAGACCTGGAGGAAGGGCTGGTGTCAGTATGGGGGGCAGAAGCAGAGACGCAGGAGGAAAGTGGTAGGTGGAGACCTTGAGTCAGCATAAACCGTGGGTGAGAGGAGCCACGAATTCACAGGAATTAGGAGCCCCCAGAAACTGAGACAGC
>NW_011889095.1:70664-76502 GCF_000151845.1 Pteropus vampyrus | reverse complement strand
CTGCCTGCCACAGCAGCAGCAGCTCAGTACCCCCCTCTCCCCCTCTCCCCCGCCGCCTGGCATCCCTGTGCCCGGCGTACCCCAAACAGCCCAGTGACTCCTCCTCTGAAAGAGGAGGCTAAGCCCAAACCGACCCCCAGTTTACCGTGGGCTTTGCGATGGCCTTGCCAAGCACCTTCTCACGCTCGTTTCTCTTTATGAATAATTTGACACCGTGATGACTCCTTTGAGATCTAAGTCAAACGGGAGGTCCTCTCTGCAGCACCGCAGGACTCCCTGTAGGTGGCAGCATGTGACCACAAATGCCCTGAATGTGGGTTCCCAGAGATGAAGACCAGGCTGCAGAGAGGGCTTGGGAGATGCTAGATGGAGCTTTTGCTAGCCACCGGGGAGAGGAGGGTGCAGGAGGCAGGCGAGAGGTCAGTGGGCATGTTGCGGGCCTTGAGGCAAGAGGGTCCTGGCTCGAGGTGTGGAGGAGGGAGGAGTGATCCACCCACCCGTCCATATTGAGTACCTGTGCCAGGCTCTGGGGGTGCTGCAGTAAACAAGACGGACACGGGTGGTCCCTGACCATGCTAGGCTGGCACCCTAACTTAGAACCCTTTCTTTACATCCATCACGTAGCACACCCCTTTGCCTTCTGGGCTTGCCTCCCCATCTGCAGAGTGGGGTAATAAACCATGCACCTCACGGGTTGTGGTGAGTCTGAGGTGCTGCCTGCCTCCCAGTCTGTCTGTCCTTCCTTTCCCTCAGCCCCACCCCTCCCTTTGCAGGAACGGAAAGCCCTGCTGAACCGTGAGGTCGATGTCCTCTGTATCAGAGGGAGGCACCAGCCCGTCCTCCCCTTCTGCAAGGTCGGTTTAAGCCTTAGACTTGAAGGAATCCCTCGGGCCTGTGAATACCTCAGAAACCTCAGAGGCTTGACTTTGATGATTCATATCTATTCTAAGCTCCAGTGAAAAAATGTTTCTAAGGAAATGAGTTGGAGACCTTATTCTATTGATAGATCTCATACATGCTGAGGTACATGTACCTGTATACACACCCATACATGTACACACACTGACAGATATCATATATCCACACATGTACATGCCGATAGATATCATACATGCTGATATAGATGTACATGTATATACATCCATGCACGTACACACACTGACACATATCACATATATACATGTGCAGACTGATATATCATACATAGTGATACACATATACATGTAGACATAAACATCTATTCATATATACACATTGATACATATATATACATATGTGTACATACTGATATATATCATATACACATATACACACCGATATATGTCAAATATATACATATACACATGTATAACATGCTGATATTCATATACATATATGTGCATGATATATATGTAGACATGTATATACTTACAGACATTCTGATGTGTCATATCCACATACATGTATATACACCCTGATATAGATATCATGTATGCTGATATATGTATGTACTTCTATATCTACGTACACACATGATATATATGCACACATACGCTTACCCATGAGAATAACCGCTACTGTCTTTCATTGAGTGCAAGGTTGTTTTTATCTTTCTAGCTGGTTGTAAAGACCTTTGGACCAGTCCGTAGTGCTATTGCTAGCATTTCTACTATTATTACTCTCTTTCTAACGTTATTATTCCCTGCCCCATCACTTCCTAATGTAAACCAGATGTCATCTGGGGGACTTTTCGTGCCTTGTGATCTCAGTAAAATCTCTCCGAATGTCCCTTCTTCCGCCCCTGCCTCCATCCCATTTCTGAGGCGGTCCCAAGGCCTCTCTAGCATTTCTGCTGACTCCTGGCTTTTTCCTGTGCCTAGGGTTCTGTTTCCTGGTGGATGCCTTTGACCTGCAGCATATTGCATTCTTCGTGTGTGTTTTTTAACAGCAATAACAACCACGGAAAATCATTCACATGATTCGCACTAGGCCTCTGTGACTTTAGGAGGCTGGGAGGGACTTGTGGGGGGCGTCCTGGGAGGGACCACATTTCATTCTCGTAACTCCATCCCCCTTGCTCACGCTCTGCCCGCTGTGAGCTGATATGCCCCAGGCACACCAAGTCCTTCTCCACCTCTTATGCCAGCCCTATCCCTGGACGACTGGGGATTCTTTGAAGCTGGGGAGCCAGCTGGCAGAAAGCCTCCTGGAAACTCACGAGGTGTGATCAAACACACAGACTCTAAAGTCAGATATTTGACCTGTAAAAGTGGGACAATGGGGGAGAAGAAGCATCTCGAGGAGAGAAAGACGTTAAGACTTGGCTTTGACCACTTTGAATTTGTGATGCCACATCGGACATCCATGGGCCTTGGTCTGGTATTCAGGGTGAGGCCGGAGGAGGCCGTGCAGATTCAGGAGTACGCCATTTTGAGAACGCCTTGAGAACAGACCCTTCTCTTAGGGAGTGTGTGGCCTCTGACCCCCGGCCCTGGCACTCACCGCGCCTGCACGCCCCTTCCTCCCTTTGCTTGACCAGCTCCCAGCATCCTGTGGGAGGCAGGCTGCATCTGCCTGGGCTGGATTAGGTGCCTTTGTTGACACACAGAGGCCTAAGACCTCAGGCAAACATGCTCCCTTTTCCTAGACACCTCTGAGGCAGGCTGGCATGAGGACCAAGCATCCTGATGGCCATATGGCTTTGCTTCTCTCCTCAGTTAATTGACTTAGATATTGTATTAAGGGACCCTGCTGGCAGGTGCTGGAGCCTGTTAGGAACCCTCTTTCAACAAGGCAGCTCGCGACAGAAAAAGATTATTTATTTTACCTCATCTAGCATGTGAAATCTAGGAAACCTAAAATATTGTGGTCTGACTTAGGGCACCAGGGAGCTTTCACGGCCTGTTGGAATATCACATATGAAATCTAGTTGTGAATGTGAAGTGGTGGTTTGAGAAGGCTCAGAGAAGTGAGGTGACTTGCCCCGGGGCACACAGCTGATTGGGTCAGAGCTGAGATTCGAACCCAGGTGTGTCTGACCTGGAGTAGGTTCTTTTCAGTACAGGATTCATCCAGCCTCACACACCTGTTCTGGAGGAAGGGAGGTATGCGGGGGTTGCTGCCACAGAGAGAGGAGCTTGTTGGGTGAGACTGTGAGCTGGTCCTGGACCCCATGAGGCTTTGGGGTGAAGAAGTGGCAGGGGACATCCCCACATGGAGATGCAGGCTCCAGACTGGAGGAGGGAGGCTGACGAGAGGTCCCTGGTTGGGGGTGCCCATGTGCCAGCCTGTATAAAGTGGCAGACGGGGTAGGTGGGAGGAGGGAAGTGGCATGTATCCAGGACCACAGGAAGTTCCAGATTCTGGTTAGCAATCGGAAAGTCCCAGCAATTCCTCTTTCAGCTGAAAACCAGAAGGAGATAAGGTTTTTCTTTTTAAAATAGAGACAAATGCCACAGCATTTGCAAAGGAAGCAGTGGTCTGCAGAGTTGGGCTGGAAGTCACTGCAGAAATGTGATAGTCCCCAGAAAAAAAGTCTTAAAATTCAGCTGGAGTAGGTCAGCGCTCAAAGTTCTTCATAGTGGGGTGGGGGGCTCCCAGAGGAGCTACTGGGGTACGAGAGGAGGAGATGAGATGCTGCACAAAACAGGAAAAAAGAAGCCAGAACTGCAACATGGCAACGAGAAGGACCATCTCCAGCATCATTATCCCTGTCACCACTGTCACCAGCAGCAGCAGCAGCAGCTAGAGTGAACCTCGACCCTCAAGTGACCTCCCATCGCTTTCAGAGTCAAAGCCGTATTTTCTCACTGGCCTAAGACGCCCCAAGCCTCCGACTCCCCGGAGCCGCCCAGCCCTCACTGCCGGCCATGCTCCCCTCCGCTCTCGTCCTGGTGTGTCCTGGTGGCATGCCACCATACCAGACCCCTCCTACCCCAGGACACTGGCACTTGCTTTCCCTCTGCCCGGTGTGCTCGGCCCAACATCCTCACGGCTTCCTCCCTCTAGTCCTTTGGGTTTTTCTCCCAGGCTGCCTCAGCAAGAGGTAACTCAGCAGGACCGTCCCAGATGACGTCATTTAAATTTGCAACAGCCCTTCCTCTCCTGCTCCTGGAGTCCCTGCCCGCCTCTTCATTTAAATACAGGCCCCCCACCCCCAGGACTTCCCGCCATCCTCATACTACACACATGCACGCATGCAAACACACACGCACACACATACACACATGCGCACACATGCACACGCACACGAACACACACATACACACGTGTGCGCACATACACGCACACACGCACACACACATACACATGCACACACGCACACATACACACAATGCACACATGTGCACAAACACACTCGCGCGCACACACACATGCACGCACGCACACGTGCACGCACACACACATACACACGCACACGCACACGCACACGCACACACACATACACATGCACACACACATACACACAATGCACACATGCGCACAAACACATGCACGCACGCACACGTGCACGCACGCACACACATACACACATACACATGCACACACACACACACACATACACAATGCACACACATACACAAGCACGCACGCACATACACACGTGCGCGCACATACACGCGCACACATGCACACACACACATGCACATGCGCACACACATATACACGTGCACACACATGCACAATTTTTTTCATATTGCATATTTTTGTTTCTGGTGTGTTTCTCGCCACGTGAGTGTAAGCTCGCCGAGGGCGGGGCTTCTGGACCGTGCCGGGTGTGCAGCAGGCCCTCAGTCTTTGCCCCCGAGCACAGGTTTCTGCCTGGGAGCTGTGGGCTGAAGCAGCGTGTCTAATACGGCCAGTGTGTGGGAGCCCTGTTGTGAAGGGACTGGTTTTGTAGGTCTCCAGGACCCAGGGTGAGACTCTTTACTGCTTGGGCAGTGTCTGGGACCAAAAACCAATCCCGTCCCGGTGGGAATCACCTGTGACTCACTGCTAATGGGGTAAGCGGACCTGCTTCTTTAGTCACCAGTGAAAATGTCCCATCCCTGTAACTAATGGCTCACAATTTATTCAGTGGGAAGGAGGAAGGATATGCAGAAAGAATGGGGCGCCCTCGTGGGGTGGAGCGTCAGGCCTTACAGTCGAGTCGCTCTGAGTAATTGACTCACGATGCTCTGTGTCAAGGAAATTAGGTCCAATCAGGAGCTGTCTCTGCAATTTCCTCTAATCGTCGCCAGTGCCATGAGGGATAATGAGTTTTGGGCACGAGGGATTCAGATGTGGTAAGCCAACAGAGTCGTTTTGGTCTTCGATCTGAGATAGGCGGACTCTGATATGCTCTTTCTTCTTATTGGAAGGCTCCTTCTTTAGCCAGAATTTTATATGTCCAGAGGGTGCTAGACCGGGGAGAAGGTGGAGAGATGCAGACCTGGGATTAGGCCACCAGGCCTGGACCCCAGCGAGCTAGAAGCTGCCTAGCTGAAGGGACATGTTCTTGGACTACTTACTCCCCACACAGAATCCGTCACCACGTCCCTCGGCTTGGCTTCCAGACCATCTCTCGGCTCTGTCCTCTCCTCTCCGCCCCACTGACACCATCGTCTCTCGTCTGGCGACTGCAGTGGCTGCTGAGCTGGCCTCTGCTTCCTCTCTCAGTCCCCTCCTTCATCCCCCGCTCAAGAGAATGATGACCGTTTTACATGAACGAGTGAACACCCGTCACGGTCTCCTCAGGAACACCCCCGTGCGGCCCAGACCTGGGCTGTGGCAGGTGTGAAGTGCTTTGTGTCCCTAGGTGGCAGTGTGGTCCATCTGCAAAGGCGCAGGACTGGGAGCAGATTCCAGTCGAGACCCAGA
>NW_011889095.1:64761-67019 GCF_000151845.1 Pteropus vampyrus | reverse complement strand
AGTGGGGGAGGAGAAGGCGGCGGCCCTGTCAGAACCGGATCCTAGGGCAGCAGGTCTGATTAAAGAAAGATAAAGTCTTCTCTCTGCTGTGTCTTGCGAGGAGAGCCCAGCAATCGATAGGGCTCACAGATCGGTGGAGGGCGCTTGGAGCCTGGCAGCATGGGGCTTTTTAATTAAACTCATCACTGTGAGGAAAGGTAGCTGTCTTGTTTCTTGCATTTCTGCCTGCCTGCCAGAAACGGAAGAAACCAGCACACCGCCAGAGGTTCCGAGGCTCTCGAGGAGGTGGTCTCTGGTTTTGGGAGGGCCAGACCCTGCTGGGATGAACACCTGGATGGTCAGGGTGTCGGGTCTCAATTCCAGAGACGCAGGGGCTGTCCTGGGCATTTAGACGCCCTCGGCAGGTGTGATTATCAATTGCACTTCCTGGCAGGGTGACAGACCTTCTCAGCCAGCCCTGATTTTTCTTCCAAAGCCCTGGGTCTACTTAAAGATGTAAACGTTACTTTTAAAAAAGATTTCCTTTTATTATTAAATAGAGCTTCACTACTTAAGTGCGGGTCATGGACCAGCAGCATCAGCGTGTCCTGCTGGGACCGAGTAGAAATGGAGACCTCAGGCCCCGCCCCAAACCTCAGTTGGAAGCTGCATTTTAGACCCAGCGAGAAACGCTGAACCGCGAGACCTGGAATAGAAACCAGCCCAGCACCGCCGCCTGCGCGTCTTCATTTAAATCCTGGAAAAAAGTTTAAAAAAGTGTGCAGTTCATGAGACAATTGGAATAGTTGGATATTCGAGGACAAGAAGCGATTACTAACTTGTTAGGTGTGATAATGGTAGCGTGGTTGTATTAAACAAGAGCCCTTCTGTTTTAGAGTTACGCTTAGACATGCAGATGGACTGATCTCTTGTCTGGCATTTGCTTCACAATACTGGAGTGGGTGGAGCCTGGGGCGTGGACAGGGCCGCACTGGCCGTGGGTTGATGGCTTGGTGATCTGGGTGGTGGCAGCATGAAGCTGCATTATACTGGTTCGTTCACTTAGTGCATGTTTAAAACTCTCCGTAATAAACAGTTAAGACTCTGAAAGAGAACATTCAGATAGAAATCGCATAAAACGTGATGGGAACGCCATGGCGTTGTGCATGAGCTATTCACGTGAGCATCTGTGCGTCTATCACGAGATCACTGCAAGCCACGTGTCTCGGTGGGTGTCGCCCCCGGCTGCCATGGGATCACCTGGGAAGACTTTACAAAATAATGATGCTGAGCCCCTCCAGATGGTTGAAACGGTCCCTGGGGGCTGGAGCATTGCAGCTGAGCATCTGAGCTTTTCTGAGTTTTCAGGTAACTGTCTCTGTGCTCGAGTTTCTCCATGACCTCCCCCGCTCCGTTGCATGAAACAGGCCACCTCGCCGATCGTTTCTCTTGAGGACCGAGGTGCTGGATTGTTTCATAAACACAGGTTACATTGGGCAGGGGACACTGAGACCCATTTTTTTTAAAAATAATGATGGCAGTCACCACTTACTGAGTGCTTTCCACATGCCTGGCACCGTACTGGGTCCTTTATACGCCTTTATGACATCTAATCCTGCAATGGCGGGGTCAACATCACCG
The DNA here is from genome assembly GCF_000151845.1 of Pteropus vampyrus. NCBI lineage: Eukaryota > Metazoa > Chordata > Mammalia > Chiroptera > Pteropodidae > Pteropus > Pteropus vampyrus. The sequence continues at coordinate 65,399 of NW_011889095.1, read as the reverse complement.
TTTCCATTTTCTGAATGAAGGCACAGGCTCAGGGAGACGAGGTGACTGGTCCAAGGCACCCAGGTTAGAACGTGCAGAGTGTCTGCCTCGGCGCCTCTCCTGAGGGCAGTTTTGGGCCAGGGGATAACCGAGGAAGAACGAAAAGTGTACTTCCGTTACGGGGCTTTGATGAAAATCACTTTGAGCTGTTTCCAGGTACGTCACCCAGGGACGTTCTTCATGTCCTCAGCTCAGCCTCTTACTTCTCAAAGGTGCGTCAGTTGTCTCAGGGGAGGCAGGAAATGCCTCTGCATTTCAAGTGACCCCGCGGCTGAAGTTGAGTTAGTCGCACTCTCCTCCGGCCTCACGAGGCACCTGTCCAGGCCCTTAAGCGCCGTCAGCATCAGCCCTCACTCACGGTGCAAGGCTCCCACCTGCCCTTGTAAGGACAGGCTCTGCCTCGTAGCTGCTTCTGTGTCTGTGAAACCCAGCCCAGGGGGTGGCACATGTCTGCGATGGGAATGACAGGACGAGGGCCTTGGTCAGCCACCAAAGCTGGGGGCAGAGCACACGATCTACTGATACAGGGCCCAGGGGCAGAGCATGTCATAGACAGGTGCAGGGCAGTGGTAGGCCCTGGGTCTCAGTCCAGACTGCCT
>NW_011889095.1:59789-63731 GCF_000151845.1 Pteropus vampyrus | reverse complement strand
TCAGGGGGTGGGCCAGGTGGTGGTGACAGCTCCCATCCTGAAGGCTTGCTGGGAGGTTTGAGATGGAACACCTGAAGTTCAGGCTGGCCCAAGTATGGGTTCCATACCTGTCGGCTCGGCCCCCTTCCTTCCAACCAGGGCTACTCTTGTCATTGTCTGTTCTGCAGACGGTAGAGGAAGGTTCAAGAGTCTAAATAAACGTGCCCAAGGTCGCACAGCCCACGAGTGTTCAGCCTAAATAACGTGCCCAAGGTCGCACAGCCCACGAGTGTTCACACTGCGGGGCTGTGCTGTCCCATGTGCCTAGGGCGAGGAAGGGAGTGGATTTTAAATCGTATTTAACTTTAACTAATTTATATTTAATTTAGAAACCAAAGCAGTGTAAAGTGTTTTCTGTGAAAACAACTTGATTGTTTCAGTGGGATTCCATTTCACTTTAACTGTTGAAAATTGTATGTCCAGATTAAACTGTTATAAAAGATCCAGGCGCATCTGAGGACTTACTGTACAGAAGAATGTGAAACATCTCAATAATTTTTTTATATTGATTACATGTTGAAATTATAATGTCTTGGATATGCTAAGCCGAATAAAACATGTTATTAAAGTTGTTTTCGGCTTTTAACAATACTTTTATTTTTCATTTTCTTAAAAAAATTAAACGTATTGGGATAACACTGGTTGATAACATTATAACATTTCAGGTGTACAACTTGATAATACGACATCTGCATACGCTGTTGTGTGCTCGCCACTTGAAGTCACGTCCGTCCGTCACCGTGTCACCATATGTTTGACCCCCTGAACCCCCTTCATCCTCTCTCCACCCCTTTCCCCTCTGGTGCCCATCATTCTGTTATCTGTATCTGTGAGTTTGCTCCTTGCTTGTTTGTTTTGTTTGTTTGTTTGTTTGTTGCTTTTTGTTTTATATCCCACATATGAGTGAAATCATACGGTTCTTGTCCCAGCTGACTTATTTCACTTAACATGAAACTCTCAAGATCCATTGTGTTGTCACAAATGGCAATATTTCATCTTCTTTATGGCTGGGTAGTATATCTCCTTTATCTAATCATCCATTGAAGGACACTTGGGTTGTTTCCACGTCTTGGTCACTGTAAATAATGCTGCAATGAACATGTAGTACATACATTTATGAGTAAGTGTTTTTAAATTTTTTTGGATAAATACCCAGAAGAGGGATTGCTGGGTCATATGGCAATTCTTAATTTTTTGAGGAAACTCCATACCGTCTTCCATAGTGGCTGCACCAATTTACATTCCTGCCAGCCATGTACAAGGGTTTCCTTTCCTCCATATCCTCTCCAGCACTTCTTTCTCATCTTACTGATAATAGCCACTCTAGCAGGTGCGAGGCGGTATCTCACTGTGGTTTTGATTTGCATTTTGCTTATAGCTAGTTGAGCATTTTTTCATATATCTGTTGGCCATCTGCATGGCTTCCTCGGAAAGGTGTCTATTCAGGTCCTCTGTCCATTTTCTCATCGATTTGTTGTTGTTGTTGAGTCGTATGAGTTTTTTATATGTTTTGGATATTAGCTCCTTATTGACGGTATCGTTTACAAATAACTTCTCCCATTCAGCTGGTTGCTTTTTTCTTTTGTCGATGGTTTTTTTTGCCATCAGAAACCTTTTAGTTTGATGTAGTCCCATCTATGTGTATTTGTTTTTACTTCCCTTGCCTTTGAGGCTAAGTTTACAAAGACCCATCTGAGACCAAGGTTCACAAGTTTATTGCCTACGTTTTCTTCTGTGTGTTTTATTTCAACAACACTTTTAAATCATGGCTACTAGAACATTTAAAACGACAGAAGTGCTTTGCAGTATAATTCTCTTGGACAGAACTGAGCTAGAATATGAACCCAGAGAATCTGAGTCTGGAGCTCAGGCTTTTGACCACTCACTACATTGTATTGTCTGCCCGTTGAGTGCAGGGGTGCGTCCTGCACCCACGTTGGTGCGTGGAGGGCGCAGCAAACTTGGGAGTTCCCCTGAACATCAGACTCATCTTCCCCCAGTGCCTTTTCCAAGACCTTCTTCTACTTAGAGTGGCCCTTTGGATGTGATGACCTTCCAGCAGCCTCAGCTGACCAAGAGGTTATTGTGTTTGTCAGCAGAACAAAGTGTTCCTTCATGCTCATTCCCGCATCCATTCGTTCATCGAATGCCTATTGAATTCCTGATGTGTGCCAGGCTGGGGATACAACAGTGAACAAAACAGACAACAACTACTGTCCTTGTGGAGTTTATGTTCTATTGGGGATAAAAAAAGAAACATACATGAAATTATAGGAACTTAGCGATGAGCGCTAAGAAGCAGCAGAGAGGGAGGTGGACGGCAGGTGCTGAGGACTGTTAGTTCCATGGCTGCTGTCACTAATCACTACAAGTGCAGCGGCCTGAGACAATCCGTGTTTATCACCTTCCGGCTGTGGAGGTCAGAGCTGAACGTGGGTCGGCAGGGCCGCCTGGAGGCCTCCGGGGAGAACCATCTCCTCGCCTCCGAAGGCCGCCCACGGTCCTCGGTTCCGGCCCCGCATCGCTCCCACCCCTGCCTCGCTGTCATGTCTCCTCCGCTGACTCTGACCTTCCTGCCTCCCTCTTATGAGGACCCCGCGATTCGGTTGGGCCACCCAGGCAGCCCCCTCACCTCCAAGTCTGTAACCGAATCACCTCTGTGACATCCGCAACCTCCCTTGTGCGATGCGAGGTAACATATTCATAGGCGTTGGGGATTAGGATGTGGCCACCTTTGCAGGAGGGACATTATTCCGTCTACCACGGGGACTGACACTTAAGGTGGCCAGGGAAGGACCCACTGAGTTGATATGGAAGACCTGAAGGAAGCGAGGGAGGGAGTCATGCAGACACCCGTGGAGACAGCCGTCCAGGCAGCGGCGAAAGCATGTGCAAAGGTCCTGAGGTGACAGCGGGGCGTCCGGAGCTGAGAGATCCAGGGGCAGGATGCCGGGACTGAGGTCAGAGGGCGAAATGCGGAAGGAGGGGGCAGATCGTGGAGGGCCTCGGGGATGATTTTAAGAAACGTATCTGTATTCGGAGTGAGATGAGAAGCCTTTAGACGCTTTCTCTAAGTATATGTTCAGTAATTATCAATGAAAAAAGAATCTAAAACAGAGCGAAAGTGGAGAGAGAAACGAAAATGGGGCCGAACGTGAGAGAAGGGAATGCGGAGGTTGGAAAGTGACACAATCGCATGCAGGGGTCGGAAAATGCGAGGAACTGAGCCTTGACTGGACGAGCCGGAAGGGCTAATGTCTTTATTCCTCAAAGACCTCGAAGAAATCAATCAGACAAATCCTGGAACTGGGTAGAAGAACAAGCAAAAGGGCGCGAACAGACAACTGGAGAAGATGAAATGCAATTAGCTAAGCACGTGGGAAACCATCAGCCTAACTAGGAGTCTAAGAAACGCAAATGACAACGACACTCGCTTCCTGTCCACCTAGTAAGGAAATTAACTAGGACAATGCCAGTTTGGCCAGTGGAGTCAGGTGGACACAGGGACCCTGGACGCAGTGGGAACCGGGGCTTTGACCCTTTTGGAAGACAGTTTCACACTGGGTGTCGAAGCCTTAAACGTGTCATGCTCATTGGCACGATAAGCCGCTTTCTGGTCACCCAGCCCAGGGACGTAATTCTAAATCCGGAGAAAGCTTTATTCACTGCAGCCAAATGGTAGAGACGACGAGACTGTGGGCGATAAGTTGAAGAGGATGTGAGCGTCATTCCTTTGATATTTTGGTCAAAAAATATTAATTAAATGCCAGTTGTGTGCAAGGCACTGCTCTTGGTGCCAGGGATACAGCTGTGAACAAAATATCCCAACCCCCCTGTTCTCGTGGGACTCGACTTCTGGTGAAGGAAACAAAAGGCAAAGACATGAACGTGTAATACGATGAG
>NW_011889095.1:49055-58009 GCF_000151845.1 Pteropus vampyrus | reverse complement strand
TAATTTATAGTGTGTTCGACCAAACACAGAGATCCGACTGGTTGACTTTTGGTTTTGTCACACAGCATCGCTGTTGGCTTAGAACGTGGACGTGGTATGCTGCACAGCGTGAGTTGGTGTCTCAGCTCTCCCGCTTTTCGGAGGTGGGATCTTGGGCAAGTCTCTCTGTAACTCAGTCCCCCCATCTGTAAAATGGGAATGATGACGACACTCCTCTCGAGAGGTTGCTGTGAGGATTTAATACATGGAAGGAGCTTGGGACGGAGCTGGGAAGGTGGTGAGGCTGCATACGTATGAATATTCTTCGGGCTGGGTGAGGGAGAGAACATGGCATCTCTACATCATTTATTTCACGTGAGCCCCAGACTTAATGATCGATATAACACCCGAATAGGAATGCGTTTCTCTTACCCCGGTGATATAATCATATATAATAATGCCACTTACATAAGCGTCCTTACCTCCTCGTTAAATCCGCCCACACTCTGCTCCACTTCCTGCCGTTAAAGAATTTTTTTCCCAGAGGGAAAAAGACACCCGACTTTATATTAATTATCACTTTAAAGCGGGGACCAGTGGGGCTGCTGGAAAAGGTGTATTTGGCAGTGTTCTTGATTTGGGGGAGTAAAGTCTTTCGTCTGGAAGCAGTGAGTCAGGATGGAGACCTCAAAGGGACCAGCGGAATCGCAGAGCTGGAGGCAAAGCACAGCCTCCCCCGACCCGGCAGGCTCGGCCCCGCCTTGGAGGAAAAGCGGCCGCGAGCCAGCGCTCTGCGGGTGAATGCCGGGCTGCTGTTCCTCTTTCTTCTTTTCTTTAAATCTGAAACGTGTTCTACATGTGATGCAGGCTCATTGCGGAAAATGTAGACAAGAGAGGGGAACAAAATGGAAGCGTAAAAGTCAGAGTTCGTTCAGCTCTAAGTGTCAGAGCTCAAACTGGCTGCAGAGATTCAAGAGACTATATAGGCTCAGACACCAACGGTGGTCCAGGAATGAATGGGTCCCGTATCCAGGGCTCGGGCAGCCCTGACAGGGTACCACCTCTCTCTCTCTCTCTCTCTCTCTCTTCTCTCTCTCTCTCTCTCTCTCTCTCTCTCTCTCTCTCTCTCTCTCTCTCCCTTTCTCCAATAGGCCTTCTCCAGGAGGGAGAAAGGTGGATGCTCGCTAACCCAGGCTAATCCCTATCCATCCAACGAACCTACTAGAAAGGAAGTCCTTTCTCGGAGGTCAGGCCGGCAAGTCTCAGGGAGGGACTTGGTCAGTTGGGTGTGCGTCACGCGGCCATCCTTGAGCCAATCCCTGAGGTCACGAATAAAGTTCTGTGATTGGTCAGGTCAGTGAGCAGTAGGTTTCCTGCAGGAAGGAGGGATTCTGTTCCAGAAGAAGAGAGAAAGAAAGAATTGAAAATGATGGGTGTCACTGTCAGAAGCGAACACGCATCTCTAGGACGCCCACCGAGAAATAATGACTGCTGATTGCTTCATATAGATCCTTTCGGAAGTCCTCATCCCTCCCTTATCCCACCTAATCCTCCCCCGAGCTCCAGGAGACAGGTTCCACTGTTGGATCCATTTTGTAGATGAAACTTAGGGATGACATGGCTAGTAAACGGCAGAGCCGGGCACGCACTCAAGTCTCTGCCACTCCAGTGTCATGTTCTTGACCGCACCTATACGCCAAACTTCTGTGAGTCTTAGTTTGCTCATCGATTCAGTCATCGAATATTTACTGAGCACCTACTAGGTGCCAGGTGCTCTGCTGCTGACGAGGGCAGACAGGACGGACGAAATCTCTGCTACTGTGGTGTTTACAATCTCCTCTTACTCTAATCTGCAAAAGGAGATGACACGATCCCTCTTTCAGGGTTGCTGTAGGGATTAGGGACATGCGTGCCTGGTCCGTAGTAGGTGCTCGATAAATGTTGGCTCCCGATCTCCTTGACCCCCAAGAGCTGGTAGCTTTGTATTCACATATGCGGGGGAGGACTGTTGGGGCCAATCCCAAGAGATGGACTGGGTTCTCGTAGAAGGAGGCATGGCACTGCCCTTAAAATTCATGCAGCCCACACCCGATCAACACGCCTGAGCGGCCGCTCCTTTTCCTGGCCTCTGTGGGCAAGACTCAGGCTCCCCCCGCCTCCTCACCGCCCACTTCCCTCCGCATTCTAGCCAGTATCTCACACTGTACACAGGTCTCGACAGACCAAGGGCAGCAGGCGATGCTTTGGGAAACTGTGCAATTTCGAGAAGAACCAGGGAGGCCGGTGGGGGCACCTGGCGCGATGGAGGACAGAGAAAGCAGGAAAGAGAAACGCGTTGCTTAGGGGGCTGAGTTTGCACAGGCGATGAGAGAAAAAACTAGTAACAGTTGTCTGCTTGGGGGTATTTTCCTTTCAGCATCTGGAGCTTCGAAGAACCTGGGTGGGAGAAACCTCCATTTTTAGGGACCTAGGCTGCTATTCATGTACTTTCCATCTTCGCAGCCTGAGTGCTCATCATGTCTTTTTCAGGCTCAGTGTTAATGATTTTCTTTTTTTCCCCTCCAAGGAAGAGAGTTTAACTGCAACGTAACCAATGTACGAAAGCCCGAATTAGACATCTCTCTTACTACAGACGAAATAGTTCAGAAGGGCGATGTCACGGGAAAATTGTACATTTCTTCCCCTAGACCTAGCGGAAGGATCCGGTAGCCGGACACCGCAGCTGGCAGTGGGCTCTCCCATCCGTTACGGTTCAGGTTTTGCTCCTCATCAACCTCGTGACCTTGGGCAAGCGCCCGATGTGTCAGAGCCTGGATTCTCTTACCGTGGGAAGGTGACCGCGAACGACGTTGTAAACTCTGGGGTAGTTTTAGGGGAGGAATAAGTGAGATACGATTTGGCAAGTCTTGGCATGGCATCTGGAATGTATCTACGTTTTATAAATAAGAGCAGGAATTTCTTACTATCAACACCTTCTCGGGAAAGGGTCTGAAGGGCACAGATCAGCGTAGGGGGAGTGAGGTTCCACAGACCTGGCTCCAGCTGCTCGTCCTGCCCCCTCTGGGACCCTCGTCACCCCTCTTCTGGCATGGAGAGAAACTACGGGGAAGGTTGAGGGAATTTTAAGGTCCAAAGAGATAGTAAGTAATAATCTATAACATACTGTATGTATAATATACTATGTAATATATACTTTTTATATATATTTTATATACACTATATGATATATACAAATATACAAGAAACTCTCACTAAAAGCAGGCATATGCGAGCTTTGTTTATTTATTTCCAAGTCTGTCCCTTTGACCCTCACCATCATGGTAATGCCTTAAAGTTGGTATTATTTCAGGAGGGGAACGTGAGCTCAGAATCCATTTTTGTTAATATTTCGTATTGTATCAGAAGACGAAGCATCCGGTTCCAAGGGCGGCTGGAATGTGGGGAAGCCAGGCCGTGGGGAAGGCGGACACCCAGCCCCTCACCCCCAGAATGGTCCTTATTTCCCACGTTCAACCTGGGGGGCGCCAAAGTTTATTTTGCCTGGGAAGGCAGGCTCCCCCATCCCCACCGCCCAGAGATACTCAGTCGAGGACCCTAACCTCAGGACAGGCTCCCCGAGGACCGGCTCCCCGAGCCCACAGGCACGGTCCATTTCCCTGGCACACCTGTACCTTTCACCGCGTTGGTGATACACCTTGAGCCACACCGCAGTCACCGCCTGGCGTTCCGTCACCTGGGACCTCTGGCTCCCTGTGCACACTCACACCCACATGCCCTTTGACTTAGCCTTTTACTGAGTCTTCCATGAGGCTGCAAACTGACCAGCCCTCTGGCTGGCTGGAGCCCTCATCAGGAAACTGTCCCAGACGTGAATCACCTTCTTGGTGCTGCTCCTTTACCAAGGGTCACCGGGAAGGCCGAGCTGATTCCAGCAGCTTCCTTCAGGTTCGCCAGCTCTAGGTGGCCCACACTCGCTAAGCCAAGGTTATTTATTTATTTTTTTCATAAAAAAAAAAAGGTAAAATAAGAAGCGGAGAGGAAATGCGCGTGTTGGTCAGGGGCTCTTTCATCTCAGGACGGCATCCTCGAAAAGCCTTCGTCTCTGGGGCTGCGATGTGGGCGAGCTTGACATACTTTTATATCTGGCCCAGAAATACGCTGAGTAATTCTCGTGCCAGGGATGTGAGGGCGAGGCAGAGTCTGACACATTTCCAAGGCTATCTGGGAACCGGCAACTTAAGTAAAAACGGGGCTTAGACCTTGGACTTGGGATGCCCTTGGGTGGGAGTGCCCTCCCTAAAAGCATGGGTGCCGGCGAGCTCACGACAGCGTCTCAGACACCGGTCGGGCCCCGTGCCCAGGGCGCGACACACGCCACCTCGCTGGTCCCTCAACCGTCCTCTGTTCGTCCCCATTTTACAGATGGCGAAAGCGAGGCTCACAGAGGTTACGTCACTCACTACCTGGCTTGCTCTAGGTGGCTTAGCTCTAAGTGGTAGATCCCGGATTTGAACCCAGATCCTCCTTATCAAAATTCACTCATTTGAATGTACATACACTTCTACGTACATTTTGATGATTTTTTTAGACTTTTAAAAGTTGTGCAACCATCGCTATAATCCAGTTTTCGAAATTTCCATCACTCCAAAAGGTCCCTTGTACTCATTTGAATTCAGTCTTCATTCCCGTCTCTAGCCCCAGGCACCCCGCTAATCTACTGCGCGTTTCTATGAATTTACTTTCTCCTGGACTTATCACATGAATGGAATCGTACAATATGTGGTCTTTTCGCGTGGCCTCTCTCATCTCGCCAGAGGCCCGTCTGTGTTGCTGTGTGGATTAGCGCGTCACTCATTTGCATGAGTACACCACATTTTATTTATTCGTTCACTAACTGATACACATTTGGATTATTTCCATGTCCTGGCTGTTTGGAATAATTCTGCTATACGCATTTGTGAAGATGTCTGTTTTCATTTCTTTTGAGTTAATTCCTGGGAGTGGAATTACTGGGTTTAATGATAAGGTTATGTTTATCTTGATAAGAAACTACCAAGTTTTTTAAAGTGGCTCTGCCATTTTACATTAAACTCAGATCCTTGTGCGTTTAAAGTCCCTTGTGCATTTATTGCCCTTCTCCAGAGTATGGCTCACGTCACTTGTGCCATTAATGATCAATTAATTTCAGCTGTCACTGCTCGATGCGCGTTCTGAGTGGGATGTATTTCCTCACCCAGGATGTTGGAGTTTGAGGAAAGCGGTTTCCTGTATGCAATGTTTTGACCCTGGCTTGGCCACGTAAAAATGGGCTTGAGCCTGGAATAGTCCCTTCCTGAGAGATAAAGAGCTCTCGCAGCCTGTCTTGGGCTTCTGGCCACGTAGAGGCATACCTTTTTCTCTTCCAGGCTCGATGCGTATTCCTTTGCTCAGCTTGAGCACACACGTCAATGACCCACACCTCCGGCTTTCGGCATTTCAGACCCTGTGGGGAAGGCTGGGGTCCTTCGGCTGCAGCACAAGGTAGGGTGTGCTGTGTCCACTGTGGAATGGACCCGCCGGCCACAGGGCACTGACACACTCCTCTGGGCTGGCCCTTATGCACACTCTGTTGCTTCTCTTGCTGCAAGTAAACGCCGGACCGCTTGAGCCTGGTGTACACGTGGTCAGTTTCAGCAACGCTGAATCACGCGCTGGTCTCTTCCCTGGGTGACCCTCACCTGTCTCTTAACTTTGGCCGCATTCATGCGATACTCTATCCTGCGGCACAGCCTGACCGCCCAGTGAAGGGGAAACATCAGTCTTGGCCCTGTGACTTGCTGTGGCCGATGGAACGTTAGCAACTACGACGCAAACAGATGCCTCAAATGTGCTTTGGCTCCCCGGCCTGCACGCTCATGATCCACTACAGAGAAGCAGTCTTTGGTAGCTGTTGCTCCTTCAGCCTGAGGCTCAGAGCACACATGTGGGTCAGATCTGAATCCAAGTTAGACCTTAACGCTATGTGTAGGTTACCTATCTCTCCTTTTTATATGAAGAGAAAGACAAAAAGATGGTGGGTCATGTTGTTTCCAGGGCTGGCCATCAGGTGGCGCTGTTGACCTAGGACAGCCTGGTTGCTGTGCTGGTTGTAAACACCTGTCCTTCTGTGCTGGGGCTGCTGGGGCTGCGGATTTGCACACTCTGCTTCCTGTGCTCCTCTGCCCTCTGGCTTCCTCTTCCAGAATCCTGGCTGGAGCTCAGAAGGTGGGAAGCGTGGGCAATTTCCATCGTTGTAGCAGCAGCAGAAGTGGGATGATTCCAGACTCCAGTTCCCTAGGCAGAGGCAGCACCTTTTGTGCAGTGCTGCCTGGTGCAGCCTGGTGGAGGCGCCCCTCTCCGATAAGTCCAGACGAGACGGCAGCAGCATCTCCAACAGCACAGCAGGTGCAGGCTCATGGAGCCGACTTAGGGGCGTTAGCAGCCTCTGGTCCCTGGTTATCACTCCTTCCTTTTGCTCTCAGACCCCCTTTTCCAGCTGCTATTCCATTCAGCCCCAAAGCCTTATAACCAATGCTTTTGCTGAAATACCTAGAGTGGCATCGTTTTGCTGATACTATTGTTTTCTGAAACACAAGCATAGGAAGGCATTGATCTTGGGGGGGGTTGGGGGAGGGGAACAATGAGAAATTGTCCACTTCTGTGCATGAGAAAAACATTGGTCAACCTTAATTCTGTGGGCCCAGGACAGCTTCCAAATTATATTTATTAATTCTTCTTTTTTGTATCATGACACACGGAACATGGCTAGTCAGTGATTGGATGCCAGGTAATCGATGCTAAGACTTTTCTTTGGACTTTGGCTTTCTCGTTTATCCTGAAGACAGGCCGAGATGAACCAGTGAGCTACCGGGTTAGTTTAACTGCGCATCATTCTAGGGATTCTGCTTTGTTCTCTCTTACTCCGACCTCCCACATGAAGTTAGCGACTTCAGGAGGCAGACGAGCTGGGAGCTAAGCTACCCTACCCACAAAACCGTGATCTGCCTACACAGAGCCCTCAGTTCTCCAGCCTTGCCCTGGCTGACCCGTTTCTCAGAATCCACATGGTCCCTTTTATTGAAGCCCAGGATCCGGAGTTTCAGAGACGATGTCGGGAGGAGTGATTAGGGCTGGAGAAAAAGGTGCCCAGGCACAGTTGATAAACCATCTCCTGAGGTGTGCAGCAGCCCCCAAGGTCTCTGTTGATTACTTTACGGTCAGCTCTTCAGTTTCTCTGCGGGGAACTTCTCGCTAAGTGACTACAATCAGGAGAGGCAGGTGGCTGAGGAAACAAGGCTGAACAATGGGTTTTCCGTTCAAGTTAGTTCATATCAGCAAGAGGCCCTAAACCTGGATTTTTTCAGCCTCACTCGGAGGTGAAGGAAAGAGTTCTGTCACTCTGCTGAGGAGAAAAATAGGCCATTATCACCGGAAGAAGGTACCCGTCCTAGATTGGAGGGCTGCGTGTCGTCTGGATGGTTTCTAGGTCTCGGTGAGATGGCCTGGTGACATCATCTCACCCCCGTGTACCTAGGAAGGGTGCGAACGTGAAGGTGGCTTCTTCACGGAGCCGGACACCCGGGACCTGATGTCCAAAGCTTCCAGCATCACGTCGGCTCATCCGTTTTTCCCAGCTCCCCGCTAGAGAAATCCTGTCTTCTCACAAGCATGGGGCACACCTGTTTTATCGTTATCACACAGCCGGCCTGGTCCTTGTCACCGGTTCAGAAGCAGCTGTGGGAGGGCACCCTTCCTGCGACCAGGCAGTCGGCGTTCAGGTCCCAGCCGGACCTCAGCAGAATCACGTGCCTTTGAACAAGTCACTTCCCTTCTGAGGACCTCCGTCTCTCCACCTATGAAATGGAGGTGACACTCGAGCCCGTAGGACTTGCCTGGCAGGGCAGCGCGCCTGCCGTGGGGACGCGGAACGGAAGTGTTGGGCTAACTATAATTCTCGGCCGACCGCGTTGGCACGATCTGTCACACATCGGAAAGCGAGACAGCGCACGGGAGCGGGCTTCATCCTGTCCACCGCCACGCGCCTTTCCCTGCGGATCATTCGGGCGACCGTGGGTGTCAGCGGGCTCTTGACCACATTCTCTTATACATCCATATGAGCGACATCTTCCATGTTCTAAGTACCGCTTCTCATGACCTGCACGCGAATCACCGGGGATGTTGTTAAAATGCAGACTCCGAGGCGGCTGGTCTTGGAGAGGGGGGCCCGAGGTTCTGCATCTCCCAACCCCCAGGTCCGCGCCGCACTGCTGGTGTGACGGTCACACCCCACGGAGGGGGAGCCTGGGAAGCGTGATGTCTCTTCGTGGTGTCCTCTTACTACGCCACGCTTGTACTTACTGTTCCACGCTCACCTCCACCTTCCGCAGCCTCGCGTGACCCACTGGGTTCAACAGGAGCCATAGGGAAGTTACTGTAGCAGTGAGACCCCGGCTGAAGGGGAAAGATCGCACATGCACGGGGACCAAACTCGGCAGCGCGCCGGGAAGCTGGAAACGCCGCAGGACACGCATGGAAGACACTCATCGGTGAGGCTGCAGACGGCCTTGTGCTCTGCTCGTTTATGAGCAGAGACTTGAGGGCTCGCTCACTTTTGCTTTCCCAGGTTGCGCTGACCCTCCATAAGTGTTTGATGAGCTTGAAGTGTCTTCGGGGAAGATGAATTAAGCACCCCTCCCACCCGCCTGCCCCATGGGGAGCCCGTCGCTCCAAGGCTCAAGTTGAAACCCAAAGGTCCTGTTATCCATTGAGAGGAGATAGGCGCCACCCATGGGCTCAGCACCCTTGCATCTCTGCTTCTCCCTGTCCCCCGGAGCAGTGCTATCTCATGATGACCAGATCTTGTGACGTGAACAAGCCTAGTGTCAAAGCGTTGGGTGATTCAAAAAACCTATGCACCAGAAGATAGAAAATCTGTGATGTTTTTACACTATGAAGCA
>NW_011889095.1:36927-48682 GCF_000151845.1 Pteropus vampyrus | reverse complement strand
TCCTTCCTTCCTTCCCTCCCTCCCTCCCTCCCTCCTTCCTTCCTTCCCTCCTTCCTTCCTTCCTTCCTTCTTTCTTTTCACCCCTAGCTACCATTTTGTGTAACACCCATATGCTGGAGATTAGGGGAATGACAAGGGAGAGAAGAGGGAAAAGGATTAAAGAAAAGGAAAATGGAAGATAAACATATTTTCTCATTTTTGAAGGTGTGAATATCAAGGTTTCAGGCTTTTCTTTTACTCCTCACAAAACGAGTAAGCAGGCAAACAAAGCACCCCCGCGGGCATGGACACGCGACGAGCGCTTTAGATTTTCCTCAGCGGGGGAAAGAAGCAACTAACTGACTGTGCTGATTTATAAGCGGGGCATCAGACGTGAGGATTTGGAGGGAGATGGAAATGTGTCGCTCGCCATCTGGACACGTGTCAAAACAACTGAACTCTGTGAAGCAGAAAGGGTGACCGAAAGGACCGTTATTAGGGAAAGAAGTTCGAAACAGGTTCCGTTGTGTTAGAATTTTTTTTTTTTTTTTTTACCAAGACAGGGAAGCTTTCAGAAAAGTTCTGCTAAATGAGAAACCAACAGACTTTGGAAAGGGGCGTCAGCTTCTCCTCGTGGGCACATGGCTTTGTCAACTCTGCACATGTGGTCAGCCCCGCGGATGCTCGTGCCTGCCTGCGCATTCTCCATCAGCATCCTTCCTGGGTCCCGGGGCACCTGCCTGATTTAGGGGCTTAATGTCCACCTCTTGAATGGGGGGAGCGGTTCATGATACTTCGATTTCCATTCCCACGTGACCGTTCACACGGGGGAGAGGTAATTCCCCAGGAGGGAAAAGGGGAGCTGCTGTCGGAAGAATGAGGAGCAGACGTCTGCTGGTCGACTGAAAGTGACAAATACATACCTCCTGTACTGGGAGAGTCAAACTCGATTCCAGGTTTGAAATCTGCCTCTGCTGACGCCGCCGCTGCCCAGGCGGCTCTGGGCCTGACTTCCCGCGTCACGTTTGTTAAAAGAGCTTTGTTGTACTGAAGCGTGACACCCCAGGAACAGCGAGCACTCCCGGGGCTCAGGTCTTGCTTCCTAAATAGCGTCGTCCACTAAAAGTAACCGGGACTCCTTGGAGAAGTGGCCGGCTCCAGGGCTAGGCAGGAAAGGTACAAGGTCTACCGGAAACATCTTTTTTCATCAGAAAGTATGGCTCACTAAAAAAAAAAAAAAAAAAATGATGGGGTCATGTTGCTATGATAAAGGAGGCAGGTTGAAGGAAGCTCCCGCCGGCCAGATCTGGGGTGATCTGAGCATCAGAATTAATAATGATCGTAATAGGTTATAACACATGGAATTAGAGGAGAATCCACGAGTCCACACTGACATTAAGAAAGGAAGAAGGCCTGAGGGGAGGAGAGAAAGTGCTTATCTGCTGAAGAATGTCAACAAATAACGTAGAAGAAACGGCAGACTCTGAAACCCCCGAAAATACTCAGTTCATGCAGGAATCATCAACCTAGGTTAAAACCGTTAGGTGAAATATTGGGAAAATGCTGGGAAGAGTATAGTACCGGTCTCAAAATATCTCCCCGCAGAGCATTTATTAATTCACAGTTAAGCTACATTTAGAGCAAAGCAATGTTAGGGAACGACCATGACCAATCAAATAATCAAACATCATCAAGCGCCTCCTGCTCTGAGCACCGGGAACGTCACGACAATACCTATGCAGTATTTTTGCCAAAAAAAAGAAAAAAAGAAAAAAATTGTGAGGAGACAATCTGATAAATACAAATCCAGAGGCATTGTGCACAATAACTGGCCTGGACTTTTCAAAAATATCAATGCTATAAAAATAAACAAACAAACAAATGTTGGGGGATTGTTCTAGAGAAATGGGGTATGTGATCTCTGATTGGACCCTGAACCAAAAAAAAAAGAAAAGAAAAAAGAGAAATCCAGCCCTAAAAGACATTATAGGGACAAGTAGGAAAATTGGAATATGGCCTGACCACTCGGAAACAGTAGTGTACTACCAGTAAATCTCCAGAGTGTGACAATTGTCACTATAGTTTTACAGCAAGCCCCCTTGTTCTCAGTAATATCTGACAAGCCCTCCAGGACTGAAGTGTCTGTAATGTACTCTGAAGCGGTCCAGCACAATACGGATGTGTGTATATGCGTGTGTGTGTGTGTGTGTGTGTGTGTGTGTGTGTGTGTGGAGAGAGTAATTAGAAGAAAAGTGACAGAATGTTCACAATGAGTCAAATCTAAATAGAAGATGTGTGATCTTTTGCTGTACCATCCTTATGACTTTTCCATAAATTTGAAGTTTTAGAATACTAAACGTTGGGGCGGAAATGCACCTGTGTGGTCCCAGCTCAGGAAGGCTTCGGTTCGCTCTCGGCCTTGCTTGGCACCCACCTCTTTTTCCGCAAAGAGCGGCACTGGCGACGGTCACTTTTTCAGATTTCCATGGTCGAAAGTGTTGGCATCCTTGGCCATTGCCCAAAGGATGTGTCTCCAAGTTCAGCTGGAGAGAGGATCGTGCAGACACTCTGGGAAGACGGATTCTGAAACGGCTGGGGGTGAGTCTGTGGCTCACGCACTGAGGGCTGTCTTCAGGAATTGCCTGGTGAGCTCTCTGAGAAGCGAAGGTTGGTCTTAGAATTGAAAGTCAATTTATGTCAGCGAGATGGAAACCCAGGAACCTCCAAAGAAAAAAAACGGACAGATTGTACCATATACAAAGAAAAATTCGGAGGCGTAAGATAGAGTGAACTATAAATAGCGGGAACATTTTTGAAACACGTGACAAAGAGTGACTATCCCCTAACACTCATAGTTACCCACAAGTTGATTTAAAACAAGAAAAACTCAAAACAAAAAATCCCGATAAGAAACTGGGTAAAGAAGGTAAACGGGCAATTCACAACGCAGGACACGCCAATGACCGATAAAAGTCTGAGCAGTAGACAACTTCGCTAGTGTTTAAAGATTTTTCATTTGAATTTGAAATGAGGTACAATTATTTATTCATCGGATTGGAAAAAATTTAAAAAGTCGATATTATCTAGAGTGGGAAAGGAAATAAAGTGTGTGGTATAATACTGGTGTGACAGCAAATCGTGACAACCTTTTAGGAAAGGCATTTTCTGTTGACATTTAAAACAAAGGGCATACGCTTTGACAGAAGTCCCACTTTGAGGACTCTATTCTACAGGAACAAAGGCATCAGTACTAAGGACAGGTGTCAGCAGGTAAAGCTGTGTCCTGTGGAAGAGTGTTTCTAATGGCGCTAGAAGGCAGTAGCGAAAAAACCAGCCTAAACTGGAGACAACCCAAATGTCTGTTAACAGAGAAATGATTGACTAAATTATGGTATTTCCAGTTCTGTGGCTCATTTACTCATTCCTTGTATACTTTTTGAGCATCTGGCCTTATATGCTAGGCATTGTTTTAAAGACTGGGGTTAGGGCAGTAAATAATAGACTCGTTCCCTTTATCATGAAGCTTATAACGTGTGTGTGTGTGTGTGTGTAGCAAGGGAGAGACAAATGATAACCGATAATAACAACAATAACAACAATAATAAAAGAAGTCAGTTAGCCTTGATAATGGTCGCCTGGTTCTAGAGGTGGACCTCCTATAATATTTTCATTGATAATATTATGTCCAGACTTCTATTCTGCCTTCAAACCTTTGTGTCTTGATCAGTTGCTCCTGGTATATGTGCTCATTGCACCCCGACATATTTTTAATAGCATTTATTCAATTTTATTTCTACTTTTTTTTTTTTAATGAAACCGCAGACATTGTTTGGATTTTCCTAGTTTTTCCACCAGCGTTCCTTTTCTCTTTCAGGATCTCAGGCCGTATTGCGTTTATTTTTATTTTTTTCCCCAGATTTATTGAGCTATAATTGACAAATGACACTGTACGAGTTTAAGGTGTACAATGTGATGATTCGATACATGTATAATATGTATCGTGTGTCGCAAAATGTTTATCACAGGAAGGTTAGTCAACACCTCCATCACCTGACATAATTTCCATTTCGCCCTTGTTGTTATGGCGAGAACATGGAAGCTCTACCCTCATAGCATCTCTCAAGAATACAGCACAGGGCTGTCAACTGTAGTCACGATGCTGTTCCTTAGATCCCTAGACTTACTCATCTTATCACTGGGAGTTTGTCCCCTTTGACCGACGGCTCCCCATGGCCCCCACTTCTCAGCCCCTAGCAACCACCGTTCTACCCTCTGTTTCTGTGAGTTTGACGTTTGTAGATTCCGCATATAAGCGAGATCATACAGCGTGTCTTTCTCTGTCATGTTTCACTTAGTGTAAATGTCCTCGGGTCCATCCATGTCGTTGCACATGGCAGGATTTTCTCCTTTTTCATAGCTGAATAATATTCCATGGTGTGTATATACATGTACCACATTTTTTTTATTCACTTAGGTCGTGTTCACCACATCGCATTTAGTCCTCCTGTCTTCATAGTTTCTTCTGGCCTGTGACAGTTTCTCAGTCTTTCCTTGGGTTTCACGAACTTGATGGTCTTGAAGAGAACACTGGTCAGATGTTTTGCTGAAAGTCCCTCAATTTGGGTTTGTCTCAAGCGTTATTTTCATAATTTAGACTGAGTAATGGCTGTCTGAGAGAAATAGCACAGAGGTGCATGCTACCAACACGACAAGGTAACGATGTTGACCTTGATCATGTAATTAAAGCTGTGTCTGCCGGGCTTCTCTATTGTAAAGTTACGATTTTCCCTTTTTGTACTCAAGCTACTCTGTGTATTTGTTAGAAGCCAGTCACTAAGTCCCCCCACACTCAGAGGGCGTGGAATTCGTGATAGTGGGGCATCTACAGATATCACCTGAAATTTTTCTACACAGAAGATTCCCCCCACCCCCAGTGTACTTATTTATTCAATCATCTGTATACTAGGTGCGAACTCATATGTACTTAGTTACGCTTTGGGCCATCATCATCCAGTGCCGCGTTATTCATTTCGTTGTTCCAATCGTTCCAGCTTTGCTGTTGCAGACGAGTTCCTCTGACGCGTCCTCTCCTCCTTTCTCGTCGCTTTCGTTGTTTATGTCACTATAAGATGCTTCGGGCTCATCCCGCATTTCCCCTGCTTTACCACCTCCCAGGAGCGCTGGCTCCTTTTACCGGAGAGTGGCATCGAGAAACCAAGACTGGCAGGTGACTAACACATCTTATTTTTATCGCTCTTTAAACTTTTCCGTGTCCCGCATTCGGCTATAAGCCTCATGTTGGTTGGTGCCCTAGCTGTCTTTCCTTATTGTTTTTGTTTAATGGATGTTTTATTAAGTCAGAACATTTATGCAAAGCACTTAGCACAGTAGCATTTAGAAGTGGTCTGTAATAGCTAGGGATTATTATATGGAGGAACCACAGGTAGCCATTGGAGGTAGAGAAACAGGCTATGTAGTAATAATAGTATCTGCACTAAAAAAAAATAACCACTTTTTTTTTGCCCCCCCCAGCACTTAACATTAACAGAATTGATCTTTTAACCAATTTGTATATCTCTACGATCCATTTTATCTGCATCGATTGGGTGTAGTTGAATATTCTGCTTAACTAAGATGTATCATTTATATTGCATAAAGATGAAAACTATTTAGTGGCTTCGCATTACTTTTGGGGAAAAAGACCCAAATATTTAGTTCTGCAGGATCTGGCTCCTGCCTGTCTCTTTGCCCTCATCAATTACTATTCTTCCTCCTCGGTGTCCGCATCCCGACTTGCTGACTTTCTTCCAGGTGCTCCAGTACCTTGTCTCACCTGTGTCAGTACCTTGGCCTGTCCACACCTCTCCCAGTCCACCCCACCCCGACCACCAAGCTCACATACCTGGTCAACGCCCATGCATCTTTCCCTAGCTGTCTTTCTTATCATACATCATCACTTTACCTTCTCCTGTACCCCAAATATCTACTATTTGTTGAATGAACGAAGTTCATTAGAACACGTTTTAGCTTTTTCTTTTTCTCTTTCAATATCGCCACTAAATTTACTTTCACGTAATGCCATCACATAGCTATCAAGAGAACGTGTAAGGCCTTAACTTTCTGTCATTGTGAATTAACCGATATCTCATACGGTAAAGACGTGTGTCACGCGTTCATTGAGTATGTATTACCATGCAAGCGTTTCAACAGCAGCACCCAGAGTCAATGCATATTTGCAATTCAGGGTTACTCGTGTGTATTCCTGGCCAGGGACTGGAAAAGGAAAGATAGATCATTGCTCCTTTCGCCTCCAGTTCTTTGCCCCCCGCCCCCCATTTCCATATGTCAAGGCCTAACTCCAAGGTCATTCCTTCCCGTTGCCTTTCTGTCTTCCTGTCAGAACCAAGACCTCCCCATCTCTGAATCCCAGAGCCCCGCTTTTATTCTCACACCGTGGTATTTACATTTTATTATTTGTTCTTATTTATGTTTGTGGTGATGCTCCTGTAAGACCCTTAGTTCATCATAGGCAGTGTCCATATCAGATCGAACTTCTTGCCTATGGTAACAACAAGAAATCGCTCACGGAGAATTGGAAATTTTAGAAATTAAATTCTGGCTCTGTAACGGTAGCTAAATTCTGGAAGGAAATTAAAAAAAAAAAGCGAATACATCAGTTGATTAAAAGGAATGGGAAACAATAAAAATTAAATTCTAGCAATCGGATTACAAGTGATCTCTATGTGGAAGGTAGCTAAAGAATCTAATACTATAGTGTAGTTTCCTTTCCATTATAAACCCCTCGGAGTTTATTAAAAACAACAAACAAACAAACAACAGTTACTAACATCTGGTGCCAAAGAGGGTATGGTGAAATATATATATTTGGTGGGGTGAGGAATCTGAACTAAAATTACAGAAGATACACATACAAGATAATTTATTACAGTGATATTTGTAACAATGAGAAATGAAACAAATTAGAAACATTCTGAATGTCCATCAATACAAATGACCGGATACAATCTGGCCCATCTATGCTATGGAATGCTACGTGGCTACTAAAAACAAATTGGTTCTCTAGCCACTTAGCTGGACAGATGTCCTGGTGTGCCGTAATGTCAGAAAAGAGAGGGAAGGAGATAAAACACCAACTCCCTGCAAGGCGATGCTGACATGGGGAAGAGACCAGCCAGAGGGGGCGGGGACGAGCATTTGACTCCCCCACAGGGCAGAGAGGTAGCCTGTCATTCAGGAAAGCACGCGCTCTTGTGTCTTAGTCTGTCTTGGCTGCTACTTAGAAGACCACAGACTGGGTGACTTATAAATAACAGAATATTATTTCTCACAGTTATAGAAGGCGAGAAGTCCAAGATCAGGTTCAGTGTCCGCTGAGGACTTCCTGGTTCATAGACGGCCATCCTCTCCCTGCGACCTCACATGGCCGAAGGGGCCAGAGGGCTCTCTGGGGTCTCTTTTCTAAGGTCGCTAATCCCAGCCATGAGGGCTCCACCCTCCAGCCCTCATCACCTCTCAAAGGCCCCGCCTCCTAACACCATCGCCTTGGCAGTTCTGATTTCAACACACGACTTTGGGGGGACATCAACGTGCACTTCATCGCACCTTGACCTGACCATAATCTCTTAGTCTCATCGATCCCAATAGGAAGGTAACATTTGTGTCTAGTGTTTCAGGGGTCTTGGGTGTCATCTGGAGATCTCCCTGTAGGTGGCACACGTCATCAGGGCATCTGGAACTTTAGATGCGAGAGAACCAGTTCACGTTGATGAATTGTTTTCGTTCGTGGTATTTGAAAATTCCGAGCTTTCTCGTTTAGAGGGGTGATAAGTATCAGCCTTCTCCTTTGTGCTTAATGAGAGAGGGTTTGTAGATAATTAAAAGGTTCGTATCCATTCAAACGGGGGTCCATCCAAATGCCAACAACATCTGAAAAGATGCTCAAACTCACCGGTGTCAGAGAAATGTAAGTTAAGGTGATAATGAGATCCATCTCTTGGGCTGAGAGAAAATGGAAAAGAAAGACCAATTTCATCTATTAGTGGTGGGGAAGCAGAGAAAGGGTTATTCTCTTATGCTGTTGGTGAGGATAAAAATTTGTTCAGCTGCTTTGGCCGTATTGACTCAAATTAAAATATGCAGATTACTTAAAATTGTTATATAATATTTGCTATACGCCAAATAATATAGGTAATAACATACATGAAAATTATAAAGAAGAATGATTTAAAAAAAGCATTTGTGAGTCCATTTGCAGCCTAAGAATTGGATTATTACCAATGCCACTGAAACCCCCCGCAAACCCCTCTCCGGATACCCACAATCCTCTTCTCTTGTTTTATTCTAGTAAAAATAGTTACAAAGAAATACATATACCCTCTGATCCAGCAATCTCGCTCCTGGGACTCCATCTCATGGAAATAAAAGCCACAGAACATATGGACATTTGTAGAAGGGTTATTTATTGCCGCATAGTTTGTAGTTGGAAAAGAGCGGACGCTAGTGAGTGCTCGTTAATGATTGACTAAATGACAGGACGTCCACGCCATGGAATTTTGTGCAGCCATTAAAAAAACGAGGAATTAGAGTGATACCAGATGCCTCGTGGGCATTTGCATGTCATATCGTAGAATGAGAAAGCGGGAGGCAGGAGAGTGAGTGCAAAGTGACAAATGCCCGTGTCTTGTATGGAGTGTGTAAATACGTATATTTGTGTGACTGTACGACTGTGGAGACAAATTTGGAAGGATGTATTCTGGGTAACAAAAGGAATTACCGGACAGGGATGTTGGGGGGTGGGAGAGAGGCCTGGGGAGGCGAGCCAGAAGGGAAGGAAAAAAAAACCCTTACCTGGGCCTCAGTGGCTTCATCAGAGAAACAGGGACGAAAATTCCCATCTTATTTTTGTCCCAGCGTTTAAATGAGGATTTCACAAGACAATGCTAAAGCTTCTCCTGAAAATGTTCAAGGCTCTGCCCAAACATGTGATGGTGGGATTTATTATAATGTGCAAATGGTACTTAAAATAGCGGTGTGATTTGGAGCAAATGATTTTGTTGTTCTAGGCCTAGTATGGTTTCGTCTATCAGACAGGGGTAATAATAATCAACCTAATTAATAGCTGGTATCGTTCAAGGTGAACTATTAAAATGTCGCTGCCTGGATGCCTTGAGGTCGTAGTTTACTGAATTCAAAGTCCTCAACTGTGATGAAGTTCAAAGTGTCATCATTTGGCCTGGTTGCTAAGTCATCCACCCACACAAGCTGTAAAACACGATTGTCTGCCAGAATTGGAGAAGTGTGCTCTCTCAGGGCTACACCGCCCTGGGGACCTTTTGAGTTGAGGCCAGGCCAGGCCACACGGGGTAGACACACCGCATCAGTTTGCCGGGGCCGCTGTGACGAACTACCGCAAACTGGTGGCCTAAAACAGCCAGAAGTCCAAAATGAAGGTGTGGGCGGGACCATCTCGCCTCTGAAGGTTTTTGGGGAGGACCCTTCTTCGCCTCTTCTTGGCGTCTGGTGATGGCCAGCCATCCGTGCAGTTCTTGGGCTTGGATGCTTCGCTCTAATCTTTCCCTCCATCATCTGTCATGTGACCTTTCCTCCTGTGTCTCTGTGTCCAGATCTCTTTCCAATAAGGACACCAGCCATTGGATTTAGGGCTCGCCCTCCTCCAGTGTGGCCTCATCTGCCAAGACCCTCGTTCCACATAAGGTCACATTCTGAGGTTCCCCGTGGACAGAAGCAAGAAAGGGTTTCTCTCTCTCTTTATTCCTCATTTCCTGCCTTCTGCCTGGAAGTGGGGTTCTCATGGAGCCCTGGAACTGTATTGCCCCCACCGAGGTGCAACTCAGGGGGTTTTAGAGATCATAGCTGAGCCCCTTGAGCATGACCAAGCCACCGACGTGAGGTGGGGCGTGGGGTGGGGTGGAATGTTCTCGTACCTTTCGCTGTGTCACTGACAGTAGAAATTACGGATCTACGGCAACATCCAACCATCATTTTCTGTGGCCTTATTTGGTACTCCGATGAGCCAGGTTTTCCTTAATTTTTACAGAAACGTGCAAAACAAAGAGGCATGACTTCTAAAACTAAGAGAGACCTCGAGGACAAAAAACATTTAGACATAGCACAGTTATCGACCAAATTAAAAATTCCAGCCAGGCACATCTAGACAGTGCCCGTTTTTTGCTCATTGCGGAACATCCGGCTGCTCCGTGGATGGGCTCGGCGTCCGTGATGGGCCCTGCTGAGAGCCAGTGTGTCAGCCTTGTTCCCTCCCCGCCAGATGGAGGAAGTGCGGGGACCTCCCGGGACCCACTGAGATGCACTCAGGTCTCTCCCGTCACGGAAAGGGAGGTGTCACTATGAAAAGCTCCAGGAAAGGTCTTTAAAAGTGTGCCAATCATATCGACAGTCGTGGCAAACTTACTTTTTATTTTAATTTTTTATTGTGGGAAAATACTCCTACAAGTTATATTTTAAGCCTTTTAAAGTATACGATTTGGTGGCATTTAGTGCATTCACAGTGTCGCGTAACCATCACCTCTGTCCGGTTTCAGAATATTGTCATCGCCCCAAAAGAAAATCCAGGGCCCATTAAATGGCCCCTCCTCCTTTTCCTGTCCCGCAGCCCCTGGCAACCACTAACCTTCCTGTCTCCACGGATTATTGATTCTGGACATTTCACATGAATGGAACCGGTTGTGTGACATGTGGCCTTCGGTGTCTGGCTTCTTTCACTTCGCATACTGTTTTCAATGTTCATCCATGTTGTAGCACGTGTCAATGATTGATTCCTCTTTATAGCCAAATAATATTCCATCGTGTGGATGTATTACATTCTATTTATCTATTCGTCAGTCAGACAAACCTATTTTTAAGCTTCTCTTATCCAACAGGTAATCGAAGTTTAACATTTTTTTCACTTCGGAATAATTGTAGAGTTATGGAAATTTATAAAGATATCCAGAGGGTTCCCGGATATTATACTCCCCACCCCCACCCCAGTTTCCCGCTTCGTTCACATCTGACATTACCAGAGCACTGTCGTCAAAACTCAGAAACAGACGCGGGCACGTTGCTGTGAACTAAACTCCAGACTTAATTTGGCTTTCGCCCTTTTTCCCATTAATGCTGTCTTTTCTGTTCCAGAATCCGGGGTACCCACTGCATTTAATCATGACTCCTCAGTCACCTGTGGTCTGTGACAGTTTTTCACTCTATTTTTATGATCTTGGGATATCTCGTAGAAAGTTCCCTGGTTTGGGTTTGCCAGATGCTTTTCTTGTGATTATGTTGGGGGTGGTTTGTTCTTTGTGCACGTGATCCGGACAAGTCTAGTTGGGAATAATTTTGCCTATAAAGATGTGGCCCCAAAGGAGTTTAAAGAGAGTACTTACTTACCTTTTTCTTTTTTAAGTGATTGCAAATGTTGTTCAATCTACCTCCGTTAGGCTGTGCTGGGAGTCAGGTCCTCATTTTACAGGTGGGGCAGCAGGTGCCTTGTGAGAGGCAGAGTGGCGATCCCAAGGTGCCAAGGCCCACGTTCTGTCTGGGACTCCATGCTGTACATCAGTGATGTACTGCTAACAACAAATTGGTTTCTCCAAGGGCAAGTTCAACTGTACCCTCAGTTCCCCTTTGGAGGAATTTCAATATCACCCAATTAGGTAACATGGTAACTGGGCAACCATCACTTATCATAGACGTGGAGTTGTAAATTATTCTATTTAATTAAGAACTGCACATTTCC
>NW_011889095.1:27176-35477 GCF_000151845.1 Pteropus vampyrus | reverse complement strand
TTTGTTCATCCTTGTAGACTTGAAACACTTAGCCCAGTGCCAGGCATACACTACATATTTATCGAATGAATGAATGAATGAACGGTCCCTAGTTGAATGGCTCCCGTGGGACCCTCTGTTAATGACATCCTGAAGGATCCCTGCCCTGTTTGGTACTGGTCAATTTCTGGACTAGGGGCTGGCAAACTTTTTCTGGAAAGGGTTAGACAGTAAATATTTTCAGCGTTGTAGGCCAGACAGTTGACTAAGTTGGAGGCTGAGGGCTTAGTTTCCCCATCTGTAAAAAGGGGTAATAACAGTTTCCAGCTCATATGATTATTACGAAGGTTCGAAAAGCTAATATATGTGGAGTGCTTAAAGTGGCTGGTACATAACTCTCGCTTGGGTTTCAGCTATTATCTTGGGGCTTATAGATGGTGGGGACACTGGCAAGAAACGCAAACATCAGTAAAGAAACACAAATTAGTACCAGCTAGAAGACAGCACGGTGAGTAGAAACCCTCCTGGATGTCCACATGCGACTCAGTGACAGGCAGCCCGGATTATGGATCTGAGATGTCACAGCGGGAAGAGCTGCCTTGTTCCCAGAGGGAAAACGGCAGCCTGCAGAAAGAAGCAGCCGGCGCTCAGGGAGGGCGAGACGGTGCCCTGAGGAGAGAGAGGCCGGAACAGAGATGCTGAGAATCGCCATGACAGCTTCTCCAGGAAAATCCCAGGGCTTCTCGCGGGCACCTTAATCGCCTATTCTGGGCGCCGGAAGCCGAGCTCCTTGCCCTTTGCAAGCTGTGCTCCCTCTGGCCCCTGTCCGTCTCCGTTAGAGCCTAATCATATCTGAAAGCACTTTTTATCTGTGATTATTCAGCCGTATGCGAGGAGCTTATGTGTCTAAGCCGCCAGTTCCATCAAATCCGGGCCCGTGGCCCCGTTAATACACACGGGTCTGGAGTCGGCCAGGAAAGCAGCCCCCACCCCCATCGAAGCGGGAGGGGGAGTGGCTCAGGGAGTTAGAGGGGACCAGCCTGGGGGGGTGAGGGTGGGGGGCAGGTCCCCAGGGCATCCAGACCTGGAGAGAAACAGAGAGGACTAACAGCTGCACCTGTAGCCAGCCCCGACAGTCGATAGGTGGTCCGGTGCTAGAGCTCCGGCCCCTCGAGCGTTCAGGAGACGGTGTCCGTGAAGATTACATATCAGCTCAGAGAACAATATTTCGTTGTCGTCGGCTCTCTCTAATCTGCGGCAGATGACGCGCCGGGCTAGGTTGAATGCTCACACACACACACACGTCACGTTAGTTCTCTGTTAAATCGTGGTGGGGGTCAGAGTAGAATTTCACCGCTCTCTCTAGCATGGCGGGGTGCTGTCATGGGGGCAGGGAGCCAGCCAGGGGACAGGCCAAGGACGAGGTGGGAGGGCGCCCGGCCATAACAAAGACAAAGCCCTCTCCGTGTCCCTGTTTCTCCTGCTTGATGTTCGTTTGTCTTTTTGCTTTTGTTATTTCAGTGTGTGGCATAATTCACAGAGCACGCGATTTACCCATTTCAAGTTACAATCCGGTGGTTTTCGTATATTCACAGAGCTATGCAGCCTTCACCACAATCCATTCGAGACCAGTTTCATCCTCCAAAAGAGAGCCCGTACCTCTTGCAGTTACTCTGTTTCTCGCCAGCCTCCCAGCCCTAGGCGACCACTAATCTACTTTCTGTCTTTATAGATTCTGTCTTTACAGATGCCTGTTCTAGATATATCGATAGAGATATACATCATCTAGTTATGATATAGAACTGAAATCACAGAATAGATGGCCTTTCGTGACTGGCTTTTTTCACTTAGCATAGTATTTTCAAAGTTCATGTTGGAGTATGTCTCTGTACTTCCTTTTTATTGCTAAATAGTATTCCATTGTATGGACATAACACCTCTTATTCATCTATTCATCTGTTGATAGACATTTGGATCGCTCCCACTTTTTGGCTATTATGAACATTTGTGTGTAAGGTTTCGCGTGGGCACATGTTTTCGTCTCTCTTGGGCTATGTATCCAGGAGTGGAACTATTGGATCATATGGTATCTCTTACCATCAGATGTTTATCTTTTGAGAAACCGCCAGACTGTTTTTTTGAAGTGGCCGCTCTGTTTTACATGCTCGCCTGCAATGTGTTTCTTCTCTACATCCTCACCAACGTTCGCTATTATTTCTCTCTCTCTTTTTTAATTATAGCCATCCCTGTGGGTGGGAAGTGGTTTTAACTTGCATTTCTCTAATGGCTAATGACGTTGAGCATCTTTTCATGTGCTTATTGGCCATTGTGTATCTTCTAGGGAGAAATGTCTATTCATGTTCTTAGCTCATTTTGTAATCGGGTTATTTTTCTTTTTGTGAGTGAGTTGTTAAGGTTCTTTATATATCCTGGATGCGAGTCTCTTATAAGATGTATGGTTTGCAAATAACTTTTTCCCATTCTGTGGACTTGCTTTTTGCTTTCTTGATGAAATCATTGGTAGCATAAAAGTTTTCAATTTTGATGAAGTTCAATATATCTAATCTTTCTTTGCTCACGTGTGCTTTGGGGGTCATAGCTACTAAAATTTTGCCTATTGAACGTTTACTCCTGCGTTTTCTCCTGAGAGTTTTAGAAGCTCGTCCCCTTTCAAGCTCATTTTTGTGCATGGGGTGAGATGGGGGTCAAAGTTTCTTCTTCTGCACGTAGAATTCCACTTGTCACGGCACCGTTGGTCGAACGTGATGTTTCAGACTCTAGTAGCGGTCTCATTTAGTGGCAGCTCCATCGTCCGGTCGATCAGGCCAAAATACATCCTCGAGCCTTTCATCTCCCATTCTAAGATCTCGTAGGATCCACCTTCTAAATAAACGTGGAATCTGACAGCTTCCCACCGCGTTCACTGCCCCACCCCGGTTCCAGTAACCACCAGCTTCGTCTGGATAATAGCAGAGGTCTCCTAACTGGTCTACCCGCTTCTGCCCTGCTGTTCCTGTAATCCGTTCTCCACAGCCATCGGCTGGAGAGAGATGCGCTTACGACTTTAAAGCAGATTATGTCCTTGCTGTGCTCAAACCCTTCCCGTGGCTTCCCCCTCGCTCGGTGAGTCCGAAGTCCTTTCTATGACCTACAGACCCTCGGAATGCACCCTCTTTCCCGCCAACTCCCCTCTTGGGTCTCATCTTCTACTCTTCTCCCCCGTGCCCCCTGCATTAGCCACCTGGACTCCTCGCTGTTCCTCAAACATAGCAAGCACGCTGCCCCCTCAGGGCCTTTCTGCACTCGCTATTTCTGCTGCCTCGAAATCTCACCCTCTCCCACGTGTTCTCACGGCTTCGCACCCTCATCCCCTCTTCTCTCGAATTTCACCTCGCCAGCCCTTCTTCCTCTACCCTTTTCCTGCTTTGCTTTTTTCTCCTAAACGCTTTTCATTATCCAGCCTCATTTGCATTTTCCTTATTTATCTCGTTCTTTTGCCTTCCCAACTCAAACACTTTTCATGAGGGCAGAGGCTGTGTTTATTTCACTGCCGTATCCCCGGAATCTGAAACAGTGCCCGACACACGGTAAATGCTCAGGAAACAGATGTCGAACGAAAGAATCGGACAGGTTCTGGCCTCCTCTGGCCGCTGCTTTCCACAATATTTTTTTTTTTTTATCGCAGTCTTAATGACCATTCATTCCCTCGACGTAGCACCTGCAAGGAGCTCTTTAGGACAATGCGCCCGGGGATGAACCTGTTGCTCCGCTTCTCCCAGTGACACTGCGGGGCCAGATGTGCGGGGCCAGATGTGTGGGGCCCTCGCCTGCTCTCTGCAGGGTCTGGTTAGGAGAACGAATGGAGGCTCACATACCGTTTACGTATTTAAACATACATTAAATACCTCGGTAAATCAACCTTCCTCGTGACAACTAAACGTCAACGAAAGCTAAGGTTTTAGTTAAAAGTTGGCGCAATATCAAACACTGCTCAGCTAAGTTATTGGGCACTTTCGACATTCTATGGTGGGCTGGCTGGCAACGCTGAGATGAACAAAAAAGAGACATATAAGTCATAAGTTAAATAAAATGATATACATTTCCATAAAATTTCTATTTCTTGCCTTATTTTCGGCAAAATCACTGTTTTTATAATCAAGATTTTCACTAATCTGTATCTATTGACGTTAATGTTTCAATGATTAAAAATACAGTATGATTGGATTAAAAATATTTAGCATTGGACATAGTTTTACCCAGAAAATATATTATGGTAAAGGGAAAAATTGAAAAATTAAAATTATTTTTCATATGTTTTCAAAAAAGTTATTTTTTTCCTAAGATATTCAAAATTATTCATTAAAATTACAAGGTCGG
The DNA here is from genome assembly GCF_000151845.1 of Pteropus vampyrus. Lineage (NCBI taxonomy): Eukaryota > Metazoa > Chordata > Mammalia > Chiroptera > Pteropodidae > Pteropus > Pteropus vampyrus. The sequence continues at coordinate 31,121 of NW_011889095.1, read as the reverse complement.
AGATACAGTATGAGTAAATGTGAACAATTTAAATAATCAAATAGTAAAGAAATTTAAATAAAGTCGAAATTTAATTTGTGAAATTTTAATGAGGTCTTACGTGTATTTTTATTTAAAAACTATTCGTAATTCTAGTTTTCTCTGTCCATGCAGTTGTCCATGTCAGGAATCAGCATGATGGCTCCTATATTATGCTCAGACTTCTGCATATACAAAATTAAAAATAGTATGAATTGTATAACACTCCAGCATTTCCCTCAGCCACGATACGCAACCATTGCAGATGCCATACCTATTTCTGCAGAGGTCCAGAGTCACACATTGGAGCATGGAAGAGAAGCAAGTTAAAGGCGGTCAGCCCTGTGGGGAACTGGTCCCCGCTGCCTTCTGTTTTGAGGACAGGGGTCAAGATCCGGGGGGACGTGTCTCCCTGGGGCCCGGATGGTAGGAGGTATTGCTCACAATGGTGGACATTTCGGGTAATGGGTTGTGCTTTGACAGGGCTACGTGCCAGGTCCCAAGAGACAGAGCTACTCAGGACAGGGGTCCCTGTTGCTCAGGGTGGTCCTGCAGATGTGTGCGGGTGAGAAGGGGTTTGAGGAAGAGCTTCGGGGCCCAAATGCCTAGCATCTTGGGGTACGTAAGCCATTTTTAAAATTAAATTTATTGAGGTGACAGTGGTTAATAAAATTAGATAGCTTTCAAGTGTACAGTTCAATAATATGTCATATGTATATCGCATTGGGTGTTCGCCACCCGAAGTTAAAGTTTCTTCCGTCACCATATATCTGACCCCCTTTACCCTTCTCCACCCCCGACTTCCACTAAACTGTTGTTTGTGTCTGTGAGTTTTGTTTGTTTGTCTTGTTCGTTTGTTGCTTTCCGTTTTATATCCCACACGTAAGTGAAATCGCATGGTTCTCAACTTTTCCTGTCTGACTTATTTCACTTAGCATGATAATCTTAAGATCCATCCGTGGCGTCACAAATGGCAGTATTTCATCTCATCTTATGGCTGAGTAACATTTCACTGTATACATGTACCACAGCTTCTTTATCCAATCATCTGTTCAAGGACACTTGGGTTGTTTCCATGTCTTGGCGACCATGAATAATGCTGCAATGAACATTGGGGTGCATATATCTTTACAGATAAATGTTTTCAAATTTTTTGGGGGGGTGATACTCAGAAGAGGGATTACTGGGTCACATGATAATTCTACTCTTAATTTTTAGACTATTTTCCCCAGTGGCTTTACCAACTTACATTCCCACCAGCAGTGTATGAGGTTCCTTTTCCCCCACAATCTCTCCAATGCTTGTTATTACTTGTCCTGTTGATGATGCCATTCTAGCAGGTGTGAGGTGGCATCTCATTGTGGCTTTGATGTGCATGTCCCTAACAGCTAGTGAAGTTGAGCATCTTTTCACATGTCCGTTGGCCATTTGTATTTCTTCTTGGAAAAAGTGTCTGTTCAGGTTCCCTGCCTATTTTTCAATTGGGTTGTTTGGGTTTTTTTTGTTGTTGTTGTTGAGTTGTATGAGTTCTTAGTATATTTTAGATATTAGCCCCTTATCAGAGGTGTTGTTTGCAAGCATTTTCTCCCATTCAGATGGGTGCCTCTTTGTTGATGGTTTCTTTTGCTGCGCAGAAGCTTTTTAGTTTGATATAGTCCCATTTATTTATTTTTGCTTTTACTTCCCTTGTCTTTGAGGTCAAATTCATAAAATCTTCTCTAAAACCAAGGTCCATGAGTTTAGTACCTATATTTTCTTCTATGCAATTTATTGATAAACCATTTTCTTTTGATGCTCGCAGGAACTTCTCTCCACATTTTTTATATGAGTGATATGTTCTCACTTCTGATTTCAGACTGTTCTGTGAATAATCCTAAGAGCTGAGACTTTTATGGGTCAAAGAATGGCAGGCTTGTCTACTTTATTTAAGGACGCAAGTATTATTTTTCTAGTAATGGTTGGTTCTGTTTTTGTGGACCAAAAGCATTGCCACAGATATATATTCTCAAGTATTCTTATGTACAGATAAAGGACTAGGCAAATGCTTTGGTGCCGGATAAAAAAAAATCAACAAAAAAACCACTCAACCTAACGTGATCAATTTTATTTGAGCTATTAGCAGAGAATATTTTCCACTAGAGACTTCTTATATCAAGTAAGAACTGAATGTTAAGCAAACAAATCATCAATTATTAAAATGTAGCTGCTATTAATATAATCCTTTACTTTTCAGTAACACCAGCATCTGGAGGGGGAGATGTAAAGCCAGTGAATGGCATCTGATGTGCAAAATAAGAATACAACCATGTTTCCTTTGAAGATCTATTTGCAAATTAGTAGGTGTTATGATTGGGAGAGAGAGGTATAAAATCCCGTCCGATGTAGGACCAGCTGATCAAGATGTCAGCCAAAGCAGTGTTTTGAGGGCTTAGGTTTCTTCTAAACCAAAATTTACCTTTAATGTAAGATCTAGATACTTTTCCTTATTGGCCAAACTCAAGACAACTTCTTTTTGTGAACATATTTTCTTATACTTACTTGTTTATTTATTTTTGGAGTATAGGTAATACATTCACAAGATTAAATAAGTAAAAGGTTTAAAAAAATCACAATAAACACTCTTGCTCCTATCTCTGTCTCTACTTCCTTCCCCCCGAGTAATCACCGCCATCATTCTCATGTATGTGTCCAGAGTTGCTTTGCATATTTCCGCAAATACTAATTAGAACTCATATTTCATACACTTTTGTGTCTTGGGGTTTCTGTTTTTGTGTCTCACTTGCTAATATACCCTGGAGATCATACCATATCAGCACCTAGTGCGTTTCCTCGTTCTTTATTTTCAGCTGCAGAGGATTTATTACAGGTTGGGTCATACTCAGCGTAACCGATCTACTCCAGGTGGACGCTGGTCATCTCCTGCCATTTAGGCTAAACCCACGGCAGTGAACGACCTTATGTCTGCACGATTTTACATCTGTTTAGGATGAATTTCCAGAAGTGCAATTGCTGGGTCAGATTGTCTGTGCGTTTGTGATTCTGGTAGATATCGCCAAGTCATCCTTCCTGGGAGCAGTACCCAGTCAGGCTCCCGCTAGCAGTGAATGAGCACACCTGTTTTCCCGAGGCTGGCTCATGTTTGAAGGGTCCTTGAGTGGGACCCTCCCATCCACATTCATCTTTGGAGGAGGCAATGGCGCTGTTTTGTCGTCTTTATTTGCCTAGCACTCTGCAACCTTTCACTCTTCGCCTCTTGCTTGCTACAGGACTGCAGCCAAGTTCTTTAAGCACACGGGCTTTAGTTTCCTCGTCTGTAAAATGGGGCTGTAAGAGTAACTTCAGGTAGTTGGGAGGGTCCCACGAGCTCAGGCACACACGGCACTAAGCACAGTTCGGCACAGCGAGTGTTTACAGATGCCGTCTGTCATTACGTGGGTCAAACAAATAACACCGCTTAGGGATTGATCCAGCTCTGCCGCGGTCAGGCCGCAGTGTGTCACCATCGGTGTCAGAAAACCACAAAGGCCCCGACCATCTTCTGGCAGAGACGCAATCTCGATTCGAGGTAAACGAAGGTGAGCCGCCTCGGTCGAGTGTCATCGGAGAAAATGAAACCCGAGGTTGTGCGTGGAAAAGGGAGGTGACGAGAAAGGAGCAGCAGGCCTAGAAATTCCGCGGGGACCACGGAGCGGGAGCGCGAGCCTGCGTTTGAGGACTTTGGCGCCTGCGCCCCTGCTCCCAGGACGAGCTTCTGAGCCGTGTGTTCCGGGCGCCGATGGTCCCGGGGCAGTTTTTCTGGGACAGCCAGAGTTCTAGAAACCTGAGTGTTGGGGACGGTGGCGCTACCCCCGGGGCCAAGCGGAGTTGGCAGCGCGGCTGTGTGGTCCAAGGCTCTCTCTGCAGTCAGACAGACCTGGGTTCAAGTCC
>NW_011889095.1:19112-25381 GCF_000151845.1 Pteropus vampyrus | reverse complement strand
AATGCATTCCTGCTATTGAAGTCCCCAGGTCTGGTAATTTAGTTTCGGGTTTGAGTTTGTGACATTCCTCAGGGTCCTGTCACGAAGTCACTATATTGACTGAGGTCCTGGGGATGCATGGACTGCCGTCTCATCTTTCAGAGAGGCTCTCCCCAAATTGTTTCCATTCAATCCCCCAGAAATAGAAGCTCCCTCTCCTACCTCTACCCATAGATGTCCAGGGGGCGTGTCCACATTTAGGTTATCGTCAGTTGAGCAAAGCTTTGAGCACAGATGGGCAGTCGCTGGACCGACAGTGGGGTCTTTTGACTGATGCTATCTACAGGCCACATGCTCTGGGGTACGTGAAAACTGCCCCTTGCAGATGGCAGACCACCCTCAGAGAACGTGAATCTTAGGGAAGCTGCTTCTGGATTCCTAACCCTGTGTTCTCATCATCTCTTCTCCCTGAGCCCCTGGGGATGTCTTTCTGGTCTCAGTGGGGGTGATGTAGATGGAGAATCCGTTCTCCGCCCCTTGCTTTTGCTGAAGCCACTCTGTCAAGGACAGGAATGTTCTTTCTTTTCTGGCACTGCAGTTAATAGTAAGGATTCTGGAGCCAGGTTTCTTGGGGTTCGCATCCTGGCTCTGCTACTTTGGGTAAGATGTTAGTCTCTGTATCTCATTTTCCCTACCTGTAAAATGGGGTTAATAACAATACTGATTCCATAGGACTTCTGCAAGAATTTAAAGGAATTAAAACATTTAAAGCACTTAGGATGGTACTTGGCACATTTTAGGTCCAATGTATGTGATGATGATGAAGATGGTGATGACGATGACAGTGATGATGATTGAAATTACTCTACACAAACCTCCCTCCTCTCTTCTGGTTCTTTCGTATTAAATATAAATGGCCCAAAGCCCTACCCGAATGGAAATTAGTTCTTCTTTTCATCAAAGACTAGGCAACCTTAGATTTTATAATTTCAAGTTTAAGCTGTCTAGTGCAATAAACAAAGGGAAGGAAAACAAAACCATTACATGTCACATTATAATAGTCGGACCGTTCACCTCAATGTTATACCCGAAATTGTTTGGGTTGATCTGTTACTCAAAACCGGAAGAATCCTAATCTAGTCCGTTTCCTGAAATTATGATGGGTAAACTGAGGCTCAGAGAAAAGAACTGACTAATGCATGGTCACACAGATAAGGGGCTGGAACTAGAATACGTGTCTCCTGACCCCGTCCACGCTCCTTGCTGTGCCCGATAGCCAAGTGAAGAAATACAGGCTTTCTCCGAAGCTTCTCTAATTTCTTTTGTGAAAGCAGTCAACAAACATTTTTTTTTGAGTGTGTGCATGAAAAGCCTGATAGTAAATATTTCAGGCTTTTTGGGCTATAGATCTCAGCCACAACGACTCAGCTGCGCCACTATAGTGTGAAAGCAGCTTTAGACAGTATGCAAAAGAATGGAAGTGGCTGCATTTCAATAAAACTTTATTTATAAAAGGAAGCGATGGGCCAGATTTGACCAGTGGGCCACGTTTTGCAGATCCTTGCTCTGTGGCATCCCCGGCTGGAGCCTCAGAGAGGAATACCAGGGCAGCGAATGCTTCTCTGCATGCAACAGGAGCTGTTAGTCAAATGCTAAGTGTGAAGAAATGAGAAGAAGAAAGAGTTACAGTGTGTGAAGTAATAAGGATAATCAAGCAAAAGTCGGTTTTGCTTTTCCAACCGAGCTACCGCTGTTTCTTTTTATTTCTAAGTTTTTTGAAGAGAGAAAATAGAGATGGCAATTTTTCTATATTAACAAACGAGCTTAAGGGAGAGATTCAGGAAAATGGTGTCGGTAACCATGGCATTCTCGGTACAACTTGCCAGCATCATCTTTGGAGGAGCAGTAAGTCACAGGTTTTGCCCGTACCAAAGGGAGGGGATTGCACAAGGGCATGAAAACCAAGAGGCGGAGGTAACGGGGGCATTTTAGAGTCTGCCTGCGACAGGCTGGGAGTAGCAGCGGCGTCAGCCTGTGATGGGAACAAGGCCTTCCATGTTGGGTGGGCCTCTGAGGCCACATTTACTCTGAAGGATGAGTGATTGTCAGTGACCACCGTGGGCAGAGGCAGGCACGTGTGAGCACGCTGCGCACTTTCCATTTCTTTTTACTTATTAATTATTTTATTATTTTATTTTATTATTTTATTTTATTTTATTATTTTATTTTATTATTTTATTTTATTTTATTTATTTTATTTTATTATTTTTTTAGGCAAGGCAACCCTTGGTTGACCTCACAGATTGCAAGGACCTTGTCAGCTTACAACCCCTTATTTTTTTATTTTTTATGCCTACAGCACACTTTCCATTTCTAACTGGAACTCTGTCTGGTGTCTGGTGTGGGGAAACATTCAGCCTCATTAAATCTAAGTTCTGAATAAGACAGGGTCATATAACAGTTCAGACTCTTTGAATGGCAAGCAACAGAAAACTAACCCAGGTAGTTGAAAACAATAGAGAATTTACTGGCTTGCATAACTGGAACACCCAAGGCTCAGGGCTTCAAGTTCTCAGTTTAGGGCTTCCAGCGATATATTTTATTTGTTTGTTCATTCTTTGTTTGGATTAGGATAGTTGGATTATAATTACGTATGGCAAAAGCCATCCTTTTTAGCGTACGATTCGGTGGGTTTTGACAAATGCGTGGAGTCATGTAACTACCACCATAATCACGATCTAGAACATTTCCCTCCTCCCCCCTGCTCCCCTAATTTTTGTCATCCCCTCGTAGCCGACTCCTCCAGCTACCCTCAGCTTCTGGCGACCACTGATCTCTTTCCACCACCTACAATTTTGCCTTTTTCGGGATATTTTTCCAGTGGGCTCGTACAGCGCGCTGCCTTTCGAGTCTGGCTTCTTTTATCGGCTTAGGGCCTTTGAGAGGCACCCAGGGCATTGCATGCACCGTCTGTCATTCCTTGTCACTCCTGAGGAGTGGTCCGCCGGGCGGATGTGCAACACCTCATTTATCCATCAACCAAACGAAGGAAATTTGGCTTGTAACCATTTTTTGACAACTATGAATAAAACTACTATAAACATTTTTGCATAGGCTTTTTGTGAATATAACTTTTCCTCTGGTAAATACCTAGTAGAGGAATTCTGGGTCATATAGAAAATCTACGTTTAACTTTATGACACTACTAAGTTATTTTTCAAAATGGCCATACCATTTTGCATTCTCATCAGCAGTGAATGAGAGTCCCAAATGCTCCAGATACTCACCAATACCTGGTATCTTCAGTTTTTTTTTAAAAAATTTATTTATTTAAATTAGTTTCAAGTAAGGTATCTTCAGTTTTTAATTTTAGCCATTCTAATAAGTGTGCCGTGGTATCTCAAGGTGGTTTTAATTTGCATTTTCCTAATAACTAATCATGCTGATCATCTTTTCATGTGTTTATTTGCTGTCTGTATAACCTCTTTGGTGCATGTCTTTTGCTATTTTAAAAAAGTATTCTTGCCCATTTCGAGGGTAAACAACATTCTTGGATAGAATTCTAATAGGTCAAGTTTAAGCGAACAGAAACAACTACAATAACTATATAATGGAGCCTAATTTAAAAAATCTAAAATATGTGAAAGAACATAGAATTCCAGAGGCAATAAAATAACATCACATAAAATTATATTGTTGTTTTATGATTATTAAGTTTTCAGAGTTCTTTCTATATTCTGGATGCCAGTCCTTCAGCAGAAATGTGTTTTGCAAAAACTTTACCCCAGTCTGAGGCTTGCATTTTTATGATCCTGACCGTCTTTCGAAGTTCAAAATATTAATGAAGTTCAATTTATCAGTTTTTTCTTTTATGAATTATGCTTTTGGTGTCATGTCAAAGAAATCTTTGCTTAACTCGTGATTACAAAAATTTCCTTCCGCGTCTCTTAGAAGCTTTATAGTTATATACCTTACTTTTAGGCCTACGATCCACTTCAAGTTAGTTTTTGTATAAGGTTCATTTAATTTTTTCACAAATGGCTACTCAATTATTTCAGCACTATTTTTTGGAAAGACTATTCTTTGCCTGCTGAAGAGCCTTCGTGCATTTGCAAAACACAACTGGCCATATAAGTATAGGTCTCTGTGTTCTCCATCTTGTCCCTTTGAACGAGGAGGCCACTTTCCCTCAGAGTCGGTTCCATGTTCGGGTACAGGATGGCTGGCAGCAGCCCCTGGAACCCCATTCTTCAGCTTCCTGTTCAGTGCAAGACAAGTTGTCTTTGGTCTGGTATTGTCCACCAAATACTGACATCGATTGCGTCTGATTAGATCAGTGTAGGTCATGTGATATACACTGATGGTTCTAGGACTGAGTCACCTCCTCCACCTGGGGGCCTAGGCATGGAGCCCCACCCAGAGCACACAGAACAAGAGCTGGGGAAGAGGGGGTCCTCAGAAGAAGAAGCAGGACACTGTCAGGGACGGGGAGATGAATTCCGCCTGGCCGGACGATGACCAAACAAACAACGGCGACCAAACACTCTGGCAAATATCTACTTTGCTCCCGACTCAAGGATTTTGTCGTGTAATAGGGACACAAGCTTGGAAGAAAACAAATCGTAATGGCTTCTGAGAGGATGACAACTGACATGTCCAAGGTACAGGCGAAGGAGTAATTAAGTCTATCTGGATATTCGTGCCTGCTTCACAGACGAGCTCTCCGAAGTGGGTTTTTAAAACTGTGAAACACTTAAGTGAAACATAACATATTTAAAGAAAAGTGCACAAGCTGTAAGTGTGTGGCTCGGTATATTACCACGATGTGAGTACGTTTGGATAACCAGCACCCCCAAAACACCACTGCATCCCCTTTTCTCCAAAAGTAAGTTAGAGGCTGCGTTCTAACACCATAGATTAGTTTTTGCCGCTTTAAAAAATATAAATGGAATCAAGCAATGTGAGGTTCATCCATGCAACCGAGTGTAGCTGTAGCTGGCTAATTTTCGTTGCTGCGTAGCATCCCGTCATGTGGACGTACTACCGCTTATTTACTTTTTAAATTGATGTTGGACATTTGTGGTTAGTTCCAGGTTTTGACATCAAAAACAGTGTTGCTATGAACATTTTTGTACTCGAGTTTTGGTTCACGTGTTCTGATGGGTATATTCCCGTGTCATAGGATAAGCATATGTTCAAATTTAGTGGATTCTGCTAAACAATTTTCGTAAGTGCTTATATGAATTTCAGCTCCCACTTGCAGTGTCCGTTGGGTGTGTCCTGTCAATGGCACGTGACATTCTCGGTCTTTTTGGTTTCAGCTATTCTAGTGGGTATGTAGTGGTATCTCGTAATGATTTTATTTTGCATTTACCTAATGACTAAAGATGTCCAACAACTTCTCATCTTTCTATTGGCCATTTAGACATCTTTCTGTTGTCGCCGAAGTGCCCGTTTTAAGTCCTTTGTCCATTTTTCTACAGGTGTACCTCACGCTATCGTGCTTTGCTCTATATGCTTCGCGGATATTGTGTTTTCACTGACCTTGAGGCAAGACCCTCCACCAGCAAACAGATTACGACACCCCAAAGGCTCAGAAGATGGTTAGCATTTTAAACAAAAAAGCGAATTTAAATTAAGGTATGTATACTCTTTTTTTTTACACATTATGGAATTGCACACTTAATAGACTGTAGTACAGTGTGAACATAACTTTTATATGTACTAGGAAACCAAAAAATTCGTGCGACTCACTTTATCGCGACTTTCGCTTTATGGCAGTGGTCTGGAACCATCAGAGCATACCTGTGTAGGGTTACTGCTATTACCATTTTTAGCACTGATTTTCAGAAATTCTTTTCTACTCTGGATAGGGGTCCCTTTTCAGTTACATGTGTCACAACTGTCTTCTCCCACTGCAAGGCTTGGCTTTCACTCTCAGGCGGGGGGGGGGGGGGGGGTGTGTGTCTTTTTATGCACAGATGTTCTCGATTTTAATAAAATCCAAGTCATCCATTTTTTTTTTTTTATGGTTAGTACTTTCTGTGGCCTGTCCAAGAAGTCTTTTCCTACCTGAAAATAATGAAGATACACTCCTATGTTATTTTCTAAAAACTTGTTATTTTATGTTTATATCTACAAACCATTTGGAATTTAAGTGTGGTGTGAGGCAGGGGTCAAGTTTTATTTTTTTTTCCGTGTGGCTATCCACTTGACCCAGCGCCATTTATTGAAAAGACTTATTTCTTCACTGTCCTGCCATTTTATCATAAACAAGGTGTTTGTAAGTG
>NW_011889095.1:6688-16792 GCF_000151845.1 Pteropus vampyrus | reverse complement strand
ACAGATTTATAAAGATGCCACAGAGATGCCTGGAGACTAACAATCAGAAAATACGGCAGCAAAACAACACTATTTTTCAAGGTTAAATGCTCAGAATGCTAAAAAGAAATTGTCCATAAAGCAAAATAGGGATTTGGAAGGAGGCAGCCCGTATCCCAGACAAAAGGAAGAAGCCGGAGGTTTAAAATAAGATTTCACGGCTTCACAGTAATTATGAATTTAATAAGGGGAGCCGTATTTTTAATTTAGTTTCGGTCTGGCAGCCCGCCCCGTCTCCACGCCATGGTAATGCTTCCTAATGCGGTCCTGAGGCTGAGGTCGCAGTGACAGCGAGGAAAAGCCCCCAGCCACGAGGCTTTCTGACGAAGAAGGATTTAGACAGATAATGTCCCTGGCCCCCTGCAGGCGGATGGGACCAACTCCCACTGGCTCTACTCCCTCCTGGCAGCCAGAAGCATCCTTTGCTATGCAGGAAGACAGGAGGTTCTGAAAATTCGAAGACAGGAAGATTTTTTCCCCCCTTGATAAGACCCAAGGCTTTGTCTCTTTTTCTCTATGAACAGAGTAATGAAGCTCAGCTGAGACCACCAAGAAAGGTCACAGGCCCCCAGGCCAAGACCTGCTCCAGTGCATCTTACCCCCACCCTAAACAGGGTGATTTAAAGATGATAAAGAGTCACAGATATTCCAAAACTGCTTTTCCATAGAAGACCTTCTAGTGTAGGCTATTTTTAAGGCCATACACATTCATTTGTTTCTTGTTCATTCATTCATTCATTCGTGCAACAGATGTTTATCTAGGGCCTGTTTTTTGAGGTGCGCTCTTTGGTAGAGGTTAAATTCATATAACACAAAGTGAATCATCTGAAAGTGAACGCATCAGTGGCATTTAGTTCACTCACAGTGTCGTGTAGCCAGCACTTCTATCTGCAAATGTTTCATCACCCCCAAATAAAAACTCATACCCATTAGACAGTTACTTCCCCATTCCCCCCTGCCCACCCCCCAGCCTCTAGCGGCCGCCAACCTGCTATCTGTCTCTGTGGATACACCTATTCTGGATATTTCATATAAACGGAATCATCCGACACGAGACCTTTCGTGTCTGGCTTCTCACACTTAGCATAATGTTTCCGAGGTTCATTCATGTCGTAACGTGTATCACCACTGTATTCTTTTCATGGCCGAATAATATTCCATGTTATGTAAATCCCACACTGTGTTTATCTCTCATTGGTGGACATTTGAATCGGTTCCATCTCTTGGGCTACCGTGAGTCGTGGGGCCGTGAACATTCATGAGACATTTGTTTGAGCATCTGTTTCCAATTTTCAGGAGGCAGAATTGCCTGGTCCTAGGGTAGTTCTATGCTTAGCTTGCCGAGGAACTGCCACAGTGCTTACCACGGGGCCACCCCATTTTAGACTCCCATTCCCGGTGCTCCTTTACACGCTTGGCTGCCCCGATGGACAGCACTGGCGCTTGCTCACGTGCTGGCCGGGGGAGGTGGGCAATAGAGCGAAAACGTACTAGGCGCATGCGCGGGATGTAGAAGGCGATCCGTTCTAGGCAAAAAGCGAACGTAAAGCGGGGCGAGGGGGCCCGGGACTGCGGGGTAGCGGACGGTGGGTTATAATTTTAAGGGAGGCGGTCGTCGCCGGCTTCATTGAGAAAGGGAGATGGAACGACGACTTGAAGGAGAGTGAGTGGGGCACGTGGGTGGCTGGGGCAACAGTGGCACAGGCAGGGTGAACGGCAAGTGCAAAGGCCCTGGGGCGCCTGCCTGGTCTGAGGGAGAACAAGGCCAGCGCCGCCGCCGCCGCAGGGTGAGCAGGGGCGGGGCTGGGGACAGGTAGAGATCAGAAAGGTGATGGGCGGAAGGTCCCATGGAGGTGATGGGCGGCAAGGTCCCATGGAGCCCGCAGGCCTACTTAAGGACTTTTATTTTGAGCCGAAGGACAGGAGAAACCATGGGAGGGTCCTGGCCGTGTGGCTAATGTTTAGAAAGGAGGCCGCGGTAGTAATATGTGGCAGCGGGTCATACCAGAGTGGGAGCAGTGGGGGCGGAGGGACCAGGTCAGACTCTGGACCTGGTTTGAAGACAGAGCAACAGAATTTCTTCGTGGATCGGATGAGGGTCGTGTGTGTGAGAGAGACGAGAATCACGGATATTCCACAGGACGGGACAGGCTGCAGGTGGATTGGGTTTTTTTGGGAGACAAGATCAGTTTGGAACATGTTGCATTTGAGATGGCCTTCGGCGTTCGCATCGAAGCACAGAGCCGAGTGAGAGGGGTCGGAGTGGCCGGATCCGGTATGGAAGCCCCTCGAAGCGTGCAGCGTTGAAAGAGTTAGGAGCTCACTCCGGTGTGACTTCGGGGAGGGACCTCTGTCAGGGATCACAATGAAATTTCCACAGGGGTCAGTTAGGCTGGGGCGAACAGCGAACGCCCAAGATGGTGGCGAAATCGAGGTCAGAGGTTCTGTCTGAGGGGAACTCAGTTTCAGCTAGGCTATTTTTTTTTTTCCACGTGATAATCCAGACGTAGTATTTCAAATCTTCAGATTGTTCAAGGAATGAAAGTCTGGATTCTTATGCGAAGTGTCCAAATTTTTTAAAAAGGAACTAGCCAACAAATGTTACATAAAACATTTGTTTGTCAGTTGGGAACATCCGCATGTGACCTGTATTATGGAGTAATTGTTTATTTTCTTAGGTGTGATAACGGTATTGTGCATATAGTGGAGAATGCGTCCTCGTTACTAAGAAATTCACACCGACGTATTGTGGAGTGAAGTATTCTTTTGTCTACAACTTGTTTCCAAATAGTTTGGGGGAAAAAAGTGTGTGTGTGTGTGTGTGTGTGTGCGCGCGTGTGCGCGTGTGTGTTTTAGGGATATCTGAATATTATACTATTGTTTGGACTTCTCTTTAGACTTGAGAATTTTCAAATTCTCACGATGGGGAAACCACAGAGCCAACAAAAATGTCTGCAGGCAGGAGCTGACCTATTGGAGTTGCCTGTTTTACCTCTACACTTACAAAATATTCTTGACTTTATTCCTTTCTCTGTCAAAATAATCCTTTTATACATCCGCAGTTTCTTCAGGACAGTTAGTGTCCCCAGGTAGGGACAATATCCTCCTCCTTGAATAACTCCAGCCTCGGCCAGGTAGGCGGAGCTCAGAAGCAGAAGGGTGGGTCCTGGAGGTGTGGGGACAAATGATGCTGGACCACAGGAGAGGGATTCCATCACTGCGGGTTCTTAGATGCTAGAATTGAGATTCATAGAACTGGCTTGCAGGAAAGATGCCACCTTCAAAGGCTGCTGTGAGGCATTCGTTAGATGGCGCGTGACAGGAATAGCAGACACGTGCCTTCCCCTATGTCCTTTCTCCTCCCCTGTTTGCATAAAAGGCCCCAGAAATACCATGACTTGGTTACTCAGAGTTTGGGGTCCACCTAACCTGGAAACCCTCCTCCAGGTGTTTATTTTCAGAACCGGGGGCCGTGCCCGGCGTGTGGCAGTCCCCCAGGAAACAACTATTGAAAGAATGAACGAATGTCCATCTATTTGTGTCCGTCGCTGGCCAAAGGGACACACGTTTTACACCACATTCATTAATAACCGAGTAGGGGCTCACACGAGATTTCTCGCGTGAGTTTGGGACATGCCGAGAGATTTTATTCTTGGTATTCAGTCTTAGGCTCCTATTCCCACATGTGCCATAGGACCAGTCCATCTTAAGGGACAGGAAAAAGCAGTGCCCAGCTTTTAGGTTGTTCATAAATCTGCTTGTCGCGTTATCATTTTTTATCTGCCTCCTTCCCCCGGGGTTCGAAGGAAGTGCTTTACCGTAGACATGATTCACTGCTCCTGGGCACCGAGGCCTCTGAAAGCTACACGATAGAGGTCCCATTTCAAATACCCCTGTTTGTAATCACGGGGAAAAGCTGGGTGCTGCCTGGGGGATTATCAATGATTCCATGAAACTCGGCCTTTGTCCTGCAGGTGTCCATTTTTCAAAATCTTACCACTCAAGTCCCTGGAAGTCACTGCCCCTGAGGAAGCATTTATCTTCAGTTTGACATCTGTGGCACTGTGTCCCTTTTCAATTCAATTCTCCTTTCTAACGTAGGATAAACGGCTCTGTGGGGTTTGGGATGAAGAGTTACATCTTGCAGTATGTTTGTGAGCGTGCGGAAACCTGGCTCCCCTTGGGGCGGAAGATGGGAATGACCAATTAAGACATGAGTTTGGGTGATGTTATTGGTTGGATTGTTCCCTCCCCTCAAATTCATATGCTGAAGTCCTAACCCCCAGTACGTCAGAATGTGGTCTTATTTGGAGATGAGGCTGTTGCAGATGTCATTAGTTAAGAGATCCGTAGAGTGGGCCCGCTAATCCAATATGGCCAGTGTCTTTATAAAAAGGTGGAAATTTGGACACATCTGTGTACACGAGGAAAACCGTGTGAAGATGAAGGCAGAGATCTACAAGTCAAGGGACGCCAAAGACTGCCAACTACCCTTGAGAAGCTAGGAGAGGCAGGGGACAGATTCTCCCTCCCCGCCCTCAGAAGGAACCAGCCCTGTCGACACCTTGATCTCAGACTTCCGGCCTCAGACTGTGAGACAGCAAATTTCTGTTGCTTAAGCCCCCAACTTCCGGTCCTTTGTTATAGCAGCCGTGTGAAACTTCTACAGGCGACAGGCTTATAACGCTTGTCAAAGGGTCTGTGTTTATTTGGAAGGTGACATCGTAGAGTGGTTAAGTGCCCGCATATTTAGAACTAGACACCTTGAGTTTGAATTCCCAGTTGGTTGATCTGGGAAAATTATCATCTCTAGACTTCCGGTTTCCTCAAAATAAAATGAGGAATAATAGGGATTTAGACCTGATGGTAATCACGTGAGGATTAAATGAGGCAATCTCTTTGCTAAGCCAAATATCTGGCACACAGTAAGCACTTGAGCGTTAGTTATCAGCATGGTTATCATTAGTAATAACTGGCAACATTTACTGAGTCCGAAAGAGACCTCTGCTACCGGGAGTTTTAAAATGTCTTCTTGGAGCTCATTTGGCCAGTGGTTGGAACTGCCCCGTCTCCGACTCCTGCCCCTGAGGTTAATAGTCTGGGCCTCTAGCCATCTCGGTTCCCCTTCAGGGAGCTCATCTCTATCCGTCAAACAGGGCTTATTATAATGGACACACAAGAAGATCCACTCGTCATTTCAATGAGTGAAAGTAACATGGTTCTAGAAACTGGGTGAGAATTTGGAGCGACCAGTTAGTTACCAGGATCAGGCATCTATTCACATTCACACAGCACATATCGATTGACAGCCGGCAGGCTTGGAGCAGCATCTGACTCGGAGGAGGCTGTTTCTTCTCTCCCCTGTGGGAGAGAAGTAACAACCACTTATTGGAATGAAGGCCAGGCGCTGGGCATTGCCCGAGAACCATTTTATCTTAAAACGCTGTAAGGTTAGGTAGTATTACCACCCCCATTTTACAGAGAAGGAAACTGAGGCACAGAGGGGTTAAGTAACTTGCTCATGGGCATGCAGAGTTAACAGCAGAGTCAGGATTCGAACCCATATCTCTCACCCTCCAAAGACCCACGTTCAAACGCCACCGCCGAGCGGCACCGGGATCCAGTGTCCTCAGGTGTGTATTCGAAGTAGATTGTGAGGAAACCCATCGTGGGTCAAACGCTGGCGTTTAACACAACAAAGCAGAATATAACCTAAAATCTGGAACGATGGCTGGAACGCGATGAGCATTTTCCCAACGTTTCAATTCAGTGACCGAACCTGAGTTCTTAAAAATGTTTGGAATTGTCTCGAAGCCGTCAATCTGCCAGGCGTTATGCTGCATTTTGCCAAGTTGTTCCTCAGAAGCATTGTGTTATGACAATAATCGCAAGCGTGACCCAGTCCTTCTATGCTGTTTCTGCTCCCTCATTTCCTGTGATAAGCGGTATTTCCATAGTTCTCCAACCCGCTAGATCCTTATTTGTTTAGGGAATGAATATTAATTAGCAATGCTAAGGAGACTGTGAGCCGCAAATGAAATTTTGAAAATGGAATTCCTGAGACCGTCTTTGCCCCCCAAGGCATCCGCCGTTTAAGGAGTCTAATTGAATGTAATTATTAACATAACTAATAACGACAACGACAACAACAACAACAACAACAACAATATGCGTTTCTGGCTTCTGTTGTTATCCATGGCAAGCTGCAAGCTCCTGTCCTTTTATTGGCCTCAATTAAAAGTAGACAATAGTTTCTCATTTTCTGTTTTATTTCCCGATCATTTTTTTTCATGGCTCAGCTCATGCTAAGCCCGGCAGCTGGACCCTTACGATGGTCTTCTTGCATTTTTGGAAAAATAAAAAAGTTTCTCGTTCCCGTTTGAAAGAGGAATCTGTCTGATGTGGAAAACCTCCAACTGGCCAACTTTTATTTTCCACGAGACGTTGTCTCGAAGCTCCGTTTGCGTGCTGCACGCCATTCAAGGTTTTGTACAACTTCTCCTGACGCCTAGTATCGCTCTCCGCCCCCCGATCTATCATCCGGACACACTGAGAATCAGTTACCGAAAAAGGAAACCTGATTTTCCAGCATCTTTGCTGAGAAACCTTGATAGGCTTCTCACTCCCCCCGGGATCAAACCCAGCTGTCTCGTCACGTCCTGACGTTGTGACTCTGGTTCCCACGGCCCGCCTTATCCGTCCGCACTCTGTCTCCCTTTAGTGCAATCACATGGGACGTCTTTGGGGGGAACGAAGCCAAATGCCTTTCGGTCATTATGAAGAGTGCTGCTATCAACATTGGCGTATAAGGTTTTATTCTTTTCGGCATGTACCTAGGAGTGGAGTTGCTGGCTCATATGGTAATTCTACATTTCACTTTTTGAGGAACTGCCAAACCTACCACTTGCTTTTGTAAATAAAGTTTTATTGGAGCACAGCCACACCTATTCATTTACATAGTTTCTATGGCTGTTTCTGTGCTACGGCCTCAGAGTTAAGTGTTGCAACAGGGACCTTGTAGCTCGTAAAGCCTCAAAGGTTAACTATCCGGGACTTTACAAACTTTGCCGAGCCCCGACTTAGAACATCTGTGTTATGCGATGTAGCCTGTGGGCTTTGAAGCCAGTTACAGCCCTTTTTTAAACAAGGATGAGGTGAATGTAGCGAAAAAGGAAAAAATACACATGCACACATATATCTTAATGTGGAACATAAACTACAGGTAATTTAGGATGTTCGAGTTGACCTGTAATTCTGAGGGGTCTACGCTGAATACCAAAGGGAGAGACTAGGTTTTGGATGAAAAGTGGTCCAGAAAATTGGGAAACAGAGAAGTGACATCAGCATTATGGCTGAAGAAGACGTCTCTCGTTGTATTCCCCCAGCCCTCAACAACAACAAGTTGGCATCTATCCATGGGCAAAAATTCCTTTGTGGGAGCCAAGGTTGTCAACAACCACAGGCTAAGAGAACCAGGAGGAATCTTGCCCCCTTGTGCATTGGATAACAGGCATGTAGACCTCTGTCCTGGCTGTGGACACTGCTGTGGCTGCAGCCCCTCTCAGCCGTGGTTGGGAGCCCCTGCAGAACACCGGCTTAGCCCGTCACCCACAGATGAGGAAGCCTTTGTGGAAGTCCAGGTTTCCAGCAAAGTTAGAGTGTTGGAGGAAAAAAAAAATGCATTTGGACACATTAGAGAGGGAAAGAAGAACAGTAGGACTTTATCCACGTCACCACCTCCCCACGATGGCACACCTCAGTGCCAGGTGAGACCGTCTCAGCCTGTGATTGCTCCTGTAGGGTAAAGCGAGAGTGTGTGAGTGAATGCCTGGCTCTCCCCGCTGAGCAGGTCATGGCCACGGAGGCCTGATTCTCTTCCACCCCGTCTGGAGTACTGAGTCGTGAGTTGCATGACTTGGGGTAGGAAGAGGCTGGGAGAGCAGCAGACAGGATTCTTGGAGGTCATTGGACAAAGACCCTAATTACTGTTGTAGATGCCATCAAGAAGCCCACCCATGAGCTTCTGGGAAAGCCTTGTCCATGGATCCCCCCGGACTGGCACATGAGAACCCCAGAGCTCTGTGTGCCTCCCCCTTCCCCCAATACCCTGTGGCAGGCTCTTTGCGTTCACTCCCCGTGGTGGTGAGAGTGAGCTTTGGCAGTTGGCTAGTGAGCATGCAGATATCCAGGCAGAATCTGCAGTTCAGAGACAGACCACAAACTTGAACTTTAGCTCCACCCTTGGGAAAGCAAAAGGGAGGACGAGTGGACTTGGCCTGATACTTAGCAGGATCAGAAAGGGTCAGACAAGCTTAAAAATTCTGCCACAAGAGGGAGCATGGAGCAGGCATATCCATAGAAAGTCTGAGAAAAACAGACCCTCTAGCAGGGATGATGGAAGGTATTTCTCTCTGGAAGTCAGTCAATAAAGACTGGAGGAGGTGACTGCTCCTGTAGATGGGAAGACAGTGACACAAGACTTCAAGAAGCATGAAAAGCCAGGGAAACACGACACCGCCAAAGGACCATAACAGTCTTCCAGTAACCAACCCCAAAGACGTGGAGCGCTGCACTTCGCCTGGTAAAGAATCGAGAATAGCTATTTTAAGGAAGCTCGGTGAACTACAAGAAAACACAGCAAGACGAGTCAGTGAAATCGGGAAAACAATACACAAAGAAAATGAGACATTTAAGAGCTACGAATTGTAAAAATCCAAACAAAAATTCTGGAGCTGAAGAATACAGTGAACGAAATGAAAAATGCAATACAGAGCATCTACAACAGAACGGATGAAGTAGAAGAAAGAATCTTTGAAGTTGTTCAATCAAGGAGAACAGAGAAAAATGAAGAAAGTCTACTGACCTGTGGGATACCATCAAAAGAAGCAATCTGTGAATTATCGGCATTCCAGAAGGAGCAGACAGGGAGAGGTAAGAAGAAAGTTTATTAAAGAAAAATAATAGCCGAGAACTTTCCAAATCTGGAGAGAGATTTGTATATCCACATGCACAAAATTCACAGATCACTAAACAAACTCTACTTAAAGAGATTTTCTCCAAGACACAGTATAATAAAATTGTCAAAAAATCAGACAGTGTTAAAAGCAGCAAGAGAAAAGAAGCCTGTAACTTACGAGGGAACTCCCATCAGGCTCCCACTGGATTTCTTAGCAGAAACCCTACAAGCCAGAGGAGAGTGGGCTGATATATTCAGAGTGTTAAAAGAGAAAAATCGTCAGCCAGAAATACTCATTCTGGCAAAGTCATCCTTCAGAAATGGAGAGAGAAAGGTTTTCCTGGACAGACGAAAGCTGAGTCAGTTCATGACACTAGACTTGCCTTCTAAGAGATGCTGAGAGTTCTTCAAGCTGAAATGGAAAGACGCTAATTAGTAACATGAAAACATGAACACACATACAACACACTGGTGAAGGTGAGCATAGAGTCAAATTCAGAAGACTGAATAAAACCCCAAAAGGTAATATACAAAATGGGAGAAAATGTTTACGAACCATCTATTTGCTAAGGGGCTAGTATCCAGAATGTTTTTGGAACTCATGCAACGCAAGCAAACAAAACCAAACAAAACCAAACCTCCAAACAATCTGATTAAAAAGCGGGCTTCGTTTCTGGGATGATGGGAAGCCAGCGGAGGGTCTTCAGCAGAGGGGTGATGCGGTAATCTTCCCTGGTCTCTGGGGGAAAGGATGGTTCTGCTCTTTGACCGTTGGCTTTGGGCAGTGTGTTTCGAGACTCAGAGGCCGCCTGTGTTGTTGTAGTTAAGGCAGGTTTGACAGCGGCCAGCCTGGTAACGGAGATTCGGTTTCAGGTGCCGTAAATGGGGCCATACATCAAACCTGCTGACTGTCTACTTCTGAGACTCCAAAAGCAGCACGACCCTAACCCTCGGCAACCCCATATTAGCTCGGCCAGACACCATTTATTGGGGGTTGCGGGCAGTGGAGCTGCTGTCTAAATTCTGCCCGGATTCTTCTCCAGGAGCGGGAAGTCCGAGGGGCTCCTTGCCTCTGCTGGTGTTTCAGACCCAGGGAGGACTTGCTGGGG
>NW_011889095.1:2910-4773 GCF_000151845.1 Pteropus vampyrus | reverse complement strand
TTGAACCAGAATCCAACTGAAATCCGACACATTAGGTGTTGTAGGTGTATCTTTTTTTACAAGGTAGATCACATTTAATGGAACTATGTCATAGCAAAATCATCTCTTAATTACAAAGAGTACAGATTTGTAAAGCCATAAATTTGATGTGATTTTTCAAGTAAAGGAAGCTTTAGGCAGCTCTAGAATTTTGTTTTGTTTTTTTTTCCTCCTATACCACAGACATTTTAAATACAACCGGTTCAAAACTAAAATAATGAACTGCCATCGAACCCCTTCCTCTGCTGCATTTTCTCTCCGATGACTCCATCCCCCCATCCTTTGTGCAAATGTGAAACTATATAATGATTGATGTGTCTTTTAATGGTTGATGTATACATTTCCCTTCAGTTCTTTTATTACTGGGGAAAAAAAGGGGTTATTTATCTTGCAGAGACTTGATGCTTAAAATGTGGTCCATGGGTCGGGAGTATCAAGTATTACCTGGAAGCTCATTAGAAATGCAGAGTCCCAGGCTCCACCCTGGGCCTACTGGCCTAGATTCCGCATTTCTAACAAGATTCCCAGGCATCTTATGTGCACACTGAAGTTTGAGAAGCGTCGCTGCAGAGTTTGCCACAGTCCAGATCTTGCTGATCATAGCTCTGTGGTGTCATTTGACGAGTTTCTCTATCTTTTATATTTTTGGTATATTGAGAGTTGGATCTCTAAGTTTCATTAGGTTTTGGTCTGCTTCATAGGTAGCCATGTGTTTGTCAATTGGGAGGCGTTTAGTGTCTGTTTATCTCTCGTTTTAGTGATGTCAGATGCCGTATGATGAATGCCTGGATCCATGACTTCATCAGGATTATACAAAACAGAACAGTATGGACCTGGTTTGTTTTGGAAGTGGTCGATTTCTCTAATTTTTATTTGCCATTTGTAGAACACTAATAATATATAGCACCAATTATGTGCTAGCTGCTGTTTTAAGGGCTTTATATAAATTAACTGATTTATTAATCCTTACAAAACCCTGTGAAACAATGTATTAGTTTCACATTGCTGCTGTAACAAATTGTCACAAACTTCATGGCTTAAAACAACACAAATTTATTACCTCAGAATTCTGGACACCAGAGGTCCCAAACGGGTCTCACTGGCTAACATCGAAGTGTTGGCAGGACTGCATTCTTTCTGGAGCCTCTAGGGGGAGAAAACTGCCTTTTCCCAATTCTGGAGACTCTGTCATTCCCCAGCTCGGGGCCCCTTCTTCCATCTCCACAGCGAGCAGCGTTGCATCTTCAAATCTCTCTCAGTCTCTCTTCCTCCTCCCTCTTCCACACATTAGGGCCCTTGTGGTCGCATGGGGTCTACCAGATAATCCAGGATAATCTCCCTGTTTTAAGGTCAGGTGACTAGCAAGTTCCATCTGTCACCTTAATCTGCAGAACCTAACATATTCGCAGGTTCCAGGAATTAGAACGTGGACATCTTGGAAGGGCCATTTTTCTGCCTATCACAGTCTGGGTCTGTGGTTCCTGTTTTACAGATGAGGAAACTAAGATACATCCAGGGGAAGTGACTTACCCAAGGTCGCACAGATCCCAACTGTCGCAGCCTGGGTGCAAACACGGGGAGCCCAGCTCCAGAGTCCATGCTTCGAACCCCACGGATGTAAGGGCGCTTTAGTTATTTTTGCTCAACACTCAGTTTTCTCTGAGACCTTGACCTTGTCGACCAGGAGCATTGGACCCAATGCTTATCATGGGGATTCTCGTACAGAGCTGTGAACTGATGAATTCACTGTTCTCTCTGACGGCAGATTGGTATTTGCATCCTAAAAGGTGGCAAAAAACGGGCTTATTCTTTGTTGGACAGCCC
>NW_011889095.1:0-1380 GCF_000151845.1 Pteropus vampyrus | reverse complement strand
TGCACATTTGTTATCTCTCGCTGCATAATAAATCTAGCAGCTTAGAACCACAGGCGCTGTGCACCCCACAGCTTCTGTGTGTTGGGAATTGGGAGCAGCTCAGCTGGGTGCCTCTGGCCCGAGGTCTGTCATGAGGTCACAGTCAAACTGGTGGCCGGGGCTGCAGTCTCGTCAGGGCTCCACCAGGGTGGGGTCTGCACCTGACTCGCTCACATGGCTGCTGGAGACCTCAGTCCTCCCGACGTGGCCTCTCCACTGGCTGCCTGTGGCAACTGTCCTTCCCAGAGTGGGTGACTCAAGAGAGAGCACCGGAGTCTGTCGCTGCACAGACCAGCGCTGGGACCACGGGAGGGGAGCCACGACAGGGCCGTGAGCGTGGGCGCGCTCTGCTTAGTCGCGCTCCTCAGGTGCTGCATGTTTTAACGGATTGAAGGCCAGACCCTCCACCAGCTAAAGATTATGATTTGTTTTATCGTGATACTTGCTTGATTGCGGTGGTCTGGAATCGAACCTGCCAAGTCTCCGGGGTCTGCCTGTGCTGGGAGCGGGGAGGACAAGGGCTAACATCAAGCTGGGCGACCACGAGTGGCCTTGTTCCTCCAAATGACGGCCAGCGTTTCCCCTTGGCTTCAACCTCACTTCAGTCCAGGAAGACATCTCGCGCTCCTGAATGGAGCCAGAGAGACAAATAAACAAGAAATAAATGGATGTGAGTGAAGCTGGGAGGTGTGGGGCCTGCAGGTGTCTGAGGGGCAGAAGGTTTCTTCTGCCTGTGGACGTTTGTCAAGCTCTCCAGGGCCAGCCTCCCGGGGGACCCGCCATCAGCTGCACTTCCAGAGAAGAAGAGGGTCCTTATCTCGCTCTCGCTCCCTCCTGCAGCCAGAGCCCTGCATCTCTGACTGACAGTGACAGATTATCTTATCAAAACAGTGTCCTGGACCATACTGCGATTGGCTGGGCAGGACCATCGTGGGGCTAGAGAATTCTTCTCTGAGAGAAATGATTACAAGGCACTTTAAGAAGAGAGAGCTGAGCGCTCCTCACAGCTGGCAGTTCTTGTTTATGACAAGTAATAATTGCCCCAGGTGCACAGGAAAGGCGGGGTGGGGGGGCAGGGGGCGGCGGCTGTGCGAGTTTATTTTGAGAGGATGCTCCTTGCACAGGGCTGGGCTCTGGGCAGAACAGGATGCTTGGGAACAACTGAGCTAGGGGGCGTCGGGCTGACGCGATCGAGGGTTGGGGGCATCATGGGGTGGTCCTGAGTGACGGTGTGTTTCCTTGTGTACCCCTGGGAACACCTTCCGCCATCCAAGTGGGCACAGTGGGGTGACTTGCAGTTGGGGGAGGGCCCAGATGCTCCGAACAGACTGACCCAGGGAG
>NW_011889094.1:930371-930973 GCF_000151845.1 Pteropus vampyrus | reverse complement strand
CACAAGGGTGATTTGGCCAAAGAAAACTCATGAGCAAATTTATACCTCCAGTAAAAGCTGAGTTCATTTCTTATAACAGAGCCTGTTTCATAGGCCGATGTGAAGATTAAATTGTTAATAAATAAAATTTAATATTAAGAATTTAATAAAGATTCAATCGTTCATAAAACCCAGAAGAGTGCTTGGCAGAGCTTCTGCGTGTTAATCAATGCACTTTATTATTGTGGTTATTTAAGAATCGACTCGTAAAAGAGTACGTATGCTTTTTAATTTTTAATCTTTCGATGTCTAAAATGCTAACATGTTCCCCGGTAAACAGTTGGCGAGAACACACACCACGCCCGGCCTTGAAACTCATCACCCTGTCGTCCCTGAGGGCACCCTCTCTTTTCGCTTATGTTGGGCTTCCTCGCTGAAGTCGTATTTCGGGTTCGACGTTTCTGTTTGGAGGAGGAAGCCGCGCGGTGGCTGAAGGGCAGTCGGAGGCGCTGCGGGAACCGCGCTCGGGCGGGAACCGCGCTCCGGCGGGCGAGGGAGGGCCGCGCACGCGCCTCGAGTAGGACTCCTCCGCGTGCCTTGTTCTCTGCGTTCTCCTTGCATTT
>NW_011889094.1:926742-928891 GCF_000151845.1 Pteropus vampyrus | reverse complement strand
AGCTCTGCAGCCCGCCGCCTGCCCCGCCTGGGCTTAGCGCCCGCCGGGTTTGGCACGCGCTTTGACAATGCTGTCCTCGCTGTCACTGTGTCGGAGTCCCCGTGGCCAGCATGTGCTATGGGCTCACGCACCCCCGGCTGTCCTGGAAGCTGCGTGACAAACAGCCGCCCGTCCCGTCTGCTAAGGACACGCACCAGGCCCTACGCATTGTGTTCCTTTGGGGTCCCAGCACCTCGCTCGCTCCCTCCCACCCGCATCTCTCTCCCTCCCCACTTCACCTCACTTCCTCATTTGAGACTAACCCCCCCCCCGCCCCCCACCAAGCGAGCAGAGCGGGAAAGTTGGGCAGCCAGGGTGGGGTGGGGGGAGCCTTTGGGGCAAGAAAGAGCCTGTGGTTCGGGACCGGAGGGCGAAGCGGGCAGACCTGGGCCCACGGGGCCAGGGGTCTGAAAGGCCAGACGCCACCTCTGGGGCCTGCACGGGGTTTGGGGCGGAGGTCAGTAACGCGGAATCAGGTTGGAGACACTGCTCCCCGTATTGGTCAGGCCGCATCTGCCTGTTTTAACAAGGACGCCGTCGGGATCACAGTGACGGGCGGACATCTGCCCTGACGCGCTCGGTGGCCTCGGTCCCCCGCCTCTCACGGTGGTGACAGCGTCGGCAGGCAGGCGCTGGCTCCACAGCGTCGGGGGCTCTTCCGTGTCCCCACCAGTCTCCGTGCTCCCAGCGGCCCCTGAGCCGACGTGTGCACAGAGGCCCACTGGCTGGCGGGCTGGCGGCCTCACGGGGGTGGACACGCCAAGGCCAGCGACCGAAGGCGGCCTCCCGGGGAAGCCCCTGCGTGGGGCAGGCGGCCGCACACGTGTCTCGGGAGCAGCGCTGGGCGTCTGTGTCCCGTCTCTGCAGCTGGGCGGGCAGGCGGCCCAGCCCCTCCGAGCGAGCCGGGCGGGCCGAGGGCTGGCCCGTGTCCAGGGCACGGCCGCACGGGGGGGTGGCTCTGGCCAGGTCTGCAGATGGCGCCCGCGCGTTTCTATGCTTCCCGGAACGTCATTAAGCCGTGCTTTTCTGCAGGCCCAGAGCACGGCCTGCGACCCCGCAGTGGGTGCCTGGCAGCTGGGGACGGTCGCCTTCCTGGGAAGGGCCCGGCCAGCAGCAGCGACGCCATCAAGGGTCCCAGGGAGGCCGGTGACCCCCACGCGTCAGTGAGCACCGACTGCAAACCTGTCATTTGGTCTCCACTCCAGCGTTTGCCTTAATTTGCATGGTTTTGACTGAAATCATATGGCGATATTGAAGCCGCGGACAAAATCAGCAGATTTCATCTGACGTTATTGAACATGGGTCCATGAGGTTCTGTGGTTTCTTCATCAAACATGTAGTTAAATGTTACAAAATGAAACCATAAAAACCCTGTCTAGGAAAAACTCATGTGTTCCCAGAGGCGCCAACGGCTTCAAAGCTGAGCTGGGGCTGGGGGTGGGGTGGAGGTCGGCCCGAGGCTTGCTCCGATGAGACAGCAAATCCAGCAATTAAACCGTTGTTTAATAATTTTACATTTTGAAATAAAAATAAACTTTAAAAAAGGCCAGTACAGAAAAACAGTGTCCTGCTAAGTATTCTGGACTCTGCAAAGGTCAGATGTTGAATTAAACCTTAACCGACGTCCGTGGGACGACGCCACACTGACTAAGTCGCGCCCTCCCCGACAGTCACGCCCCTCACCGCCTTCTCGGCTTGGCCACCGCTGGCCGCCTGTCCCCAACACGGATTCTTGTCCTTTCACGATGAAAACTTACCGTCACGAAGATGTCGAGGGCGTCTGTTCCGGAAGCTGTTCTCACTGCCCGTCTTCTGTAAGGTGACACACGGCCAGACGACACGCTCCTGCCGGACAGGAAGCTAAACCGAGACCGAGGGGCCCGCTGGGGGGCCACGCCTCACGTGGGGACGAATGTGGGCCTTCAGGGACTGCACTGCTGCCGAAAGTGGGCACCGGCCGGGGCTGGTCGGCAGTGCAGGGGCCTCCTCCATGACGCCGGGGGGCTCCTGCACTCCGGGCAGCGGGAGGGTGGGGCCCGCTGGCCTGAAACGGGCTGAGAGAGGGGAAGGCACCCCAAGATCCCCAACGAGGCACCGCAGAGAAGGACCC
>NW_011889094.1:919638-923157 GCF_000151845.1 Pteropus vampyrus | reverse complement strand
CAGAGGGGGCCGCATGAGACACAGGATGTCTCCCCGGGACTGTCACCAGAAGGAGTATCACCAGGTACTGGTCATGGGTCCAGCGTCCCCCGCACCGTGTGTTGAAGCCGTGACCTCTGGCAGCTGGGGGCGTGGCCTTATCTGGGGACGGGGTCTCTGCAGGGCGGGCCAGCCAAGGCGAGGTCGGACTTCAGCGGGGCGGGCCCTGACCCCCACACACGCGCAAGGTGGCCGCGGACACCGCCGGGGAGTCATGTGAAGCCCGAGGCAGAGCCGGGCGGAGGCGGGAAGGGGCCGGAGCCCTCGCGGGGTCTCGGCGGAGGGCAGCCCTGGCACTCGGTCTGGCCTCCCGGCCTCGGGACGTGCAGGGGCCACGCTCTGGCCGCCGTGCTTTGTCTCGGGTCCCAGGAGGCTCCCGCGGCCTCATGCACGGGCACAGCAAGGCCGCCGACGTCTCCGGCCCCAGGCCCTGTCCAGGCAGCAGACTTCCTTGTGCCCTGACTCCCCCTGAAGGTCGCGGGTGGCCGGGCTCTTCGTCACTGAGTCCGTTCCCAAATGCCTGTTCCCTGAAACTTCTGTGACTTCGAGGGCACAGGAGGGTCGTGTGAGGCAGGGCCATGCTCTGAGGGTGAAAAGTCATCGAGAAGCTTCAGGGAACAAAATACTCAGCTACGTTTCAAAATACACTCAAGTACCTTCAACCTGCGACATCCTGCTGGGAAGGGGGGACAGGGAGCCTGGCTCCTGGGCTTCTGCGGAGGGGGAGGAGCACGCGCCACGTCTGCCCAGCTGTGTCCGGCAGGCCGGCAGCTGGCCGGGGCTCAGAGGAACAGCCGCGCACACAGCGCGTTCAGGAGCAGAGGGGACGGCCCGGGGCTGGCCGCGGTGGAGGACGAGCCAGCGAGCGAGGACGTCCCTCCACAGTCGCACGCAGGGACTGCACTTAGCACGGGCGGGGAGCAGGTGCGCAGGGGGCCCCGGGCGCTGGGTGAGTCTCCGCCTCCGCGGCGCCTGAGATGGGACGGAAGATTGAAAACGCTGCTTGACGAATGCGGGTGTTCACCTTGCTGTCACTGTGCTTTGGCCTGGAGATGCCCAGTGGCCGAGCTGACCTTAGGACGATACCCGCACCCCAGCCTGCCTCCCGCCTCGGGGACCAGGGAGGCGGCTGCCACCCCCTCACAGGGGTGCTGCGGGCAGTCGGCCTCAGGCAGTTCAATGTACTCGTCGCCTTTTGTCGGGAAGGGGGACGGCGAGCCTCGTGGGACTTGGTCCCTGAGCTGGTCATATTTGTGGATAAGCACGTCCACCCGTTGGGGCTGGGGGCCGACTGTTCTGGAATCCTGCAGGTCATGGATGGCGAAGTTCAGACGGGTGAGGGAGGGGCCACCGGGGGCTCCGGCCACACGGTGCTGACCCGGGGCAGACGGGGACACAGCGCCCCGCTGGCCTCCAGCCACTACCTGCAGCCCCACATGCCGAGGACCGGCCCCTCTGCCCGTCAGGGCCTGTGTGGGCACCGGTGGGGGCCCCACGAGCCTGCACGGGGCGGGAGGATGGTGGCCTGCCCAGTGACACCCTGCCGCGAAGCCGGGGCCCAGGGAAGGCGCCCCCCCATCCGATGGGCAGGCTCGTGGGGCCCCCACCGGTGCCCACACAGCGAGGCCGGAGGCCCTGTGCCTGATTAAAGGCGCTCTCCTGAGTGAGCTCGACCGCACCGCGCAACCCCACACTGTCCCGGCACCAGCCACACAGGCAGCCGCTCCACACCGGGGGCCTCGGGCCGGGTGGGACCACCCGGGATCCTGGCAGCCACCATGCCGTGAGGGTGGCTGGGGTGCCAGGGCTGCATGGGGGCGGCAGCGTGTCAGGGACCCGGGCAGCAGCTACGGGAAAATCTCCTTTCTCAGCACTATGTGACTTCAGTGGAAAAAGCAAACACGCCCGTCTGGCTGGCTGCTCTGCCCCCAACGCCCTCTCCCCAACGACCCTCCGTTCACCATGCCAGCTGGGATGTTGGGTCCCCGGCACCTGGCGTCCGGCGTGAGGCAGCGGCCTCTGGGCGGAAGGGCCGCTCAGAAACAGAGTGTGGCTGCAACCAGGCGCGGAAGCCACCTCCGCTGTCCCTCCCGCAGAGTGGCCTGCGAGCCTCTGTCGTCTCAACAGCACTGTCCCTCACTGTCCCTGTCACGCGGATGCCCGGCCCCGTGGAGTCCAGGTCACCGTCCAGGTCACCATCCTCGGCCACTGTCCCCAACTGCAGTCCCCGACAGCAGTCCCAGGCCGCAGTCCCAGGCCACAGTGTCAGGCCACAATCCCAGGTCACCATCCGGTCACCATCCCTGGCCACCGTCCCAGGCCGCAGTCCCAGGCCGCAGGTACCACGCCCCAAGCACGCTCAGGGGCCGGGAGGGCTGGGTGATGCTCGGTGTAGCAGGACAGACTCGTGCTAGCCGGGGTTCTGCAGGGACCTGTGGGGTGGGGGCCAGGGTCGCTCAGGGCACTCAGGGCCCACCCACCGAGCCGGGAGGGGCATGGGCACGATCTTCTCTGGATGGGAAGGGTGCTGGGGCCCAGAGGTGCCCTGGGTGGGTCCTGGTAGGGAAGGCGAGGGCAGAGGCTCAGAGACCGGCCGCCCTGTGCTCAGCCTCATGCAGCGGGCAGGAGGTGGGGACGGACGGGCAGGGTCCTGGACGCGAGGCCGCCGGGATGGGACGGGGAGGGCGAGCTGACCGCGTGCTGCGCATCGGTGTGGACCGTGCTTATCGGCCCCTCGACGTGAGGGCAGCTCTGGCTCCTGTGATTCTCCTTGTCCTCCGCTCTCTGCCTGCCTCCCTCTCTGTCACCCACGAAGCCGGACACCACGCTTCTCGCAGGAGAGCGTGAGAACAGTGAGGGGCCTGTTGCTGTGCTGTGCCGGGGCAGAGGCAGCCTCCCGGACGCCCGCGTTCTCCGGACACGTGGCGCTACGTCGAGCCCCGAGCCCGAGCTGGCCAGTCCTCCGGCCCCTCGTCATTTCACGTTAGGACAGCCTGCTCCTGAGAGCTGTAATTATGAATGATGCTCACGATTCGTGGTCATCCGCGGTCAGCAGAATGCGTCCTGCACCACCTGGAGAGCCCGTGGAGCACAGGGCTCAGGGCAGAAGAGGCCACGTCGAGCTGTACGTCACGGCGCTGGGGGCCACCGCGGGTGCCGGTGGGAGCCGGGTGGAAGCGGGCAGTTCCCTCCCCGCTGCCACACGGGCTCCGGGCCACCCCCAATCTGCATTTAGACAAACTCCACGGACTTCGAGTTTGAGTCATCTATGTTGAGACTTTCCACCTCTGCAGCCTGGTCTCTGGCCGTCGCCCCTACCGTCCCTTCCTGAAGGCTCATTTTAGGACCCTGGGCCTTAACCCTCTAGGTTAGAGCAGAGCAGAACGTTATTTGGAAGCTAAGAAGAGGGTGGGGGGCTAAACCACACACGTGACACCAGCGAGGGGACGGCGGGCCCCTCGGGAGGCGGGGGCCACGTCC
>NW_011889094.1:912647-918858 GCF_000151845.1 Pteropus vampyrus | reverse complement strand
GCTCTCGAGAGGAGAAGGAAGAGCCGTCGAGGCTGCTACCCCACAGGTTCCAAGGCGAGGCCTGTAAGTCAGCACCGCGCACTGGTCACTGTCACGACGGGAGGCCAGCAGCGGTCCCTAAGCTCTCCCGCATGAGCGCTTGGGAACAGCTCTACCCTCCCACTTAGAGTAAACGAGGAGCAGTGAGCAGCACCGCTGAGACCTCAGCCTCGGAACGGGGGGGAGCCCCCCGTAACCAGGTTCGTACGTGCCCCTGCGGCCCGGGCCGTCACTCCAGACCCCCGGTCTCACTCGCTCCGCTGGGCCGGGGCTGTGGGGGGTGCGGGGGCGTGAAAGAGGCGTCCACACGTGAGAGAGACGAAGACGCCACCAGGCCGACACACATGCCTCACTGCCCGTTGACACCGCCCTCGGCTGGGTGACCCGACGCCTCGCAGACCGCGACGTGGCGAGAGCGGTTTCTTTCCCATCTGGACGCTCTTAGACGGAGCGTATGGTGTGTGGGCTTTTCCGTCAGGAGGAAAAGCCCACACACCTCTACGCACATGTAAATAAAATCGAATGCACGCACCGCACAACCCCCGTAACCTCGGCACGTGAAAGTCAGTGGCACATCAGCGGCGTGACTGGGCGCGGGCGTGGCGCGGGCTCTGTGGGCGAGCGAAGAGGGCGGCCCAGACCAGCCTCGCCCCTCCCCAAACTTCTCCACGGCGCCCCGTCCTCTTGTGGTTTCCTGGGGCCACTACAACAAGGCGCCACACTCAGGGTGGCCTCGAGCAACAGAATTGTCCCCTCGCAGCTCAGGAGGCCAGGGGATCGAGATGTCCCAAGGCCACCCTTTCTTAAAGACTCGAGACGAGGACCCTTCATGCCTCTGCCAGCTTCTGGTGGCCCAGGCGGCCCTTGGCTGTGGCGGCGTCTGCCCCACCCCCACCGTCGTCACACAGCCGTCTCCCCTGCGTCCACATCGGCATCTGCGTCTCCTCTCCCTGCGAGGTCCAGCGTCGGATTCAGGTCCACCCGACCTCACCTTCAACTGGTCACATCTGCAAAGACCCTGTTTCCTAAGGTCACGGTCACTGGTTCTGGGGCTGAGCACTGCAGCGTATCCTCCGAGGCGACACAGTTGCCCGTAACATGTCCCCGAGCAGCTTCCCCCACAGACCCAGCACGTCGGATGACAAGAGCAAAGCCACGTGCCGCTTGGAATGCTGAGGTCCCCGCGGGCTGGTCCTACAAACGTGTGGGGGACACAGGGTGCATCGGCTGTGCCCGCTGGGGGGAGGCGCCTTCAGCAGGTCCCTTCCCGCCCGTCATGGGGATTATCGAGGACGGTGGCCTTGCCACATCCTGCCAGCCCCTCAGGCCGGGTCAGTGTGGCTCCATAGCCACGGTCACCAGCTGTGTGAGCCCAGAGCCCTCTGTGTCCTTGCTGGTCTCCGCCCCTCCGTCCAGCGTCCCCGGGTCAATCAACCCAGTGCAAAGCTCACTCCCGCCTGCTGGGCCCCCGGATGACCACGGCCCCGTCAAACGTCCCGCCCGGCCCTGAGCTGTTCGAAGGTGCGTGTGCAGCGTGGAGACCTGTGTGTCTCCCGGCCCGCCCGGCTCCGGTCCCCTCCCCGAGCAGCCATCCCCCCTTCCCACACAGGCGTGTCCTTACACACTCAGGCCCCCGGGCCTTGCCTTCCCTACAACGCACGTGTGTCCACGTGCGTGTGCCCGGACAGTCCTCACCCAGGGAGAAGCGTCGGGGTCCACGGCGTCCGCAGGAAGAGCAGACTCTGCCCCGCGTCTCACGGGAGCGAGGGCCGTCGCGGGAAGGGCGTTCCAGGCCCTTTACCTGACCGCCAGCTCTGCGCTCCGTGGGTCCGAGTGAGCAGAGCTCTACGGGAGGGACGTGTGGCAGGACGTGTGGCAGGGTGTGTGGCAGGGCGTGTGGCAGGGCTTTGAGCGCCGCGTGGGTGGCCAGGAAGCCGGCTGCGGGCAGCAGGAAGCCCAGGGGACCCGTCTGTGCTCACGCCGGCGAAGTCGTGTTTGTCTTAAGCACAAGCCGTTCCCGGTTTACCGTCATTCTGCAGGTGGCCGAAGCGGACCGGATGTGGCTGAATAAAAGTGAGCACGTCTTGGGAAAACGCAAATTTCAATTCGTTTTTCTGTTTTTAAACCAAAAAGTTTACGAGTGTAGCCTGTGGAAACGCAAAGGCCTTGGCCACAGGTGAGATTCGGTCTTTGCCGAGTCGCGAAGACGGAGCCAGAGCCCGCGCTGATCAATGATGGGCAGGCGGCCTTCAGAGCGGGGTGCCCCTCAC
Organism: Pteropus vampyrus; assembly: GCF_000151845.1. Lineage (NCBI taxonomy): Eukaryota > Metazoa > Chordata > Mammalia > Chiroptera > Pteropodidae > Pteropus > Pteropus vampyrus. The sequence goes on along the minus strand of NW_011889094.1, from coordinate 916,549 downwards.
CCCCATCCCGAGACCGCAGCCCCGCCCGGGGAGGCCCCCGCCCGCCCCCTGAGTCCGCGGCCTGCTCTGGGCTCAGCTGCATTTGCAGGAATCACCCTCAAGGCTCCCCCTCCACAGAGGACTCCCGAATTTTCTCGGTGACATTTTGCGTTTTTCTGCCAATTTAAAAAACAGCAGCCCAACTCGGCAAGCGCAGCCCGTGGGACGTGGCCCGGGCTGACCCCACACGCGGGGTGCTCTCAGCCCGCCCGGGGCCACAGCGCCAGCGATGCGGGACCGGCTGCCGGTGACTCTGTGAAGCAGGACTTTGCCGCCGGGATGTAGAGCTGCTCATCGTTTCAGGAAATGGGGGGGAAGCCAAGACGACGAAGCCAGCAATGTTCTGTCTGACGGCCTTTTCGCAATTGTTTTTCAGAAACAAATCTAGGTCACTGAAAAAAATTTTTTTAATGAATCACTGATCTCAGAAATCAACCAACGGGTTTAACATTTTGGCCTTTCCATCAGGAGTTTCGGCGGCTGCCCGGCGGGTTTCTGAGTGTGTGTCGGGGGCGGGGAGGGGTGGGAGATGCTGGTGCTACCGGGGAGGCAGGAATTACCTTTTATCTTCTGTAGCTGAAAACACTTTTCTAGAACATGCAGCCACAGCTCTAAGTCCACGCGCGATGTTACGAGTTTGAAGACTGTCCCTTCTCTAGAGAGTCTGGAGATTGCTCCGCATCCCAGGGCCGCAGGAACGAGGCCGCTTTTTAAATCTCGCCCTCACAGCGTCCGAGGAGGCGTGGCACGTGTCACGTCATCTTTTTCTTACTCGCGGAATGCGAGGCAAGCGATAGCCGCGGCTGAGACGGATGCTTGCGTGGAGGAGGTTGCAGCTCGGAGCGCGGGAGGCGCCGCCAGCGAGGGCTCCTTGAGGGCCGGATGTGACGGGCTCGGAGCCATTTAAGAGATTTAAAGACCAGCACGTGGTTGCCAGTTTCATGTTTTTATCTATTTGCCAAGTAAACGCTATAAAGAAATTTAATCTACTATCATCTTTGTCATCGCAAGAAAAAAAACTAAAAGGGAGGAAGGATAAATGCTAAGTATCGATAATAACTTTGTGCATTGAATACTTTTAGCATTTCTTTGCTTCGTTTTGCCACAGACTAATTAAAATATCATGTATTCGCTCAGGCCAGTGAATGTGAACTTGGGCGTTGGTTGTGAATCCCGGCCTTGCCGTGTATTAACCAATACGACTAGGGCGTGTCACCGAATGTCTTTGATTTTCCCCCACAGATTTGGGGTGAATTTAACTAAAGAAATGTGCGTCAGCACGATCGGCACACGGCAGGTGTTGAGAAGGCGTCATGTCCCTCTCATTCACCAGGGCGGCCTACGGGCCACAGAGCCCTGGTCCTTAATCATCAGAAGTTATGTGCCATCATCATTTCATAATCTCTTGTGTCCCCCAAACACAGTGAAGAGATTGGAAAGTTTGCTGAACCAGAAAGTGCTCCTCCCGTTCGTAAGTCGAGTCGGAATTTTGTATATTGAGTCTGGGATGTTTCGTTTTTCTTTTCTATTGTGAAATAGAATAATTTTACGTTTTGAAACAAATACTCTTGTTGCTGTTATTGCTTTGTTCTAATGAGTGTTTGTAAAATTCGTTATAAAGATGCTTTCATTTTTATATAATCTGAAGAGAATTGCAATTTTCTCATCTTCCCAGAGTTTTGAGGCCTCTTATACTTATCTGTGGCTTTTTTATTCAGCCTTGAGTCAAATGACTGCTTTTTTCTCTCAGATTTTCCGAGTGACTGCTTCATAAAAATATAGATACTATATCTAGGAATCGGATTCATGTTTTATTGATACTCTTTAAATGAGCCGCTTCGAGGGTTTTTAATTAAGTGGAGTGACACTTATTAAGATTTATATCAATCTCAAAAAGACTCACAGAATGATAACGAGTATAATAATATAATGAATTATTTAACTATAAATCTAAACAGTCCGCTGTCACGGGAAGATAGTGTATGTTTTCTGCCATCAGAATTAAAGATATTACTTATAGTACCGCTATAGTTTTCAAGTTAATTATTCAAACAGTTTTCAACTTCTGAGAATATGAATATTTTAAGCTCACCTGCCAAAGATAAAACAAAATAGCATTTTTTCTAGAGGCTAATTTTATATAGGGCAGATATTTTATTATGCAAAGAATATGAAAGGTCTAATAAATACCTTCGACACTAGTTGTTTTCAAAGGCAGATCTGTAAAAACAGAAGCCATAACGGAGGACGAGAACCAGCCAGCAGGTAGCTGTGTAGGGTCTCGCGGTCGTAAGTGAATAACGCACGAAGCCATTTCCTCTCATAAACACGGTCATTATTCTAAGTAATAAACGCCAAAAGCACTTATTTTATTTAACACTCTTATACTCAAGAAGATCTCGAAACGCCGTCGGCCAAGGCCCTTCCACCGGGCGCGGGGCGTCTGCAGTGGCCTCGGCCGCTGGACCCACCGTGCCCTTGGCTGGGAGGCTGCGGCATCGCAGACGTCCACGGGGACTCTCAAGGCCTCCGGAAGCCAGGAGTGTGGCTTCGTGAAAGCGGAAAACAGACTGAAAAGTGTTAAATTAATTAGACAAGGAAGCCTTGGACTGGGTGTGGCTCCAGGGCGGGGCGCCCGCCTCAGGGACAAGAAGGTTCAGGCTGCAAAGGCCTCGGGCTAGAGGGTCAAAGCCTGGGGACGCGGGTCACAAACAGCTGAGCGGGCCGTGGGGACAGCGACACCCTCCCGCGGCTTCCTGCCGCCTTTCTTCCATCCGTCCTCCGAGCTTCTCTCCTGGGGCCTCTGACCCACGTCAGCTTGGTGCTGCCGGTCCAAATCGAGTTTTGCTCAGAGGAACTCTTAAAATTTATGACATGCCTCAGTTTACCTCTTAACAGAAGTAATTATAAGTAAAGCCGTCAGTTTGTTCTCCAACAGTTCTAAATTTATTTTTTCCAGAAACGACTGATTTGGTTGAAGCAATTAAATCTGTCACCTGGACACGGCCCTGCTGGACAAACTTGAGAGACTAGACATAAATAAGCACGCGGCATTGTTGCAGTCAACGGACAGGTCGGGAGAAGTCGGAATTCATTTAAGGCGTGTGCTGTGAACATTGTCTATCCTGTTTTTACCTTTTCATTTATTTATTTTTATTCATAGTCTCGGGGTTCACCGTCCCGGCTGTGGTTTGTAGCCTCCCAGCTCCACCCTCAAAGGTGCCATGAGCCACAGTCTCTGCACCTGTTGGAAACAAACCAACCAACCCCAAAGCAGAGAGCAGCTACTCGGAGTTTCTGTGCTGAGTGGCGTCACCATTTCAGAAAGGATATTTAAAGCCGCACCGTCCGATCTTCCTGTACCTGAAGCCCCCCCGAGCAGGCTTGTGGTCCCCTCTCCCTCCCCGCACTCAGACTCACATCTACCCCCCGGGGCACGGCCTGTCTCTGTGACAAAAGTCAGGAATCAGCCTTTTCTGTGATGCAAGGCACACTCTCAGTTTTGCAAACATTCTTAGAATAGCTTCATGTGAGGATGGGGGAACGTACCCCACCCCCCGCTGAAGAGGGGGCGCCTCGCTGTGGTGGGGGGACCCCCGGGGAGCCCAAGCGAGGGGCCCCCGAGGCCTTCGGTGACCTCGACTTGGAGTTAGTGTAATAATCATGACAAGAGACAGCTCAGCTGGAGCGAGCCCAGGCCGCGTCCTTGGCCGGCACCGGCGCGGCCCTCCCACAGCGCCGCTCTGTAAACTTCGTGACCGCTTTACGGTAACGCGTGTCCTGTGTTCTGGCCTCGTTTCGTGCGCGGCGCCCACGGTGCAAGGCTCGCCCGTGCCTGGGTCTCAGTCCACTCTCCACGCCCG
>NW_011889094.1:903468-910592 GCF_000151845.1 Pteropus vampyrus | reverse complement strand
GCCGAGGAAGCTGCTCGCTGCGCTTTCGAAAGCCGAGGACCCTGGAAGCTTATTTAAAAATGACCATTGCAGCCATCGCTTCATTCTCGAACTTATTCGATAATAATGGCGTTTCTCAAGCGAGACTCTCCTGCGGGCAACCTGGGATGAAGTTAGCGCCTAATATTTAACCAACCTGAAAAATCTGTATATCACACTTAGGATGTGCGCGGTCCCCGACCCACAGATTGTTCCAGATCTGGGGAACTTTCTTTCTTCATGTATCACAAATAGTGATGGCGAAATTCCAAGCGACTTAGACGTGTGGGCCAGCATGCATGTGAAAACACACGCATCTGCCGACTGTGCGAAACGAGGCCGCCCCGTCTGGGTCGAAGGCTCTTGATTGGCACGTACTTTTTATGTCTTTTTGAAACTCTAGCTTCCAAGTTCCCAAAAATTATCAGAAAAGAGGAAAGCATTGTCAAGGGGAAATACGTACAGACGTTTAGAGAGGAATGAGATGAGGACCGTTCATTGCAGACACACGGGTGCAATGGAGTTTAGTCGCGTCTGCATTCACGGCGGGGTCCACTAAGTCATGAAGCGGGGCTGCGGCTCTGTCGCCTGCTCCGCGGGCGCCCCCACCACCTTCCGTCGTGTATCCGAAGGGCCCGGTTTGACGTCGAACCCACGGAAATCCCAAAGAAACGGAGCAAGTTACAGCAGAGGTCGACTCTCGTCTGAAGAAGAAAGAACGGGGCACTTGTGATCTGCTAAGAATAAGCTGAGAAGGGAAAGAAGACAACTTTGGTCATGGAAACTCAGTTCAGGGGCGTCCCGGTCACACTCACGGCTCTGGCGACGGGCAAAGGGCGGGAGGTGATTGTCGATCTGACCGCTCTCGCTATTTAATGGTATTTTAATAATAACAACGGTAAATCGATATACTCGAGAATCGTTGAGGGTTTTTTTATCATATTTTTCCTTCTGAATTCTTTATCAGTGAGTGCATCTGCGTCAGGACTTAGCGATTGTCACTCACCTGCGTAGGGAAACTAGGGGTTGCGTGTCGCTCACTCTGGGGACGGCAGAATGACCGGTAAGGCCCGTCTTGGCCGTGGCTCAGCTCCCGAGCTGGGAGGAGGGAGGGGCGTCTTTGCTTCGTGTTTTACATCGTGCTGCTGGAAACAGACGCGGCACATTGCGTTTGGAAAATGTTTATGCATCGGTTACATTACTTCAGGAAGCTGTGCAGTTCATGCCCGTTAATGACTAAGGAAAACTCACTTTTCTTATTTTTCTCTTTTCCCACGGCCTAGATCGAAGGTGCATAAAATGTCCAGCCTCCCGATGGCACTCGTGTGGAGCAGGAAAATGTGAAACAAGGAGTAAGCGACACTCTTTACTCGTAAGCAGTTTTCTAACTGTGTAAATATATTTCAAATATTTTCATTCTATGGGTCATTCGTGCCAAGTTTAATAATTCTGGGCCATCATCCGAGGCTCGTGCTCCTGGCCCACGTGGAGTAAAGGCAGGCTGGGCTTCCATACATGAACATCTTAAACTTCCAAACCACATAAAGATTATGGCAAGGTGACCGGCCTGATGTTTCGATTGACATTACGAATTTGGTGACAGCTTATCGTGAACGAAATCCGCAGGTCTTGGCCTTTGCGGCTGTGACGTGTGTGACCCATGCGCTTTCAGCTGCCCGCTCCCACTGGCCCAACCGCGTTTTTAAGGCTGATGGGCGGGAACAAGCACCGGGCACGCGGAGAAGGCGACGTCGCACAGGCATCCGAGGCCTCGGACCACATTAAAGCGCTGGCGGGAGCTGGCTTTGTCCCGCCTCCTCCAGGCGCGGGGGCCCGTGTCATGCGGGGGTCGCATCCGAAACGCTTCTGGTCGGAAGCAGACAGACCCCGCAGGGAAGCAGGTTTGCCCTGCGCGGGATCCAGCTACGAACCCGCTTCCGACGAGGTGGGTCCGGGGGCCGCGGCCGGCGAGGGGCGCAGCGCGCGACGCGGAGCTCACTCCCGTCTGCAGGCCCGAGAGCCCCTCGTCCTCGCGGCCTCCTCCTGGGCGGCCTGAGGGTCCCCGGAGCCTCGGCCAGGGGCAGGATGCGGGGCGCCAGCTCGGGAACCCCGGGGCACATCCGACTTTCGAGTTCTCGCGCAGCTGCTGAAAATTGTGCGGGTGACGGCCCGGGACTCCCAAGCTGCTGATGCGCGAGAGCGTCGCGCGTTGGGACTCGAACAGGTGACCCAGGGATAGAGCTCGGCATAGACGGTGTCACAGAGGCTGCAGGGGGCAGACACACAGCCCGCGGCGGCGCTGCCTCCAGGCCTGGGGGACGGAGCTCCAGAGGGAAGGGCTCAGGCCAGGGCAGCCCCTCGCCCTGCCCCTCCTGGAGCAGCCCCACCCAATATTGGTAACAGGGCAATGCTCGCCCCAGAAACAAGCTGAGGCGTGTTCACTCTTGTTCCAGTTCCTGAAAAATATTTTTAAGATTGGTGTTACTACACTGATCTAAGCCAAGGTTAAGTAACAAGGTCTGTATTTACGTTTTTGCCTGAAACAGTCATAAAAATTTCAGAAAAAAAAATATGTAAAATGATTTTTAAAGCACTGGGCCTCAGACGCTGAGAGATAGTGACCAATGAGAGATGGGACGGAAATGGGCTGAGATCTGTGGCTGCCTCGGTTCACAGCCCTCAGTGTCCCAGCTGTGTCTCAGGGAGAAAGAGCCGGGCGGAACCTGCCAGATCCCTCAGTGCAGGAGACAGAGTCGAGTGTTTGCTGAGACCAAGGCGAGTAGAGGCCGGCAGGTGCAGTGCTGGAGAGAGCGATGCCCTCGGGGAGAACCCGGAGACTGGGGGCCCCTCCAGCGCTCCGCACAGCAGTAGTTAGTGCACAGGCGACAGGCTGGTAAGCGAACCATCCAGAAGGGTTAGAGGGAACAGTGGCTGCCACTCACACATGGTGAGAATTGTGCCCTTTCCCACCAGCCGCACTGGAAAAACTCATAATCCATGGGGCGTTGCTTAGAGCGGTCGGGGGAGTCTTGCTTCAATAGTGGGAAATCATTATTCTTAAAATAAACACTGCTCTGCACTCACTTAATGAATCACAGAGGCAAGACCAGAAAGGACCAAGCTGCTGGCAAGTAAATTAACCCCAACCCAGAACAAAGCTCAGGAACATTCATAAGACTTCAAAAATACGCAGCTCCCAATAAGGTAAAATACACAATTTCTGGTATCCAATTAAAGATTACCAAGCCAGCCGAGCAGAGGAAAGACATGATTCATGGTGAATGAAATTGTCAATCAATTACAACTAACCCAAAACGGACACAGATGGTAGAATTATCAGATAAGGGCATTGAAACAGTTATTGTAATAGAATTCAAATGTTCAAAAATTTAATAAGAGACGTGAAAGATGTGAAAAAGACAAAAATCGAACTTTAAGAATTGGTAAATACATGTCTGAAGTGAGAAATACACTGTATCAGATTAATTGCAGATTAGACATTGAAACAAAAAGAAAACGATATTAGTGAACTTGAAGACTGAAGAATAGACACTACGCAAAGAGATCACGGAGAGAAAATAAAATGGAAATAAAATGGCATATGTGAAGTGTGGGACGATTTCCACCACGGACATAAATGTGGTTGGAGTCAGCAGAAGAGAAGCCGGGGACGGGTCAGGAAAAGTGCTTAAGTAAACACTGCCTGGAACGTGTCCAACCTTAATGAAAACTGTTCACTCACTGATCCCGAAGACCGAAAAGTTTCAAGCACAAAAACATGAAGGAAACGACACCGAGCACGTCATACTCAATTCTCTGCAGACCGAGAAAAAAGCAAAGCCTTCACAGCACCGGGGTCGACGTATAGAGTGAAGATGAGCATGGCCGCGGACTTCTCCCCAGGAATAACGTCTGGAAAAGGAACAGCTGACAATCTCCCAAATTTGATTAAAAAAAAAAAAAAAAAACATTAATTTACACATCCAAGAAGGTAAACAAATTTCATTAAAAAGAAGAAAGATTCCAAATAAATAACCTAACACCCTACCTTAAGAAACTAGAAAAATAGAGCAAACTAAACCCAAAGCAAGAAACACGAGGAAATAATAAAGACGAGGGCAGACGAGGACCACGTCGCTGACGGAGGAACAGAAAACCCGAGCAGCTCTGTAACAGAGAGATCGATTAAGGAAAAAACAAAAAACTCCTCGCAAAGAAAAGCCCAACACCAAATGGCTATAGTGTTGACATCTACGAAATATTTTTAAAGAATTAATATCACTCTTTTATAAATGCTTCAAAAAAAAAAAAAAAACCAGAAGAGATCGCGTTCTATAAAGTCAGCATTATCCAGATCCCAAACGAGACAAACACATCTCAAGAAATCTATAGATCGATAACTACTATGAATGTGAAATCAGCAAAATACTAGCAAACCCAACTCAGAGTTATGCTAAAAAGAATTGAACACACTGACCAATAAGTGCATAAAAAGAGGTTCGACATTATTGGTCGTTAAGGGAAACGCGGATCGAAACCGCCGTGAGACAGCGCTTCCCGCCACGGGAGCGACGATGCTTTTTAAAGAGGGAAATGGCGAGAGGGGCCGGGAGGCGGACAGCGGGGCGCACACGCCGCCGCTGGGGGTGGCCGGGGGCGGAGGCCGGTGGGTCTCTGTTTCCAATAGTCGGGCGGTTCCCCCCGAACGCCGCCGTCACCCCGAGGAAGCAGGCAGGGCGGCGAGTGGTGCCCACACGCGGCGCACCCCGCACGCGGCGACGGCAGGACCCCGGGGCCTGACGCGACAGGCTCGTCGCGGTCCCTCCTCACACTTTTCCTAGCTCCTGTGGCGGATACGTATTTACTTCGCAACCAGAAAAAAACACGAAAGGATACCATTTCTCCATTGCAGTGTGACTGCTCCGAGAAGAGGCAGAAGAGGCAGCGCGCTGAGCTCAAGGTCACGTCGGGGGTGGGATGTGCCACTTCAAGGCCACAGATGGCTGAGGTAGGAGCAGTGTGGTCCCACGCGCCAGACGTCTGGGCGGGTGGCCTGAGACTCTCGGGGTCCGATGGCAGTGGGACAGGCTGGGACCGCTGGTGGGACGGCCTCCCGCGAGGTCCTTTCCGGCCGCTCCAGACGGGAGACACTTCCAGCCTCGAAGGACCCAGGCCCGACCTTAGGACTCTGAGCTGCCCGGAAAGGGGTCCACACATGTGACCCGGGGGGCAGCGCTGGGACAGCTCGTGAAGGGACCGCAGAGGGAGGCGCTTCGACGAGGCGCAGGGTCCCCGCGAGAGGCTCCTCGCCACGGGGACGCGCCGAGGCCGGGGCCGCGCCCAGACGCCGCCCGCAGAGCGTCCGAGGCGGTTCCGTGCCGTCCACCTGCCGAGACCACGCTTTTCAAAGCACAGGGCGCCGGTTCCGATCTTGGAGCCGGTTCCGATTCGGAAGCGCGGCGGCCGCAGACCGCCTTCCAGGGAGGGACGGGCCGGCGCCAGGCCGCCAGGGGCCGCTCCGTTTCTTGCCTGCACAGTTTTGGGTCCGCGGGGCCTGTGGCGACTTAAGTCAGATGCGTCCAGGACGCCGCGGCCGGAGGAGACGTGAGCCGCGGCCTCCGTTAACCTCCTGTGCCTGTTCCCAGGACGCCTCACGGTTCACACCCGGGGCAGCATTCGGGCTGGTCGGTGCCCGCCCCGGGAGGCCGGGCGAGTCAGCACGGAGCAGAGGCCACATCCGGGGCCGGCAGCGGTGGCGAGAGGCCCGGCTGCCAGGTCTGCTGCGGCGGCCTCGTCCTGGAAATGTCTGGAAACATCCTCTGTTGGTGGGATGTGTCATGGGGCGTTTCTCGGGCATGACAGGGAAGCCGACGCGTTTCCTCCCGCGATGCTCAGCAGGGAACGAAACCACTGTCCACGGGGTGACGGCTGCTTCGCCAGGCCCCGGGGCTGCCCCTCGGGGTCCTGTGGGCTCTGCTGTCAGTCAGTTTCCCAGCTTCGGGCTCCATTTTCAGGAAGGGATTGAAACAGCGTGTTAAAACCTCTTGAACTTGACCGCTGAGCCACCCGAACACCCAGCTCGGAAACAAGGTCGGATCTGCACGAAGTTTGTTCACACATTTGGCCTCAGAAAAGGTTAAACGCTTTGCTCTCAGTTTTGGAAGCACCGTGTCCCTAGGCCGCGCTTGGACAGAGGCTCGGGTCGGCGTGGGGCTGGAGCTCGCAGCAGGGCAGGCGGGGACGCGGGGACTCGGCGCCGGCGGCTTTTACGATTCCGCCTCCCTTCACACCCACCGAGATGCTTCTCATGTTGCTGTGGTTTCTGAAAACGGTGCTATTTCGTGTGTTTACATGTGAAAACATTATTTAATACAGTTGGAGAGTTCGTTTGAATAAACTCCCCGAAGCGGGGGCGTTCTCGGTCGAGCGAAGCCGCTCCGCACGGCCTGGTCACGCTTGCTGTCCGCGCCCCTTCGCCGGGCACCCGAAGCCCCACCCTGAGGGGATCGCTGTCGCTCCGCTTCGGGCTTTCAGTCTGCTTAAGGCCGTGGGGTTCCCGGCATGGAAACCAGGCTCGGTGCTTTTGTTGCTGCCGCTGCTGGGGGAGGGGCCGAGGAAAAGGCTTCTGTGCCTTCTCAGATGTCAAGTGTCCCCGAGAAAGCAGTGTCCACGAGCCCAGTGCAAACGCACCGGGAACGCGTGGCCGCGTTTTCTGCACAGCGCCTGGGCTCACTCCGGGGGGACGTGCTGGCCGGTGTCCCCGCACAGCTCGCTCGGAGGGAAATGTGGAAAGATGTAACGGGCCGCGAGCGGGTGGTGCCCACCAGCCAGGACCCTGACGGCTCTCCAGAAGCCCGTGTCCTGTGTCCTCGGGGGTCAGAGGGCTGTTTTAACAAGTGGTGGGAGCAGAGCAGGGACCTGCCACAGAAAGGGACAAGGACTCAGTGACAGCACGAGAGGAACGCGATGGCCAGGCTGCCATCCCCCGTGTCTTAGTCGAGATGGAGTAGAAGTGGCACCTACTCCTTTCCGCCAGGTGCCCGGGAGGGTGGCAGAGTCACGCAGTCTCCGGCGCCCGTGAACTCGTGGCGGGGGTTGGCGGAATG
>NW_011889094.1:901541-903418 GCF_000151845.1 Pteropus vampyrus | reverse complement strand
CTTGACCGCTGAGCCACCCGAACACCCAGCTCGGAAACAAGGTCGGATCTGCACGAAGTTTGTTCACACATTTGGCCTCAGAAAAGGTTAAACGCTTTGCTCTCAGTTTTGGAAGCACCGTGTCCCTAGGCCGCGCTTGGACAGAGGCTCGGGTCGGCGTGGGGCTGGAGCTCGCAGCAGGGCAGGCGGGGACGCGGGGACTCGGCGCCGGCGGCTTTTACGATTCCGCCTCCCTTCACACCCACCGAGATGCTTCTCATGTTGCTGTGGTTTCTGAAAACGGTGCTATTTCGTGTGTTTACATGTGAAAACATTATTTAATACAGTTGGAGAGTTCGTTTGAATAAACTCCCCGAAGCGGGGGCGCTCTCGGTCGAGCGAAGCCGCTCCGCACGGCCTGGTCACGCTTGCTGTCCGCGCCCCTTCGCCGGGCACCCGAAGCCCCACCCTGAGGGGATCGCTGTCGCTCCGCTTCGGGCTTTCAGTCTGCTTAAGGCCGTGGGGTTCCCGGCATGGAAACCAGGCTCGGTGCTTTTGTTGCTGCCGCTGCTGGGGGAGGGGCCGAGGAAAAGGCTTCTGTGCCTTCTCAGAGGTCAAGTGTCCCCGAGAAAGCAGTGTCCACGAGCCCAGTGCAAACGCACCGGGAACGCGTGGCCGCGTTTTCTGCACAGCGCCTGGGCTCGCTCCGGGGGGACGTGCTGGCCGGTGTCCCCGCACAGCTCGCTCGGAGGGAAATGTGGAAAGATGTAACGGGCCGCAAGCGGGTGGTGCCCACCAGCCAGGACCCTGACGGCTCTCCGGAAGCCCGTGTCCTGAGTCCTTGGGGGTCAGAGGGCTGTTTTAACAAGTGGTGGGAGCAGAGCAGGGACCTGCCACAGAAAGGGACAAGGACTCAGTGACAGCACGAGAGGAATGCGATGGCCAGGCTGCCATCCCCCGTGTCTTAGTCGAGATGGAGTAGAAGTGGCACCTACTCCTTTCCGCCAGGTGCCCGGGAGGGTGGCAGAGTCACGCAGTCTCCGGCGCCCGTGAACTCGTGGCGGGGGTTGGCGGAATGCCCACCGCCAGCTGTGCTGCGGCCATCTCCCGGCAAGAGCGGCCTCCTCGTGGCCCAGGACCTCCGCCCGCAGAGAGACCGGGGACACTGACCACGTTTTTGTGGTTGCGATCGCTTTTATTTACGAGGCAAACGCCCAGAGAGTGTGTAGCCGGCTGCTTCCCGTTACACGCTTACGCTTTAAAGTAAAGTGCGGAAAGCAAGACGATCGATGCCACCGCCGAAACCGGAGATTCGGTCCTGAACTACTGCCACCCGATGAATTTCTGCAACGGACAACATCGTTAGCCCGTGGGGAGGAAAAAGCCCTTTATGTCGGAAGCTACCTACCCATCAGTGACGAACGTATTTATACTTCGGTCCCGTTCCAGACAGGATCAGATCATGTCGCCAACAGCCGTGCTCCTCCGGAAAGCAAATTCCCAGGTTCACGGGGCTGCCTGGCAGACAGGGGGTGAGCCTGGGCTCTGAGGGGATGCGGCGAAAGCTGGGCAGCTGGACCTAGTCACCCGCTGTGGGACATGTCACAAGCACAAGTCTCATCTCACACGCTAAGGAGCAGGTGTCCGCACAGCCCTGTTCCCGGGTTACACGCTAGCGCTCGGTCAGTCTGGACGGCTGAAGGGGACAGCACCGTGGGGACGCGGGACAGGCACGGGGTGCCGGGCGCATCCATGAGCAAGGCGCCTGCTCTCAGCCCCTCTCTCTCCACGAATCGTTTCTCTGTCCCCGGACGTGGCAGCTGCCTGGCCGTGCCACAGGCTCCCTGATGTGAAGCTCCCCTTCCGCCTGTGCGAGGACCTCGTCGGACAGACATTAC
>NW_011889094.1:900780-901491 GCF_000151845.1 Pteropus vampyrus | reverse complement strand
TACTTGCTTCTACATCCTCCTCGTACCAAATTTGAGGTGAACATCAAATATTTGGCCCAGACAAGCATTCCAAATTGGATTCTATGCAAATCTCTGAATTTCTTGGCCCCGAAAATGTGGAAAGTTAGAAATCTTGAGGGCATTTTATAAGATTTCTAGTAGTTTCTGGTCCAGCTCAGGCACAAAGAGCAAGGCTGGGCTCATGATGTATCCCCGCATCCAGCTGGGTGACCACACGGCCAGAAGTGTGGGGACAGACAGGCAGAGTGAGCTGGATGCATCTGGAATCTTAAAAGGCGGATTCTCCAGACCGGAGATTTCACTAAGGGACGGCGGTGTTCCCGAGGGTGCGTTTGCTCCACGCATCCCCTCCACCTCTGCCTCAGAGTCACCGTCAGGATTCTGCCAGCACAGGCAACATCCCCGCCTCGCAGGAGCTGCCGGGACGGAGACTTCTCCAGGCGACCCCGTCAGCCCATCACGCGCTCTCACTTGACACCACACGGCGTTGCCGGGGGTCCGTCTGCCCCGTGGCCCATGCGACGTCCTGATGACAGAGCCCTGCACACAGAACCGCCCGTGTGGTGGCAGGAGGTGCGCCCGCCCTTGGTCTCCGGGAGCGGGGAGCCCCGCAGCGAGCTGGCGGCGCAGGACAGATGGCAGACGACAAGCAGAAACCCCACGGCAGCAGACACGGAGCGAGCGACAGCA
>NW_011889094.1:898563-900730 GCF_000151845.1 Pteropus vampyrus | reverse complement strand
GTCCCCGGACGTGGCAGCTGCCTGGCCGTGCCACAGGCTCCCTGATGTGAAGCTCCCCTTCCGCCTGTGCGAGGACCTCGTCGGACAGACATTACCGTCATCACGGCCCATAGGGAGTCGTGCCGAGAACTGGTCGTGACAGGAATCATTTTGAGTTTTCTAGGAGCCCGAGATCCTGAATGGCGAATCTGGAATGTTCCCGAGGTCTGGCTAACCCTGGGTGTGCGGTCTGTGATCTGAACAGGCTTTGCCCCGCGTAGGTGTACCCTCCATGAGACAGAGCCCTAAAATAAAAAGCCCCAAAGATGGCAGAACTCGGGCCAAGGACGTCAGTGGGTGTCCTCGTGCAGATTTAAAACCAGTCCGGGTCACCTGGGGGTCTGGCTGCTGGAGGAGCGGCAGGGGGACCCCGGCTCCTGGGAGCTCGCCGGACACGGACCCGGAGCGCCCAGCCCGGACCGCACAACGAGGGTCCTTAGACTCGGACGCACGCGCCGCCGTGCGAGACCCTCGCTAACAGGAGCACGCGGCGGTGCTTCGCCAAGGCGGGGGCCGGGCCGTCCCAGCGCGGTTTATCCTGAGACGTGCAGCCCCTGCACCGTGGGGAGAGAGCAAAACTGAAACTCAGTTTACAAAAAACAGTGGGGACACAGCACAGCATCTTCTCTTCCGTGCGCCTTGAGGCTGCACGGCTCTAGCAAATCCTAAGGGTTGCCATTGACTTTAAGATCCAGGTCGTTTGGTAGCGTAAGCGTGAGCATAAAACGAACACAACGTGACCCATCAGAATCGTTCCGAACGAGTTAATAGGGTTGCTCGTGTACAGTCAGGTTACACGTCATTATAGAGCAATACGAGTTCCATCGTTATAAATTATGACGACGCGATCGATGCGGACATGTGTGCATATTTTTAAAACAGTGACATTTGACCTCAGATTTTGTAATACTTGCTTCTACATCCTCCTCGTACCAAATTTGAGGTGAACATCAAATATTTGGCCCAGACAAGCATTCCAAATTGGATTCTATGCAAATCTCTGAATTTCTTGGCCCTGAAAATGTGGAAAGTTAGAAATCTTGAGGGCATTTTATAAGATTTCTAGTAGTTTCTGGTCCAGCTCAGGCACAAAGAGCAAGGCTGGGCTCATGATGTATCCCCGCATCCAGCTGGGTGACCACACGGCCAGAAGTGTGGGGACAGACAGGCAGAGTGAGCTGGATGCATCTGGAATCTTAAAAGGCGGATTCTCCAGACCGGAGATTTCACTAAGGGACGGCGGTGTTCCCGAGGGTGCGTTTGCTCCACGCATCCCCTCCACCTCTGCCTCAGAGTCACCGTCAGGATTCTGCCAGCACAGGCAACATCCCCGCCTCGCAGGAGCTGCCGGGACGGAGACTTCTCCAGGCGACCCCGTCAGCCCATCACGCGCTCTCACTTGACACCACACGGCGTTGCCGGGGGTCCGTCTGCCCCGTGGCCCATGCGACGTCCTGATGACAGAGCCCTGCACACAGAACCGCCCGTGTGGTGGCAGGAGGTGCGCCCGCCCTTGGTCTCCGGGAGCGGGGAGCCCCGCAGCGAGCTGGCGGCGCAGGACAGATGGCAGACGACAAGCAGAAACCCCACGGCAGCAGACACGGAGCGAGCGACAGCAGGCGGAATGAGAACCAGTCAGTCAGGCCGACGAGTGGGACAAAAACACACGGGACGCACGGTCACCGCAGTCACTGTGGTCACCACACGACGCGGGAGTAGGGGAACCTCTCGGACGTTTGGATTCACTTTTTCGCCGGATGTGGGAGGTTCGCGAACGCTGCCTCTTGGCGTTTGTCCTGCCTCCTCCCCCAGACGTCGCTGGCTGCGTGTGGCTCGCCCAGGCCTGTGGCCTCGGCGGGGGCTGGAGGCGGGGAGCCCCGGACTGCGGCCGCCCCCGCGGGCGTGAAGCCGCCGCGCGCCTGGCGCCCCTGGCCGGTCTCCTCACATCGTGCTTGCGTCTGCCACGCGCCTTTTGGGGCGTTTCCGGGGACTTTAAATCGCTGTTTTTGAATCGGCTCTGAGCAGCGCCGGCTGCTCTTCTGGGGAGCGTGTTCGTGGAGCTGCGGCGGGAGAGGGCGCAGAGCTGATTTGCTCCTGTTTTAAAACTCTGAGTTTTAAAATGATGTTT
>NW_011889094.1:893040-896858 GCF_000151845.1 Pteropus vampyrus | reverse complement strand
CTGGGTCCGAGACACTCGTCCCTCCTGGCCTCCTCCCCTGGCCTCTCCGTGTCCTGGTGCCAGAGTCGCTCGCTGCCCAAGAGACAGGGACGGCCACCTCCTGGTCTTCCTGCCCTGGGGAACCCCATCCCCCGAGTGTGGGTCGAACCCAGTGCCTCACTTCTCATGAGCAGAATATGGCGAAAATGACGGAAGCCACTTCTGAGAGCAGGTCACACAAGTCTGTGACGTCTGTCTTGCTTTCTGTAACTTCCTCTGATAAAACCAGCGGCTTTGCTGAGAGTGTCCTAGCAGACGCCCACAGGCGAAGACTTGATGGCACCTTCTAGCCACCAGTCCTGTAGGAGCCAAATCCTGCTAGGGAAGGCAGTGAGCTTACAATCAGACCCCTCCCCGGTCACGCCCGCAGATGCCACCGCAGCCCCAGGCGGGGTCTGACTCAGGCCCGTGAGAAGCATCAGCCCAGAGGCCCGGGCAGCCTCTCCAGACTCCCGGCCCGCAGGCCCGAGATCACAAATGCTCCTTTAAACCACACGGTTTGGGGACGTCCTGGTCTCAGCCTGGGTACCACCGTGAAGGTCCTTGTCAGGAACTCATCGACTTCCGGTCCGTGGCGGGTTATTCCTGCGCCCCTTCTCTTGGGCCTGTATTGATTTCAATTATACATTTTCAATGTGCTATGATTTTATCTGTGCATTTGTTCACTTATTTATTGTGTATTTTTCTTTCACTGTTCACTATAATACCAGTGTCTAGCAAATGCACACACTTGATAAATATTAACTGCGTAAGTGAATGAATGATTTCAAGACTCACAGACTCACGGTCTTCTACAAACTAAGCCTTTTTTGAGGGGGCAGACGGTTCATCACAATGGTCGGTCGGAGGAACATGCATTTTCTTTAATATCGTTTATGCCGGTCTAGATCTGGGAATTTGGTAGAATTTTCGGTACCAAACGAGCGGCAGCTGAGACTTTGTTTTTTATTCAATAAGATTTGTTTTCACTTTTTCGTGTTCCTCAACATTCATCTTTCTTCTTTCTAAAAATAAAATACTGTATCAACAAAAGTTTCTCTTCTACCGATTATTCCAGGGTACTGACACGATGATAGACTTTTAGAAATGTCTGCCTTTAACGCGTAGGTGTTTGCCTGTAAAGGGCCCTCTGTCTCTCGGCGCCTGTTCCAGAGCCTTCTGCCCTATCCGGGCCTGCGGGTTTAGAACAAAGGGCCACGAATGGAAGGCTGGCCAGGAAGAAAAATGAACGAGTCGAGGTTTCTGTGCGGACGAGCGGCAGACTTGGTTTATGAGCCATTCCCAGAACACTGAGTGCAGTGAAGGAGCGAGCAGAACCACCCCACGCGCCCCTCCAGGGCTCCGACGCCCCGGAGAAGGAGCGTCTCACCCACGCCAAGGGAAAGACTGAACGCTGGAGCCGAGTCGGGGATTCAGGCAGCGGCGACAGCGGCTGCCAAGCCAAAGTCTGCACACGAGCACCAGCCAAGCCCAGTCAGCGGTCGCCCCACAGCCTCGCCTGTGTTCGCCTGCTGGCAGGACACCTGCCGCCCCGCCGGACGGGGCCTTGCACGTCTCTGACCCCGGGTGCCCTGGCTCCGCAGCGGGTACTGGCCGTCCGGCGGGAGCGACGAGCCGGCTGAATACGGCCTCTCTCGCGGAGACACGTGTGCAGCGGCCGGAGCCAGCCGAGCGTGGGCGGGGGACACGGGGACTGCTGGTTCCCGAGCCCCTGGCGCAAACAGGTCGCTGTGATGGACGTGGTGCCGGCCGCCGCCCCCCCGCCTCTGAGGCAGAAGCCGGGTCCGGCCGCAGCTCCTGGGCCGCTGCTGCGCTGCACGCGGCAGGATCGACGCCGCCGTGGAGGGGTCTGCTCCGGATGATCAGTCGTGTTCCCCCGAGGTGGTTTTGGGAAGGGGTCACGTGCCTTCACCGCGGGAGCGGTTTCTAAACACCTAGCAAAGGCACCATCTCTATATATTTTTTTTAATTTAACAAGGACTGTTTCTTCAGAAAGCGTTTTCCATCTAAACGCACTGATGGCTGGACTTCAAGAAATGAGTTATGTGTTTTTTCTAACGGACAAGGCAGGTATTTTGCGATGCAACCGTTTTCAGGGAGAACACACTGCGCTTTTTGTGGACCGCGTCTTGATACTTACAGAGATTTTAAAAGAAAATATTTGGGCTGCGGTTTAGGAATCAAACAGTCTTAAGTATGTAAATAATGACAGGCTGGAACGCTTGCTAAAACAACAGATACTCACTGCTAAGCACGTGTCTGAGCCCCGGAGGCCAGACGCTCTGCGGGAGGCACCAGCGAGCTGGAACGCGGTCCCGGGGGACCGTCCCCGTGCAGCGGGATGCTGCCCAAGGAGTCGGCCTGCCTCGGGGGCCCCGCCGTGGCCCCGGGAACGCATCGGCTGTTTGAGGTCATCCCGAAGCGTTCACGCGGGGTTAGGATGGTGTCATCTGCGAGGGACAGCTGCCTCTCCCCCAGCACGGTGGCCAGAGTGGCCTTGCTTCGCCCAGTTCTGAGCTCTCTCACTGCGAAGCCAGTTTCACGGGGCCGGGACTCAGCCCGCTCGGTCACTCTCATTCCCTGGCAGGGACGGCCATGGCTGTCACACGGAAGATGTGGCCTTACGCTGCTTTCTCACTGGCACATGCTTCGATCCTAGGCTCCACCTGACTCCTTGGTTTTGGGGGAGACCAGCATCGGGATCTGCAAACATGAGCTACCTTCGGCTTAGTCAGCACACTCCGACTGTGTATAACTACACGCGTTAAAAAAGACAGCGTCACAAATGGGGACTCGGTGGCAGTCGACGCCACTCACGGGAGCGGCCAGCGAGGCCATCACTGCTCACGTCCGTGCAGTCAGGCACAGAGTGACGCCGAGCCGGGCCGTGTTCCCACGGACGCGACTTCGCCTCCTCTCTCGGCTGCGAATCGGGCGTGGGGGAGGGGCTTCTGTCCCCAGGCGCTCCGGTCCACCCAGGCCTCTCGTTCCTCCGGCAGAGAGATCGCACCCACGCTCGCGCAGAGACACAGACCTGAGATGCGCGTGAGCAACGTCACAGGATATGGATGTCACGCAGGATAATAGTATAAACAGAGCCTTAGAGACCGAGAAACGGGGCCAGAAACCCAGAAAGCCAAGATCACCTGCCAGTGACCCGGTCACGTGACGCCACTGCCATCTTTGGAGGGACACAAACAGCTCGATTAAGTCCTGCTTCATGGTGATCTCCACGTTCTCCCGGTGAGACCAGGCTCACAATTTAAACACGATTTAAAAACAGTTAAATCCATCCAGCCACCAGCGGGAGAGGGGCTGGGGGTGGTGTCCTCTTGGCCCGTGACCAATCGCGGTAATCAGGCATCAGCCGCTGCAGTCTGCCTGGCCACCGTGCATCAGCTACAAGCGCTGGGGATGTATACTTGGCCAAATCACTCAATTTTCCACGTCTGCTTCATTTGTAGATCAATTTTAAGATAGATTTTGAGTTTATATACAAATTCACCTTGGAACGAAGCCAGTTTTATGAGTGATGCTAACCCCCGATGGCCGTGATCCATATGCGGGTCAAACGGAAAACTATGTGTTTTTCGTCCTGCATTATTCAAGAAGAAACACAGCATTTACTCTTTATCTGCATCCAAGAGTCAGCAAGTTATGGAGTTACATGCAACTTGGAATTGAAAACATTCGCTTTCTATTAATAACGAAAGACGAAGGAGCCGGCGGGTGTGAGACGTGCGGGCAAAGTCCGGCTCCGTCTCCCGCACAGCGCCGTG
>NW_011889094.1:890947-892990 GCF_000151845.1 Pteropus vampyrus | reverse complement strand
TATAAACAGAGCCTTAGAGACCGAGAAACGGGGCCAGAAACCCAGAAAGCCAAGATCACCTGCCAGTGACCCGGTCACGTGACGCCACTGCCATCTTTGGAGGGACACAAACAGCTCGATTAAGTCCTGCTTCATGGTGATCTCCACGTTCTCCCGGTGAGACCAGGCTCACAATTTAAACACGATTTAAAAACAGTTAAATCCATCCCGCCACCAGCGGGAGAGGGGCTGGGGGTGGTGTCCTCTTGGCCCGTGACCAATCGCGGTAATCAGGCATCAGCCGCTGCAGTCTGCCTGGCCACCGTGCATCAGCTACAAGCGCTGGGGATGTATACTTGGCCAAATCGCTCAATTTTCCACGTCTGCTTCATTTGTAGATCAATTTTAAGATAGATTTTGAGTTTATATACAAATTCACCTTGGAACGAAGCCAGTTTTATGAGTGATGCTAACCCCCGATGGCCGCGATCCATATGCGGGTCAAACGGAAAACTATGTGTTTTTCGTCCTGCATTATTCAAGAAGAAACACAGCATTTACTCTTTATCTGCATCCAAGAGTCAGCAAGTTATGGAGTTACATGCAACTTGGAATTGAAAACATTCGCTTTCTATTAATAACGAAAGACGAAGGAGCCGGCGGGTGTGAGACGTGCGGGCAAAGTCCGGCTCCGTCTCCCGCACAGCGCCGTGTGAACTCAGCAACTCTGCTCCAGGGACGGGCGTGGGGCCGCTCAGGGTGTGACAGAAGCTGATGCTGGCAGAGACTGGCTGCACCTTGAAGGGGGCGGAGAGAAGCCACGCTACCGTCACGGCCAGCCTGAGAAACACACTCTGAGAGGTAGACTGTCCTTCTGATGCTGAGACTTTGAAGCGCAGGCCCAACGTTTCCTAAAATTAATTCCGACGCTGTGGCAACCAGGTCTTACTGCCACCTGCAGTATTTTCTAGAACCATCTTCATGTCAAACCAAGGCCCTGCTTCACCGTAAACCTCGCAAGCCATCGCGTGACCGAGAGGTGGCCTCACAGCTGCTCAGACCTGCCCCTCGTGGTCGACTGTCCTCGAGCTGCCCCGCCTCCCGAGACTGCTCCTGGCTTCCCAGCGAGGCCGCCGCTCCCTCCACGCCCGGCCGCTCCGATGCCACGGAGCACGCGGCCGCCGTGCCCTCAGCCACGCAAGCCTGCACGCCGCGTTCCCTCGGGCTGGCGGCTCACAGGAGCCTAGTCACCCTGTGGCCTCTCCTTTACCCTTGGTGGGGAATGTGGAGGCGGCTTGCTCAGGAGACCCAGGCTCAGGGTGTCTCGGAGCCACCGGCGTCACTTCCAAGGGTGGACGCTCACATATCCAGCTGTCTCCTCTCCGGGGGGACCGCTCCCCAGGGCTGCTTGAGTGTTTTCTTGGCATAGCGGCTGGCTTCATACAGAGTCACCCCGAGAACCCAGGTGAAACCTGCAAGCCGCGATCTAGCCTTACCAGGCACACACGACCACTTGGTGGCCCGGGCCAGCGTGATTCGATGCGGCAGGACTGTGGAAGGGTAAATCAAGCAGGACCGCGCGGGGGCTTCGTGGACGCCGACAAACTAGGTGCGGTCCATTGCCATCCAGCCTCATCCAGGTGGAGATCCAAGGGCATACGATGACCTTCACGGCGTCCTCTGTTCTCCGATCCGGTTTCCCAGTGCCCTCCGCCTCGCTGCTCTGCTCAGCTCCACGGCCCCCTTGCCCGCGCCAGACACTCCTGCCCCCGGGCCTCTGGGTGTCGCGGTCAGGTCCCCTCCCCCGATACCTGCAGGGCGTGTTCCCCGGCTCCTCGCGGTCTTTGCTCCAGTGTCGCACCTTCCGGCAGCCTCTGGGCCTGGGCTCGAATCTCAGATGCTCGCCCCAGTCCCCGTCCCGGCACCTGTGTCCCCTCCCGCTTCGCGTTCCCTTCGTGCTTATCACCGACCGGGCGCCAGAAATCGGCTCTCCCGCGGAGAAAGCACAGGGCCCGGCTCGTAGCAAACATTATCCCGCCATGGCCGAATTACGTCAAACCGTCA
>NW_011889094.1:881194-889627 GCF_000151845.1 Pteropus vampyrus | reverse complement strand
CTGTGTTTATCTTAAGGGCGAGCGTAAATACTAAAGGTGGATACATGCAGATATTAAGTAGAAACTCAAGAGAGGAAACTACACACATGGTCTAGCCTCGTTCGTAACTAAAGGAAGGAGATTCGCCGAACATTAATAGCAGCTATGTCAGGGTCTCTGTGTTCTCCGGGCTGGGCTGGGGTTTCTGGGTCTCTGGGGTCTCTGGGCTGGGCTGGGCTTGGCGGGTGTGGAGCGGGACCGAACCAATGGCCGTCCGCAAGCAGAAGCTCGGGCACCGCACGGCGAGGCCGGGATGGTCCAGCGGGCCAGCCGTGCTCTGTGTGGCAGGAGCTGATCTTCTAAGAGGCCAGGTTTTTCAACAGGACCGTGAGGGTTTACACACATGTGCGATGCTGACGATTTTCAATGCCGATGTTAATTTTCAGCATCCTTGGCTGAAGAAACCAGGTTGGACGAGTTGAATAAATTATAAATACTAGAATGACATTCATGGAGCCTTTAGCTCCCGACTTGGGAAAGAGTGAAAAACGCAGACATGTTCATGAAGGGAAAACACCCTGAAGACACAGCTGTAAGAGCGATTCTGTCCGACGAGTCGGCAAACCCCCAGGAGGGAGACCCAGGGCAGGTGACCGAGCGGCCGCCGGCCATCCATCTCCAGCCATGGTGTGGCTAGAGCAGAGTTGCCGCCAGTGACGATGCTTGGGGACATGCCTGTCATCAAGTGTCAGCCAGCGCTCATTCACAAAGCACTCCGATTTATCATTAAGTCAATAGCACGTACCTTCCTCTGCCACTCTCACCGCCCGTGGCGGGGTCTCAGCACCCCCTTGCCCGTGGGACTCGGCCAGAGCCCCCTTCCGTCTCTCTGAAAGGGCTGGCTTGGGCTGCCACACAGCCAGCTGGGGAGAAGGACGGGCGGGAATAGCCACAAGGTAAAGTGTCACCTACCCGACTGTTCTACAAAAGTCCAGAAAGTCCATCGGGATACACATTTTTCAGCTCATTTGATCACTTTGCTTGATTGCCAGGATTCTGAAATGGATTCTTTTCATTGTTTTGCCAGTATTTTTGTTGTTTTAGGGGAAAAGTGAGTTCACTGAGGACTTCACGCTGGCTCTCCGAAAGCTAATCTCTCTCACCGGTATTTTGTGATTATTAATCTCAGGATAAAAATTTGGAGGAGAAAAGAAAGCAAGATGATGTGTGTAAATTATACTCGATGCATTATAGAAAAACTGGGAATTTCATATTATTTAAAGTTTGCTTTTGTTTTATGCTATAAACGTCAAAGAAAAATTACTTCTTTTAGATGTAATTACCATATTCATAATGAAGCAGTCTGAAAGGACTCTAATATATACATATATTTTACTTCTCCCACAGCAGAATATCAAATGTAATGAGCAAAGTACGACCGTTCTATATCGCTAATGCTACCTATTGCTTTTTAAAAATGATTTTTTGGTGGTTTTTAAATAAATCAGACTGGGACCATCAGAAATGCTCAGAACTCTGCGGAACAGCTCGGACTCAGCGCAAAGAGGTCCCACGCGAAGTCCTGGCTCCACGAGGGACTCATGAGAAGCAGAGCGATTCTAAGAAGCGACACCGCACCACGGGCCGGTGCAGCAGGAGGCGACCTTCACCGTGGTTTGAACAGTGACGGTCTCGTTACGGCCCTAATATCGCTCTGTTCATATTTTGGAGAGTGAAATGTCTATAGTTTCCTATGAAATAAAAAACAGATAAAAAAAAAACAGGTGGCCTAAACTCTGTGAATTGTCAAGTTTGGGACAAATCAGGACGTCTCGGGTTTCCTGCGAGACGTCGCTTCGCACGAGTTCTGCGGATGGGAATGTCGCAGGAGATATCTGTGTGACACGGTTCGTGGACACCTTCGAATCGAACACGGCCCGCACATCGAAGCTCTGCACATTTGGGGCATTTTCCCGTCTTGGGTCACACTAGCCCGCTTCGCTGTGCCCTTCACACGGCAGCAGGACTTTGCGCCCAGGCAGTGAGGGGTAGCCCTGTGCTGGGACTTGACGCCCAGAGGGTGTCCTTCGTCTGCTCGGTGTCCCCTCCTCTCCATGCTGCCTTTCCCGCCCGACCTCTCACGGGGCCAGGGCTGTGTAAGCCACCGACGCTCGCTCCCACTCCGGCTCGGACGCACGTCGAAGGGCCTGGCTTTGGTCCGCTTCCCCTATGCTTTGTGCTCGCCTCCAGCGACAGTGTGCGAACTTTGAGGACAAAACAAATCTCCTTTAGAACACAGTCTCATGCCGGCCACTGCCCCGCCTGCCAATCAGCAGAACGGCATTTACTAATATGGTTAAGTAAAGCCTGCGTGACTTTCTAAGTGTATCGTCCTCTTAAAAAGAATCAAGTTAATCTGAGGTCCGTACGGCCCGGGAGAGGAGAGCACACTTAACTCTGTGAAAGCTCAGGATGACTGTTTTGCCTCAGAGTTATGGCTGACTGAGACCATTTGGGGTTTGGGGGAGAGGTGTGGGATCTTCTCCTTCACAGACGTCAGCATTACTTTTTACAGCACGTTTCGGTACGTAATTGGCTTTCGGTAATAAAGGTGATGAAGGTCAGCTCGAATGCTAAAAGTCGACCTATGCATTAATCAAGACCGAGTCATCTTCTCTCTCACCTAAACCATGACTGTCTGGACGTCACCTTTGGATGCAGTGAAATGTTTAGGGCTTAACGAACGCCTCAAATGAGTTTCTTTCTAGTTATTTTGGACTTTCTTTTGTTTTTAGGGTTTATCAGTTCCCTGTACGGAAAACGGTAGTTTACAAACCAAAAGGAGCCAAGGTTGTAAATACATCGCAGGAGACGCACCTGGGGCAATGAGCATGCTGGCGGGAAGTTGGGCATTCCTAGACGAAACATATCGAGGTCTCTCTTTATTTATTGTTTAAGTGAAAAACGAAGTTTGATTTGTTCTTTTTGCATGCATAAAATATCAGATGACTGTACAAATATCTGACTTAAGCATCTTAGACTTTTAGGAACATGGTGACTCAAACAGTATTTTGAGGTTGAGTTTCCTCAAGTCATTCTTTCGTATTGAGTCGGCCGCCTCAGGAAAACCTTGGCTCACGTGACTAAGCATCATTTAGTGTCCTACTCTTTACGCATCTCAGTAAATCCCAGCTACAGAGCGGTGAAATGCGGTGAAATTTTAGGGTGGTAAGGACCTCGTCATAAGCCAGTTCCGTCTCTACGGGTAATTTAATGGCACAATCAAAGTAGGAACGGCTGCCATTTTTCTAAAGCCCCATGAAGTGCTTGGCGTTTTGCATGTATTATTTCTAACACCGATCCAAAAAGACACATTCCCCATCTCCCAAAGGAAGACGATGAGATGCAGAAAAGGTATTTTCCCAAGCAAAAACAGGTGGCATAGATCCCATTCCAGATTACTCTCTCTCTAACTCTTCCTCATCTTCCCCAGACCTTCGTGCCCCATCTCATTGCTTTTTCTTGAATTCCGAGTCTAGATTTTTGGTTTCCTGCTCCAATGCTTTTCCCCATCACACCACTGTCTTATATAAACACAAAGCGATTTGGAACTTTCGATTCATTGTTTCTGTTGTCTATTCTGAATATTAACCTTCTCTCCCTCTTTTAAAATAATTTTAAGCTGCTTGCTCCTTACTTTACACTATTTTTCCTCTGTCTTATGCCGTATCAATATAAAAGACTTATATCCAAAATAGAGCAAGAGACCACACAACTCAAGAATGAGAAGACAAGCCAACCAACATAAAGAAGGTATGGCTAACATCAAAAAGACTCAACATACCGTGCTGGTGAGGTTATGATAAGCGACTAAGATCCTCGGATGTTCCTGGTGGGAACGTAACCTAGCGCCACCTTCAAAAGTCGGCATGGCAGTTTCCTAAAGTTAAAAATACACCTAAAATATGACCCAACAATTGCTTTTCTGAATCCTTATTTGATAGAAATGAGAGAGGTGTCCGTACAAAGATTTGCAGACAAACGACCGTGGAAGCCTTGGTATCAGAGCTAAAACCAGAAACGGAGTGATGCCCGTTGGCAGGTGAGTGGACGGACAGGTGTGGTACACCCACGTGATGGGACCTACGCAGGAGAATGTCTGAAGGAGCTAGTGCTGCAGGCATGAAACAGGAGCATTTCCAAATGATAATGGTGATCAAAGAAAGGAGCCCCGAAAAGAGCACACGCACATGGTTCTGTTCAGATCAGCCCCAGGAGTCGGTGCTGACCGTGCCGACGGAGGCCGCCCAGCTGCCCAGTGTTTCCTGGGCCGGGGCGTGGGGTGGGGACTGATCGCAGAGGCCGGGGTGATTCCTGAGGCGATGGAAGCTTTCTCAGCCTCTGTCGTCACAGTGTCTACATACACGCCTACATTTGTCAACACACGTCAAACCCTATGACTTAACACGAGTGCAAGTCACTGTATGTAAATTCTACTTCAGTAACATTGATTTTAAAATAAAAAGACGGGGTGGTCATATCTACATGACATTTATTGTGGGGATCTGAGGAGATGGCACAGGTGACAGTACCTACCGTATTGTGAGCATTTAGGAGCCAGCAGCAGGTACTACGCTGTCCTTCATTCCTTTTCTTGCAATATTTTGGGTCCCTTTCAATCTAATTAATGATTTAATTTCAATAAAACTGCACTTGACTCCAGTGCCCAGGGGTGTCCCCCACACCACAAGCAGCTCTCCAGCCCCAGCCGGGTGTCCTGCAACTCAACTCAGTCCTTTACCCCACTGACCTGGAGACGGCGTCAGAGCCCACAAAACTGCTCCGCTCTTGGATTCTGCTCTCAAGTCCAGACCGTCCATGGGCCTCCGGCCGAGTCACCGTGGATTCTGGATTCCCACGACTGCCTCCAGGGTGTGATTGATTTTCTAGAGAGGCTCCTACAATACAGAGAGACACTTTCCTTGACCACATTACTTGTTTATTACTAAAGGGTGTAGCTCAGGAAGAGCTACATTGAAGAGCTGCGTAGGGAGCCTCCATGCTGTCTGGGCGCACCGCTCTCCCCAAACCTCCCAGCATTCACCAGCCCAGAAGCAGCCCTCCGAACCTCGTCCCTTTGGGTTTTCAGGGGCCTCCATTACACTGGCCATTGTGACTGAACTCAGTCTCCAGACCCGCTCTTCTCCCAGGTAAGATGGAGGATAGAAAATTCAACCCTCTGATCACAGGGTTGGCCCACTGGCCCCATCCTTGGGAAGGCCATGAGTCACCTCATTGACATAACTAGAGACACACCTGGACTGCTCCATCACAGGAAGTTCCAAGGGTTCAAGGACTCTGTGCCAGGAGCAGACACGAAGACCAAATATATGTATTTCTTATTGTGGACCAGAGAAGAGAAAGTCGCTTGATTTGAACCCCAAGAAGGAACTCTCTGCTGAGGCAGACGGTTCCCGCACCGTCCCGCTTGTTCATGCCTGAGTCAACCACTGCCAGGAAGTCCCGCTTTCCCCATTCCGCCAGGGGACTGAGACCCACCCTGTCTAAGCACATCTCTGAAAATCCTATTCTCACTGGCATCTGCGCCGACCAATCGGAACTGAGCAATTCGGACCAATCAGAACTGCACAATTTGGACCAATCAGAATTGCACAATTTGAATACCTCGTTTACGTAAAACAGACCTCACTGAGACCTCTCCTATAAAAGGTGGCCTCTCCTTTGTCTTTGTGGGATACAATTCAGGTTACTTGAATCTGTGTCTCTTGGCTGCAGCTCCTTTTTACTCAAATGAATGCTTTTTATTCTGTATTACAGTCTGAAATTAATTTTGTTTCCATTATAAGTCACAATATCACAGATCTTGAGCAAAGTGTTAGTTGATCACATGGGGTGTGGCTAACTGTGATCCAATCCCACTCAGCATAAAACACTGGTCCCGGCCGTCCAACCCACCACCTGCTGGTCGCAAGATCTTTACCCTCTCTCGGTGCGAAGCTACCAATATTGTGAGAAGTTAAAAACCCTGCGTCCTCAGATGAAGTTCTGCAAAATATCCACAGTGGAGGCAATAATACTTGAAATAAGTTGTGCGAGACATCGTTACGGACGTGGATGAATCTCTAAATTAAACATAATTTGTTGGACTTAATCATATATCCATGAAATTAGCATTTTCCCCCTATGCGCATGTTCTCTAACTTGATGATTCACTTATAAACTTTATTTGCAAAATATTTTAAAGTTTATGAAGCTCTTTGACAAATATTATGTCTTAATATAATCATTACATTGCCAGATTTGGGATGACTCCCTCTCTCTCATTCTATCCATTTGTCTCTCTTGGCCTAGCTGACTTACACTCTCTTTCTTCCTGAATCTTTCTTATGGTGTTTACTGGGGTATTAATGGTAACGAAGTAAGGCAAACACAGACAAATTAGAGCTTCATCATGACATTTTAACGTGTGGGAAAATGGCTTTAAATTTTATTTGCTTTGCATTTTATTTCTTATTTTCAAAAGCTAAACACTGATTCTTTTCAAAAAATGAGAAAGAATTTTGACAAGTATTATACAAAAATCTGTAATCCATCTACTTAATGGTTATATTGCCATCTGATCACGAGATCAAATCTATTGAATTTACGTAAAGATAAGACTGCTACCTCTCTCTTATCTCTGTATCATCAGTAAACTGCCAATGGGCAACAAGTATGAGCTGAAGGGTTAACGCTGTACATTGCAAATAGCTAACAGGAGCAAATAGTGAAGCTGTTTACTTATATGCATCCGTAGTAGCTTACAGATATTAAGATATTCCTATTAGATTTTATAACGTTTTCACATGAAGTTCCGAAGAACTGCTTAGGATTTCACTATCAATTCCTCATATACTTTAAAATCATTAAAAATATAATGTACTCATCTCATGCTTTTTAAATTTAAGCTAACAAAGTAATTTAATCTCTTTGTGTAGATACTTGGGATCATTTTAAATACGCTTCTTGCACTATGCTGTAACCCGTTCTGTTCTTTTTACTTTTCGGGTTCCTACGTCTATTACATTAACTGTTGAGAGTGAGACAGCCTCTGAAATCCTCACCTCCACATTTTCAGATTGTTGTTCCTCAGTTTCTGTGATTTGAGAGGTTCTGGAACTAAGCTATATGTCAAATTTACGTGTCACAACTTCACGGGAGGTTTAAGGATCTCTCGTGAAATACCTTCGCATATGGACTCAATTTTTTATTTCAAGAATGAAGAAGCATTTTTCACTGTTTCAAGCTGTGTCTCTTCCGAGGGGCTGAAGTTACCGGAAGGCTGACCTGCGTGCTCTCCCGGTGCCCTCGGTCCCCTCGGCTCCTCCGCCTGATGTCACGATCCCAGTCCCGCGGTAAGTTCCATGACACTCGAATTTGCCTTAATATCAGACGAATATAAAATATTTAAAATTCAAGTCTTATATTATTTTGGCTTATGTTACAATGTCACGTGGTTTTGTGTTAATTTTTATTTATTCAATTTGTTTTTATCTTTGTGAAAGAGAAAACAACAGGTCCAAAATGGCATCCATCACTTGTGGTAAAGTTTACGATACCGAACCTAGATTTAATACCTGACCTCATTACTGTTGCAACCTCTCCCAGAAATATAATCTTAATCAACCTGTCTAGAATTTTCTGGTCAACGTCAACGAGGTCATCTGTCAAGTGGGCCCTCTCCACTCAGAACAGAAAGAAGAGGCAATCTGCACGATAAAAACCTGCCTTTTCCTTCCCCCCAAAGAAGATATCCTAGTCTAAATACAATGAATTTTTCTCTTCTGTTGATAACTCCCTTGCCCCACTTTTCTTCCTGTAAAAACCTTCTAATTTGCATAACCCCTCTGAGTCCCTTCTAGCTGCTGGGTGGGATGCTGCCCAATTGATGAATCACTTAATAAAGCCAATCAGATCTTCAAATTTGCTTGGTCCAATTTTGTTTTTTAACATCATAAATTATCAATTGATTATAATATTTTACATTGATCTTCTGTTCTCAAATAAAAAAGCAGTCAAATAAATTTCAGAAAAAAAACAACTTATAGAATAATATCCTTTCATAAATATAGAAACGCAAATATTATAAAAACATTATCAAGATCAACCCAACAACAACAACGACAATAAAAAGTGAATAAGATATTGTGAGCAAGAAGGCTTTATCTAGGAGTACAGCATTGGTTTTATAATTGAAAATCGATCAGTATAATTCACAAGATAAGCGGATTTGAAAAGAAAAATCACATGATCACATCGATAGACGCAGGAGAGGTTTTGACAAAATCCAATATTTATCCATGATAAAAACGCTCAGAAAAGTAGGTATGGAAAGAACTTCCTCAACTTGATAAAGCCTGTAGCTAGCATCGTTCTTAATGGTCAAAGGCCGAA
>NW_011889094.1:877966-881144 GCF_000151845.1 Pteropus vampyrus | reverse complement strand
TGAATAAGATATTGTGAGCAAGAAGGCTTTATCTAGGAGTACAGCATTGGTTTTATAATTGAAAATCGATCAGTATAATTCACAAGATAAGCGGATTTGAAAAGAAAAATCACATGATCACATCGATAGACGCAGGAGAGGTTTTGACCAAATCCAATATTTATCCATGATAAAAACGCTCAGAAAAGTAGGTATGGAAAGAACTTCCTCAACTTGATAAAGCCTGTAGCTAGCATCGTTCTTAATGGTCAAAGGCCGAATGCTTTCCCCCAAAATAAAAACAAGATCGCTGGGTCGGCTTTCACCGCTTACAGATAACATTGTACTTACCATGCCTAGTACAATAAGGCAGAAAGAAAAAGATGTTTTGAAAAATAAAAATAAAATTATTCCAGACAGTATGATGGCCTATGTGGAAAATCCTAGGGAATCTACAAAAAGCTACTAGAATTGATAAATTTAGAATGGTTTCAGGATACTAGATCAATACACAAAAATCAATTATATTTCCACATGCTAGCAACAATCAATAGGAAACAAATAAAAAGTAAATAGAATAAGAATAGGAAATACATAGGAATTAATTTGACAAAAGATATGCAGGGCCCATACACTGAAAACATTAAAAAGATACTAATAAATACTACTGCTACTATAACTACTAACAATAAAACAGAGGAATATATCACATTCATAGATGAGAAGACTAAAAATCGTTAAGACATTCGTCCTTCCCTAATCAATCTACAATTTCAATAATAACTAAATCAAAATCTCATCAAAATTTTTGTGGAAGTTAACGCAAAAATCAGATTCGAGTCTTCAATACACCATTTTCCACATGGGTCAAACCAGATTTGAAGTTCATGGAACAGAAGACTTCCTGCTGTAAGCCAGCTAGATCTAAGAGACATCTCCGCACGCTCCACCAAGAACACACAGACAAACCGGACTTCATTAAAACCAAAACCTTTCTCTCTTCAAAGGTCACTACCAAGAATGCGTGAAGCAATGCAGAAAATAAGAAGAAATACTTGATATAATTATATAAATAACAATAAATATTTCAAATAAAATAAAATATATCTTATAAGGTGCTTACACTCAGAATATACGCAGAAATCATCACTTGAATAAAAAGACAACACAATCAAAAATGAGCAAGGTATTGAAATAGACATTTGTCCAAAGAAGATACACAAACAGCAACAAACTCATGAAAAAATCCTCGGTGTCAATCACCATTAGGGAAACGCAAATCAAAAAGTCAGAGAGAAAAACGTCCCAGCCAGGAACGTGAAGGTTGAGTACAGTCCTCCGAACTGTCACTGAATGATACGCTTAAGTAGGTGAATTTAACGATATGTGATCTATATCTCAATAAAACTGTTGTAAAAACATAAGCAAAGTATGTCAGCAGACGCTTTAAATGGCGTGTATGTATATATGTATATGTATATATATATATATATATATATATATATATATATGCACTTAATCCTAAGAAAAAAGAACCAACGTCATCAGCCATAAGTGAACTCGACTTAGGTCTACCATGGGTAACGCTTCGTACAACGTAACAAGACAATTTTAAAAAAAGACGATACTGAGTGTTGTTGAAGCTGTGGATCAAAAACCTCTTATACGCACTGGTCCCTGTCGCCTGGCCCTGATATTCTAGCAGGTTCTTTAAACTTCCTCATTCCTTATGTTTTCTAAGGACGCCAAGTGCTCCGGTGAGGAGAGTGACTGCGAGTGACCCGGTCTGCATTCCCTGGCCTGTCATCTCTGCGAAGGGGCGTCACTTAACTTCAAATCTGCAACGGAAATGTCAGAAGTCTTCTCTACAAGAAGCTTGGAGGGTCGACGAGTCTGAGAGTCTGTGGCACAGAGCAAAGGAAGGCCGAGGGTCACCTTCTCTGCTTCTCCGAGTCATGTTCTGTGTTCCCCTGTCCTCCTGTTTGGATGTCCCTGGTTGACCCACGCCCTCCAGAACCCGCCAAGGACCCCATCCACCCGCCAGCACGTGGGCGGCCACAGCGTGCTGGCAGACCTGCGCTTCCCCGGGCCCCGGGGACCCTGGCACTCCCCGCAGAGCCAGGAGCAGCTAAGAGCCTCCGACATTGCAGGCGTAGACTCACACGTTAGATGCCCCAGAGTCAGACGGCGCCCAAGGCCCTCAGGACCCGGCCCCAATTCCGCAGGCTCCTGGCTCCCGCGGGAATGTTCCAGAATCCTGGATCTGCACTTAACACAGGACCCCCGCAGGGCCCTGGGGAGAGGAGGCTGGACCGGAATGTCAGCAAGCAGCAGCCTCCGGGTCACGCTGCCCACACTGTGATGGCCGAGTCCGCGCTCTGTGATGCAGACGCCGGAGCCAGAATTAACGCACAAAGACAGGAATCGTGTAAACTAGGGAAATCAACACTTTTGGCCTCATCGCCCCCTTTCCTTCCTAAGATAACGTGGTTTCGTTACCGTAGCTACCCCTCCCGAATCTCACGGATCCCCGAGGAAGCTGATCCTATCGGTTATTTAAGAATCATTTTATTTCCTTGCTGGAGACTGATGATAAGGGCTGTTACGGGCTCAGCTGTGCGCCCCCCAAATTCGCAGAGTGTGGCCATATGCGGACATGCGCCTCATGAGAGGGATTTAAGGTGAATGAGGTGATGGAGTCAGGCCAGGGAGAGCGGGCCGCTGACCCATCACGACCGTGTCCTTCTGAGACGGGGTCAGGACACAGACACACACGGAGGATGACCGTGTGAGGACAGGAACACGACAGCTGTCTGTGTTCTAAGGAGCGAAGGCTCAGGAGAGACCAGCCCCGCCGGCACCGCGCCCCTGGACTTCCCGCCTCCAGGACGGTGCGGAGTGACGTCTTGCTGAAGCTGCCCCTCCGTGGTGTCCCGTTGTGGTGGCCGAGTGGACTAGCAGAGTGGGCCTGGGACATGTGATCTCCTCTCCCTCCCCTTGCCCTGTCTGTACGTGAACACAGCGCACGTGCCCAGGCTCCTGCTGGCCGTCATGCTCCAACACGACAGAGCCAGCACGAGAACGCCCTTCCTGTCGCGTGACGTAGGAATTGCGTTTTGACTTAAGTATGTTTGTGCCGTGTTTTTGTTACCTGCAGCTGAAAACATGTTGTTAGTACGACTGCCAGCAACATCACCAC
>NW_011889094.1:876066-876621 GCF_000151845.1 Pteropus vampyrus | reverse complement strand
GACCCCGCCGGAAACGAAGGCGAAGCGCCCCCGCCCGTGGCCACTGCGCGAGCTGGACGCGTCCGCGAAGCGCCCCGCGGCCATGAGCCACGTCTATCGGGCGTTCCCTGGTTATTTTGATGACGAAATAGTGTCTCAGAGAGACACACTTGCCTGAATAAGGTCCACTGGTGTTCATTTTGGAAGGCTGGAGACGTCACTGACGACCTCAGTCTAAAAGATGCAAAGGATTTTAACGCAGAGCATCAGTTCTTCCTGGGATGATGATCTCGAATATTGGACATCACTGTGCATCCGCTTTTAAAGAACGCTTTAAAAAAACTATTCAGGAAGAGCTACGGTATGAATTTTAATAATACTCACTACTAAGAAAAAATTAAAATGAAAAAAAAAGCTCAAGTGATGTTCAAATGGTTACTTGTAACATGGTATATATTTTCCAGGGACAGCGTCTTACACGTTTAAAAATTGCTTCAGACCCAATAACTCAGTAAAGAAGATGACATAATCTGGAACATGCGGTAGGTGACAGAAGTGGCTCCACCGATCAGTGTC
>NW_011889094.1:874736-876016 GCF_000151845.1 Pteropus vampyrus | reverse complement strand
CAGACTAATTTCATTTTTCCGGGACTGCTCACTCTTACCAGGTGTCTCGGCAATCGTTTTGTAAAACGGGACGGTGGCTCTGTCCCCGATTCCGTGTTAGGCTGGACACCTGGAAAGGCTGAGTCTGTAGTTACCCAGAGGTTCTCTCTCCTAACGTTATTGCTCAGCGGTTGAAAGTGAGCCTTTCAGAAGAACGTTTAGTATAGTCATTTGTGGCGAAGGATAAACACTGCATTTAAAAAGAAATTTCTAAAAACTATAAAGTATGACATATTTAATGGAGATGGAGCAATGTGAGACGATCGCTAAGTCTTCATAAATCAAAAGAAACGAACACGCATAACCTTAACACACCCACGTCAAAGTGTCTTAAAATCGTAAGAAATAAACACGTACGGTCTTAGCCCGTTTTAAAGCTGCATTAAAGTTTGAATTCTTATCTCAGTCTATCAAACGCTTTTTATGAGCTAGGATGATCTCAGTGATGACATGTTTTAAGGACACTCACATTCCTGTTTGATGTTTTCAATCTGGAAAGTTTAGAAAGTGAAAGGTCTGCAGAGTCCGTTACTTTGAATAAATTTTAGGTTCGGCGGGTCAATTGCTATAAAAAACCTGCTGGAACTTTTACAGGTTAAGTCCATGTATCAGTTTCATGAGAATTTCCTTTCTAAATATTTTGACTTCCAATCCATGAACATGGAATGTATCTCCGTGTCATGTGATCTCTCTTAATGTCAGCAATATTTTATAGTTTTCGGTGTAAAAACTTTACTTTTTTTGCTATGTTTATTTGTAGGTATTTTATTTTTGATGTTAATGTGAAGGAAATTATGTTCTAATTGTTGTTTTGGATTGTTCATTGCTGGTGTGCGGAAATGCAATTGTTCCCTTTGCCTTCTTCCTCTTCTTCCTCTGCCCCTCCTCCTTCTTCACTGGTCAGACCTACAAGTGGTAAGACTGGGTGTCCTTGCCTTGTTCCCCATCTCAGAGAAAAAGCATTCCTATTTTCACCAGTAAGAATGATATTAACTGTGGGTTTTTCCCGGACGTGCTATATCATATTGAGGAAGCTGCCCCTATTCCTAGTTTGATAAGAATTTACATCAGGAATGAGTGTTAGATTTTGTCCAATGCTTTCTCTGTATCTGCTGAGATGATCATGTGTGTTTTTTTTTTTTTTGTCCTTTGTTATTATGGTTTATTACATTAATTGATATTTGGATGCTAAGCTGAACTTGAAGTCTTGGGCTAAATCCCACTTGGTCATGGCATATAAT
>NW_011889094.1:871236-873266 GCF_000151845.1 Pteropus vampyrus | reverse complement strand
TTTAAAAATTGCTTCAGACCCAATAACTCAGTAAAGAAGATGACATAATCTGGAACATGCGGTAGGTGACAGAAGTGGCTCCACCGATCAGTGTCATTGGTTTCGAGCAATGCCGGTAACAAGGTTAAATAAAGCTACTTCAGGGGATGGGGCGTCAAAAAGAGGCATCTCTAAATGAATGCTGTTTTCATAACATGTTATTTAAGTGGTTATGTACATAAACACTAATACAGGGATAATTACGGCAGACATCAGGCTGATTTAGTCAAATCTCTGTCATTTTATAAACTCAATGTCTCATCGGGAGCGTGGGGGATGGGCTTACACAAATTTCGGGTCGTCCTGCATTCTAACACATAAAGTAATAGAATTAAGTCGATATAATTTTTAAACTATATATATCTTTAAGTTTTATAAAAGAAATGAAGATGTTTTAAAGAATTTTTTGACAAGCTCAGATTCTAGATAAATTTAGGCTCAGGCTTGCACTGCGGCGAGCGCCGAGCCAACTGTCGCACCCTCCCACGTGCTACTGTACTTACCTCAGGACT
This sequence comes from Pteropus vampyrus, assembly GCF_000151845.1. Taxonomy (NCBI): domain Eukaryota; kingdom Metazoa; phylum Chordata; class Mammalia; order Chiroptera; family Pteropodidae; genus Pteropus; species Pteropus vampyrus. Next base: position 872,715 of record NW_011889094.1, on the reverse strand, counting down.
TGCCGCTCAGCACTGAGCTGACATCGTGTATATGTAACATGTTAAATGGTCTACACGTGACTAGGTATAAAACACATGCACAAAACATACATCACGGGACACATATCGACATATATATATGAGACTCATGTTGCATCTGTCCTACTTAGCAGACTGCGAGATGCTTTATCTTCACACATCTCGCTCCTCAAATAATCCCTGACAAATTTTGTATCTCTTATGTGTTTGTCAATTGAATTGACAGGACAAAGGCTGAAGTCCACACAGAACCTAGAGCTATGACACCCATAGGGCAGCAAAAATAGTTTCCTGATGACAAACTTTCTTCGATAACTACGCATTCTCTCTTTTCCCCTCAGAACAACTCTTTAGAGCAAATACCATTTCTGTGTCAGAGATGAAAAATCTCAGCCTCAGAGGTTTGTCACTCACTCAGGTCACCCAGTGAGTTAGGGTCAAGCTCACGGTAGTTGGCTTAACCCTAAAAGCCATGCTCATTTTTCATCACAGGTGAAGGCTGGAGATTTTACAGATGAAATATCCTGTGAGAATTTTCCAAGCGTCAGAGACACTGAACTACATGGAGTGACCAGTGGGAGACAACTTCCCACAGTGGAAGAAGATGGGCGGGAGGCCAGTGCTCGTGGGGCCGTGGAGAAAATGCGGGCGATGTGGAACCGAGTCTGGGTGGGTGTAGGTGGGCCGCGAGTCCCTGAGAAGGTGATTTTGGCATCAAAAGCTGAACAATGAAGAGGCCGCTCCAAGGGGCTCTGAAGCAGGTCGACCTAAGCAGAGAGGTTAATTCGTGCACACGCTCTGAGGCGAGGTTGCCTTTGGAGCACTGTGACCAGAGCACAGAAAGGGGGAAGGAGACAGTGACCCCTGAGGGGTGGGACGAGAAAGCCCGCATCGCGTCCTGGCCCGCGGCGTGTTTGGTTTGTACCTTAGGCGAAATGGGAAACCGCCGGAGAATTTTCTGCAGAGAGTCACATGATCGGATTTATGATGCTGAGGGGTCCATGGGCTACTGGGTGGCAGGAACCTGAGGAAAAAGAAGAGGAATAGATTTGAGCTCCCAGTTTTTGTCCCGCATAACCGAGAGGGGGAAAGCTTGCTAACGTGCGCAGCGGGTTTCGGATGAGCAGTCAGGAGAGGCGGAATTGCATTTCTGATTTGCCACGCTACGGTCCAGCTATTCGTGACATTACACGCGGACCGTTACAGCAGGCAGTAGGGGATGCCGTTCGGATGCTCAGGGGAAAAGCCCGGGCTGGAGATGCCAATCAAAACTTTTCAGCATAGAGATGCTATATAGAGCCATAGAAATAGCTGAGATGAAATAGAAAAAGATGGAAAGCAGCTGGAACAATGACGTGATAGTCCAAAAAATGAGAAATGAGTGAGAAAAGGTTAAAAACTGAGAGAAGGCGCCATATGAAAAACATAGAGAAAAAGGTACTTCAAGTGGTCAAAAATAAC
>NW_011889094.1:865753-871186 GCF_000151845.1 Pteropus vampyrus | reverse complement strand
TCAGAGATGAAAAATCTCAGCCTCAGAGGTTTGTCACTCACTCAGATCACCCAGTGAGTTAGGGTCAAGCTCACGGTAGTTGGCTTAACCCTAAAAGCCATGCTCATTTTTCATCACAGGTGAAGGCTGGAGATTTTACAGATGAAATATCCTGTGAGAATTTTCCAAGCGTCAGAGACACTGAACTACATGGAGTGACCAGTGGGAGACAACTTCCCACAGTGGAAGAAGATGGGCGGGAGGCCAGTGCTCGTGGGGCCGTGGAGAAAATGCGGGTGATGTGGAACCGAGTCTGGGTGGGTGTAGGTGGGCCGCGAGTCCCTGAGAAGGTGATTTTGGCATCAAAAGCTGAACAATGAAGAGGCCGCTCCAAGGGGCTCTGAAGCAGGTCGACCTAAGCAGAGAGGTTAATTCGTGCACACGCTCTGAGGCGAGGTTGCCTTTGGAGCACTGTGACCAGAGCACAGAAAGGGGGAAGGAGACAGTGACCCCTGAGGGGTGGGACGAGAAAGCCCGCATCGCGTCCTGGCCCGCGGCGTGTTTGGTTTGTACCTTAGGCGAAATGGGAAACCGCCGGAGAATTTTCTGCAGAGAGTCACATGATCGGATTTATGATGCTGAGGGGTCCATGGGCTACTGGGTGGCAGGAACCTGAGGAAAAAGAAGAGGAATAGATTTGAGCTCCCAGTTTTCATCCCGCATAACCGAGAGGGGGAAAGCTTGCTAACGTGCGCAGCGGGTTTCGGATGAGCAGTCAGGAGAGGCGGAATCGCATTTCTGATTTGCCACGCTACGGTCCAGCTATTCGTGACATTACACGCGGACCGTTACAGCAGGCAGTAGGGGATGCCGTTCGGATGCTCAGGGGAAAAGCCCGGGCTGGAGATGCCAATCAAAACTTTTAGGCATAGAGATGCTATATAGAGCCATAGAAATAGCTGAGATGAAATAGAAAAAGATGGAAAGCAGCTGGAACAATGACGTGATAGTCCAAAAAATGAGAAATGAGTGAGAAAAGGTTAAAAACTGAGAGAAGGCGCCATATGAAAAACATAGAGAAAAAGGTACTTCAAGTGGTCAAAAATAACAAATAAAAAAAATTAGCAAGGATGAGTCCCGAAGTCTCTCTCTTTTAAACTTCTTTTTGCATGTTTTGTAAGCGACACTTTTTTTGTAAAAAAGTATCATAACTCTTGCTATTTCCTCTGCTGTCTCTACAACTGAACATTGCATTTCAAGACCAACCGGATTATTAAAAGTTGTGTCAAAAAAGACAGAAATAAAACATGGCCTTGATAATGACTATGGAGTGAGTTAAAAAGAAAGCTAAATTGGCGTGAATTGAGAGGACAATGAGAGATGACATATGAGACTCAGTGAGTTTAGTCTATTCCTTGAAGAAGTAGCGCCATGAGGGAGAGAAGAAGCTGGTTCCTGTTGGAGGGGGACACGCCCTGGGACGGTGTTTCCGCTTTTCAGATGGGTGATAATAAAGCATGTTGTGTACTGATCAAGTAGAGAATGAGAAAACGATAATGCATATAAGAAATACGACACTTTCAGAAGTGAAGTCCTTTAATTATTACTATGAAGGTAACAGATGACAATTGCTAGAAAGTATTTTGTCCAACTTATACTATACGTGTATTTTTATCACACCTAACAATTTCCTGGAAGAAAAATTAACATAATATGTGACTTAAGTCCAATTTATATCAGAATATGAATACTATTTTAAATAAATTCATAATTTTATATAAAAGCATAAAAGTTTGGAATAATAGCATGAACCAACTTAAACTATTTATTGTTTCTACAACACTAGACCTGAATGCAGGAAATATATATTTTTTCAAGTACACATGAACATCTATTAGAATATTTTCTTTACCATAAAACAAACCTCAGTAAATTTGAAAGACTGAAACAATTAAGGAAGGAAACTTTGACTATAGCAAAATTAAATTAGAAATTAATACAGTAAGATATCTAAAAATACTCAAACGTTTGGAAATTAAAATAATTTGGAATAAAAATGGACAGGGAAGAAAATAAAATAGATATTAAACTAAACAGAAATTTAGATATTAAACTAAATAGAAAATAAAATAGATTTTGAACTAAATACAATAAAAACAGCATATCGAAATTGTGGGATACAGCTAATGCAGTACATAGAGGGAAATTTATAGCTTTAAATAATTGTGCTTGGGAAAAAGAGAAGTGAAAATCATTGATCTATGCTTCAAATTAAGAAAGTAAAAAAAGAAGAACAAACTAAATTCAGAGAATTCAGAGGAAAGCAATTAGTTTTAAAGAGCAAAATTCAATAAATTAGTAAATGTATAAAAATAGAAAAAAGTCAAGAAATATGAAAACTTAAAAAATACCGGGGAAGGAGGAAAAAGACTAAAGGAAACATAAGGAATGAAGAGGAAAATGAAATTTAGAGTGACGAGGGCGAACGGGGAAGAGTGGAGGAAAGGTCCGGGAAGGAAGGAGGACACGTCGACGGAAGATGGACGAGGAGCAGGAGCGGGGACTGTGACGCGCGGGCCAGGCTCACGCGTGCGGGGACGTCCCCAGCGGGCCCCCGGGACTGTGCTGGGCGGAATTAGTAAGTCTAGGAAGAGGCCGGAAGTTAAATGGAACCTCTGTCCCGATGAGAACACTTGGCGCATGAACAGCCCAGAGCACCGCAGTCGCCGGCCCGTGGTCACCGCGCAGGTGTGAGGTCATCCTGGGGTGCCTGGTCATTGGGGGCACGCGGTCATCGGCGCAGGCACGTGGTCACTGGCGCCAGCCCGTGGTCCTGTGGGGGCGCACGGTCATTGCGCAGGCACGTGGTCATCGCTGGGGTGCGTGGTCACCCTGCAGGTGCACGGTCATCGCACACAGACGTCAGCTCCTCCTCCAGCTTGCCAAACTCTCTCTGAACGCCGAGAAGCCCCGGAGGCCACCCAGCAGGCAGGTGGCGCCACTGGCCACGAGGCCACGTGCGGCCAGATCCAGAACATGAGGGCAGCGCCTGCTCCGCGGGGATGTGACTGCCAGCGTTGGTGGCCACGCACTGCGCTCCCCTGTGGTCAGCGTGCCCAGCTCCGCTCCCCCATCTCCTCCAGTAATGGTTATGCCCTTGACCGGATCCACACCAACGGTGGCATGGCTTGTGGCCCGGGCTTCCTCGGGGGCGGTGGCCATCTGTGGCCATCCTCTTCTCTCTGCCACAGGGGGATGTGGACCTTTCTTCACAGCTATGTGTCCACGCGAGTGAAAGCGGCCCATGTTTTTGAATTTCAAATCTGTACCGTGGCCCACACGCATAAAGGCACAGAGCTTCCTGACACTTGTTCCTGACAGTCACGGCCAAAGCGCTTCACATGCGTGGTCTTGTCACTCCCACTGCGGTCGCCGATGGGCGGTGGCTTCCAGCAGATGCATCATAGGGTCTCCCGACGCGGCCGGCATCCAGGGTCACCTCTCCCCAGCCCTCACTGCAGCCCCTTTTTGAAAAACTAGGTCCATGTGATAGTGATCTATCTATCATCTATCACCTGTTATCTGTCTATCTGTATGACTATCATCTATCAACTGTCTATCATCTATCTACCTATCATCTATCATCTATCTATCTATCATATATCTACCTATCATCTATCTATCTATCTATCTATCTATCTATCTATCTATCTATCTATCTATCCATCCATCCATCCATCCATCCATCCATCCATCCATCTATCCATCCATCCATCATCTATCTTTCAATGCTGGCATTATTTTGGTTCTGAGCAAATGATCTCGGTTTTGTTCTCAGCATAAATAAAAATATCCCTCATCTCTGCATATCTGTGACTATGTCATTCGCTGCAGAGGCTGACTTGGCAGCTGCTTTTCCTAACAGCGCAGGCCTGTGCACGCTTCTCAGGGAAGGGACGCTGGTGGGGGCGACTCTAGGGGCTGGGTGGCTGACGCCCAGGGAGCGTGCAGGGGCTTCAGCCTGATGCGTGCTCTTCCGCCCCAGAAACTCCAGTCGTGCTGAGCCGGGGCCGCGGCGAGCTGGGGTGCTGATTACGAGCTGCGGGTTCCATGTGGCTCCCTGCTATGTTTGTGGTAAGAGGTACGTCTGCGGCGAGCCTTGGGGTGCACATCCCCCCACCCTCTCCAGAGCACCAGCTCTGGTTGGACGTGGAGGTGCCCGGGACTGCAGGGTGCGCTTAAAAATCACTACTTGCAGCTGTGTTCCTGATTCTGTGTGGATCGGGGTTTTCTTGTTACGGTGTCCCCAGAACGAAACCCAGCGGTAACTTGGATCCCGAGGCTCTGTGAAACGGCCACTGAGATCAGCTTTCCAGGATTTTAACTTTCAAATGACTATCAAAACAGCGCCATCATTTTCTCAACTGTAATAGATAAATATGATCAAGCTAACAGTTCTCTGGCAATGGGAAAGGGTTTCTATCGGTTATATTGCATGACTCAGTTTATAAAGCAGACTCTGCATTCGAAAAATGTTTAAAAGCAAGGGTTCTAGGCAGGAAGCTGTAAACGGACAAATCCAGGGTCCCCTTTGGTCACCCGCAGGCTTGCTCTGTTTAAAGAACATATTAGAAATTAGGTATTTTGCATAAAATGCACATTGCATGCTTGTATTAAATACCAGGCCCACAGGGACCATACCCAGGGCCAGGAGTGACTAGAGGCCGCCCCTGGAGACAGGTCGCGAGTTTCCGCGTTACTCCGTGTCATCGCACCTGGGCACCTTCACTCACTGACTCACCGAGGGCCCGCCCTTCTGGTCCCTGTCATCGTCCCTGATGCTGGGTGCCCCGCCCACGTGTGTATAGCGCACGCTCCCACACCGAACAGAAGCGCAGCTGTCTGACGATGTCCAGAGAACGTGAGGTCACGGGCAGCGCGGTAGAACGCCCCCAAACCAAGGCCAGGGCGAGCTCGGGGCCGGCACTGTCACGGCGAGTGGCACCGTGTGCTCTAACACAACACCGCAGCCCCTGTGTGTATAAAAGAAATCAAAGGAATGGAAACTGTTTATCCGAACATGAAAGGGATGCGTTTTTTCACGTACCCTTGGCTCGAGTGACAGGCGTGTCAAACACCTGCCCCTCAGCGGCTGTCTGCCCTCCAGGCTCTGCCATGCGAGGCGTTTGAAAGACATTGTCCAGACGAATCCATCACGACCCGGCCGCCCAGATGTTCGGATGCCTGTCAGCAAAACAGACGTTTTCCAAGGTTTATAAAAGTCAGAGACCGTTCCTCTTTTCCAGGCAGGTCCTGGACGCACAGGCGGCATGGAGCGGACGCAGCTGGTGGCGCCTCCCCGGAGGCGGAGGCGGGTGAGGGGCGCCCGCGGGCGGGAGAGAGGAGGCGGGTTCACGGGCCCCTCACTCTGCTCCCCGCAGCCCAGCGCCTCTT
>NW_011889094.1:858762-865274 GCF_000151845.1 Pteropus vampyrus | reverse complement strand
GCAGGGGCCAACGCCAGCCCCGGGCGGCCCGGGTCGGTGGCGGGGCGCAGAAAGCCACGTTCCCTGCCAGGGGACTCCTGTGACCCCAGCGGCCCAGGGGAGGAACCTGTCAGAGGTGTCAGGCGGGGTGGGGACACTGCGACCAGAAGGCCAGAGGCCACCAAGCCAGTGAGCACAGCTGACCCCACCGTTCCCAAGGGCACAGCAGTGGGCAGTCCTGGCTGTGACACACACTGTCGTCGCTTGGGGACACCGGGTCTGCGTTCATTCCCAGAGCCTGCAGTGACCGGCGTGGACGAACACTGGTGGACGAGAGGGTAGCGACAGTGCTGGGCACTGCCGGACCCAGGAGCCCCCCTGGCTGGTGCTCAGGGGCGTGAGGACTTCGTGCCTCGTCAGGGAAAGGGGTGCCTCGCGTGGCTCTGAGAAGGGGGGCTATGCCTGGGGTGGGGCGCGGCAGGTGACAGCTCTCTCTGGATTTCTGCGAAGGCGGATTTCACAGCCCACGAGCGCGCTCAGCTTTCTACACGGACAGGGCGGACGCTCGGGCCTGTGACAGGCCAGGCGGGGACAGCTGCTTCTGCGCTTCCCCCCAGGGACGCTCCAGACTCCCCGGGTGCCAGCGCCCGGCGCGGTGGCCTGCGTGTCTGCCTCCAGCCCACTCAGGAGCAGCTGCCTTTCGTGTCGCGAAAATCGCCTTTTTATTTGAATGTCTCGCCTGCTGCTTTCTACCGTTCAAAGGAGAATTTTCGTTCCGATGTCATTTAAAGGTGGTCGTGCACAAGCTCCCTCTCGCCCTTGTGCGGAAACAGCCATCTTAAAGGCAAAGTGACCAGAGTGTCTGCGGCCATCGCCCGTCAACCCAGCCCAATTACAGACCTGCTGGTTTGGGAAAACGGCTTTTGTGGGGACTCCCCCACCTCCCCCCAGAATGGTGCTGCGGTTGGATGAAAAGCCCGGGGCGGGGCACGGAGCCGGGAAGACAGTGCTGTGACGCCAGGGGCACCGTGCTGGCCACCAGGGGCTGGCCAAGCTGGGCGCCAGGCCACGTGGGTGGCCGCCACACCACAGAGCTGCCTACGCACCTGGCACCTCTGGACTCGGCCACGACTCAGTACTTCCAAGCAGACCCGGAGTCTTCATTTATGACAGCCGCCCCAGGTGTCTGAGGGCTGGACGACCTTCACACTCACCTCGGACGCCGTGTGTGTCACCCCTCCAGGCACACAGAGCAACACAGACAGGGAAACAAGGTGAGTCAGTCACATGGCCTAGGCAAGGGCTGGGTTTTGAGCTGACGCCTGAAGGGAATGATTACGAGCAGGGAATTTGACTTTGCACCGATGAGGCAGCCATCGGTGACAGAGGGCCCGAGACAAGACTGACACGATGTAAAGGTTTAGCAATTCGGGGGCTCCTGCTCCCACGAGTCCCCAGCACGCAGACCTGCAGGAATGGTCACTCCGGGCCACCGTGGTCAAGGTGACCCAGGTCATGCCCACCTCCTAAAGGTCTCATTAGGTGGTGCGTGGAGCAGCAGGCACACGAGGTTTGCCCCTCAGTCCCAGGGTCTTCGAGCGTCCCTCGCCTGCCCGCCTGCCAGGCCGGGGGCGTGGCGGGTCCAGGCCCCAGGTCCCTCCCACACTGGAGGTGACACAGTCTTGCTGTACACCTCACCAGGGCGCTCGCTTCAGAGCGGTTACACGCGCTCACTGAGCGTCCGAGGCTGCCCGAGCCCCCAGCCTGCACCTCCTCGTCTGTTCTCGGGGTGCCCCGGGCCCCGCAGCGAGGTGCCGAGGTCAGGCCCCCATCATGGCCCAACACGTCTTCCAAGGCCAGTTCCTGTTATTCCCCAGACACCTTCCCCGCATGAAGCCGAAAGCCTCTTATTTTGGACTTAAGTCGATTTCCTTTTTCAAACCTTTGTGGATGGAAAATGGCTTCTCAACACCCCCTCATCGCAGACCCCTCCGCCGGCGACGACGTCTCCGCCCACCCACGTCAGCCCTGTCGCCGACGCTCGGCCGCTCAGCTCGGGACGAGTGTGTGGCTGGACAGCTGAGCGGAGACGTCAGGTTTCCCACAGGCAGATGCGGCGCCCCAGAGTGCTCGGGGCCCCGATTCCCCCGGGGAGCCGGGCGCGTGTGTCCCCACTGTGTCCCTCCGTGTGCCCCCGTGTCCGTGTCCCTGCCGTGTTCCCCCGTGTCCCCCATGTCCCCGCTGTGTCCCCCTGTGTCCCCACGGTGTCCTTGCTGTGTCCCCGCCATGTCCCTGCTGTGTTCCCCCGTGTCCCCCATGTCCCCACCGTGTCCCCCATGTCCCCACCGTGTCCCCCCATGTCCCCCCGTGTCCCCCCGTGTCCCCCCATGTCCCTGCCGTGTCCCCCCGTGTCCCCCCGTGTCCCCACCCCGAGCAAGGGGGCCGTAGGTGACCGGGAGCGGCCGGGACGAGCCCCGGGAGCGCGGGTGGGGCGCTGTCTCCCCTCGGTTTCGCGGGATGTCGGAGTGGGGGGGCCGCGTCGGGATCCTCAGCGCCTGAGCTGCGGTTCCTCGGGATTTCGATTTTGTCCCGGAGGTGACGCACAGCTCCTCTCAGAAGTGACTCGCACGGGCGGGCGGTGGGCCAGACGACACCCCTGACGTGCCGCCTGTGTGGGGAGATGCGGGGGGCGATGCACCCTGGGAACGAGGCCACCTGCGAGGTCACCCAGGAGACCAAGCGCAAGAAGGCGCATCCGTCCCTGGTCATCGAGCGGAGCGGGCGGGTCTGTGGGTTTCCAGAGGCGATTTTAGGGGGTTGGCTAGAAAAGCAGGGGTGAAGCGCAGGCGTGACTGTGGGTCTCTGCCACCTCGCGGCTCGGTCTCAGCGGTGCCCGCTGCCAGGCGGCCGGGGCCGGCTTCGCCGCTGGGCTCGCGGACAAAGCTGGCGGTCGCCTGAGAGGCCCAGGTCCGCAGCGGGACAGGCGGTCCAGGGGCCTTTCCTTCCTTGTCGCCACTTCACAGTCTTCGAAGTCGATCTGTTTCTGTCTGATGCGAAGCTACGGCCCCGAGACGCCGGCCCGGGTGTGGGCCTCAGACCTCTGCGCCCTCCGTGCGGTCGGGGTCAGCTGCCGCCTTCGCCAGGCGTCCCGGGGCCGGCCCGACGGGGGAGAAGCACTTCCAAGAGCCCAATGGGAGCGAAAAGAACCGAGGAAGGGAAGGTAAACTCATGCAGCAGGTCAGCGCCCTCCTGAAAGCTCCCGACGCGGGGCGAGTCCAGTTCCACGGCTGCCGCGGGCTTGCCGGCCCCACCGCCCAGCCAGCCCTCGCCAGGGCCCGGCGCTGGGGGCCGAGGCCTGTTCCGAATTCAGACTCGGCTAGTAAAAGCCGGATAATAAATGTGATTCTTTGAAGTCTGATCCCAGCACATAAAATACCAAAATGTGCTTTTACTGAGGTGAGCGAGGGAGGGGTTTGGGCTGACACATGAACAGCTACAAATGTCAGAGGCTTCCAGGGATGGACAGCCGGCTGGAAATTTCACTCAAGCCAGGTGTCTGGTTTAAATTTGAGGAAATGAATGCATTAAATATGCTTTATTGAGCTGTCATGCATGAAACTGCATCCTTACATATCTGATAAAACATTGTATCATTTTCCCAGAACTTTACAGAACCCCAGCGGCCTGCTGGGGGTGGGGGAGAGGCCTGGGCTCAGCACCCCAGCATACGCAGCCGGAGAAGGTGGGGGTCCAGGCTGGGCGCAGCCCGGTGTGGCCGTGGATACACTAGGCCTGGGAGGCTCTTTCGTGGGGTGCGAACACGGACCACCGTTGTTGGCCTGGAACTTTCTGTGTCAAGACCACACACCTAGCTGTCCAGTTGGGCAGCAGCTCCTCTCGCTGTGGGCGGGGAGGGACTGGCACCGGCTGTCCTCACGTGGGGACGGGGCGGCTCTTCCTGTCACCCGCCACACCTCCGTTCCCCGAGCGGGGCACATAGACACGACCTCAGGACGTACCCTGAGACTGTCACATGCTCCCTTTTAGGATTTGCTTTCAAAAATTGAGCTACGGAAGATAACAAAGGATTCAAGAAACAGCGCGACAAATACGGGCATCTACTTGACACGACGTGCGCAATTCCACAAAAATCTCCCATCCCGCATGTCCCGCCCCAGCGTCCTCGTCTGTGGACACACGCGTGGGACAACGTTGCATATTCAGTCAACAGAACCGTGCACGGCACGCGCAGTCTCCAACTCGGTCCGTTCCACCTCCGCTAGCTGCAGTTTCCATGTCCGGCGTGGGGTGACCACAGCGCTCCCCGCACAGGACAGCGGTGAAGAGGAACCCATGTGACGCGTGTGAAGTGACGTCCAGCGGAGATGGGAGAGTTGCCAGCTGTCATCATCGAGGCCCCACGACGGTCTGACACTGCGTGCTGGAGACAGACGGGACTCCCAGCGCCCGGGCACGATAACGGCAACGTGTCGGCGTTCGTCCCGCATCCACGCGTGAGTGAGCTGCTTCTTCCGGGTGCAAACAGCCTTTGTCAGTGCTGGTATGTCGCAGTAACTCCCCGCCCCCCACCGCTCCCCCACACTCCAGCTGCAGTTAGAGCGGAAAGCAGACACCCTGTCGTGCAGAGCTTTCCCCAGGGAACGTACGAGAGCCGAATGGCCGTCCCCAAAGTGATGACCTGCTGCTCATAAGTTTCACACGGGTGTGGAAATGCTCCTCTTCCTAACGATGGCTCGAATGAGGCCCACGCCGGCCCTAGAATCCGGGCCTCGCTTTTCCCTCAGAGGCGTCTGCGCCTCTGGCTGCCACATGTGCAGCTGACAGCAGCGAGGGACCCTGCTCAGGCCTGTGGACTCTCAGAGCAGCTATAAACTTGAAAAGGTGACAGCCTCGGCCGAGAGGCTGAAGTGCCACTTGAACTTCAAGCACTTGAGGCAGTGTGTATATGTTGTGAGATGTTTTTAACATTTCAAGCTGTAGCTCACAAGATGTCAACATGTGTCTTTAACAGAGGAGTAAGGGGCAAGAGTCAGACCAGGCGAAGGCCGCTCATAGCTGACACTCAGGGAAGGAGACAAGTCACATGCAGGTTTACAAATTCTGCACTAAATATCCTCAAGCTTTTCTAAAAGATAGAGTTCACACTTAAATGGGAGAGCATGGTGTTGCTCGTGGGGAAAAGCAGAGTAAGTTCTGAGTGTTCGTTGTGTGGTGCACCACGTCCCCCTCAGAATGCCCGAGATCACAGCTCTTACAGCTTTTCACGTGAAGGGTCGCTTGGCAAACATTTTAGTTTTTCAGGCTACGTGGTTCCTACAGCAGCTGCCCAGCTCCCTCGCTGTAGCTCGCAAGAAGCCATAGACAGCGCAGAAATAAACGGGCGTGTCTGTCTTTCCACAAAACTCATTTAAACAACAGCGAAGACAGGCAGCCGGTCCTGCTTTGCCTGCACTTGCCGTAGGGACCCTTTTGGTGACCAGGCTCTGGCTTTAAGTCCTTTCCATTCTCTAATTCTAGAAAACTGAGTTTGACCAGATGTTCTCCTAAAACAGATTAGTGAATTTAAAGAAATAGCAGTAAATATATCCCAAATGACACACACACACACAGAAGTGACTGGGGGAAAAACATATTCTCAGCAACCTGTAGGACAGCGTCAAGAGGTATAACGAACTTAAAGTTGGAATCTCAGAAGGAGGGAGACAAGACTATTTGAGAAAATAGTGGTTAAAAACCACTATTTCTAAATGTGATGGAAACTATAACACACCCAGGAAGCTCAGTAAGTCTTAAGTAGAAGAAACACACATATACGGGCACGCGACTATGCCTACCGAGGCATGTCACAATCGCATTGCTGAAATCCAGTGATAAAGAGAAAATCTTAAAAGTAACCCACTGCATATCGAGGCACAGAGGTAAGGTTGGCAGCGGACTTTTTGACAGATATCATGCAAGCCAGAAGACTGTGAAATGACAGCTTATGTGCTGACATACCCTGTCAGCTAAGAATTCTATACCCAGCAAAAATGTCATCTGAAAACAAATATCACCCACAGGAGACGCCACCGCCCGCCCATGAGGATGGTCACAGCCCCAGGTCCAGCACTGCCTAGTGCTGGAAAGAGGCTAGGGCTTTGATACATCGCTCTTGGAAACGGAAAAGGGCACAGCCAGTCCGGAAAAGCGTTTGACCGTCTCTTAAAACGACAGGCATCTTGCTCACGGCAGGATCCAGCAATTAGGTCCTACGAAGAAACCCCAAGATACGCGAAATCTATGTCCACACAGATATGTGCACTTGAACTTCCAGGCTCCATTGTTCATAGTAGCTAAAACCTAGAAACAACCGAAATGTCTGCTAAGAGATAAGTGAATAAGCAAACCGCAGTGGCATAGCCACGCCGTGGGATGTTATTTCCCGGTTACGAGAAAACTACTAGTACATTCAACAGCCGGGTGGGTTCAAAACATGAAGGAAAAAATAAGAAGCCAAGCACAAAAGACTGGAT
>NW_011889094.1:855209-857332 GCF_000151845.1 Pteropus vampyrus | reverse complement strand
TAACAGAGGAGTAGGGGGCAAGAGTCAGACCAGGCGAAGGCCGCTCATAGCTGACACTCAGGGAAGGAGACAAGTCACATGCAGGTTTACAAATTCTGCACTAAATATCTTCAAGCTTTTCTAAAAGATAGAGTTCACACTTAAATGGGAGAGCATGGTGTTGCTCGTGGGGAAAAGCAGAGTAAGTTCTGAGTGTTCGTTGTGTGGTGCACCACGTCCCCCTCAGAATGCCCGAGATCACAGCTCTTACAGCTTTTCACGTGAAGGGTCGCTTGGCAAACATTTTAGTTTTTCAGGCTACGTGGTTCCTACAGCAGCTGCCCAGCTCCCTCGCTGTAGCTCGCAAGAAGCCATAGACAGCGCAGAAATAAACGGGCGTGTCTGTCTTTCCACAAAACTCATTTAAACAACAGCGAAGACAGGCAGCCGGTCCTGCTTTGCCTGCACTTGCCGTAGGGACCCTTTTGGTGACCAGGCTCTGGCTTTAAGTCCTTTCCATTCTCTAATTCTAGAAAACTGAGTTTGACCAGATGTTCTCCTAAAACAGATTAGTGAATTTAAAGAAATAGCAGTAAATATATCCCAAATGACACACACACACACAGAAGTGACTGGGGGAAAAACATATTCTCAGCAACCTGTAGGACAGCGTCAAGAGGTATAACGAACTTAAAGTTGGAATCTCAGAAGGAGGGAGACAAGACTATTTGAGAAAATAGTGGTTAAAAACCACTATTTCTAAATGTGATGGAAACTATAACACACCCAGGAAGCTCAGTAAGTCTTAAGTAGAAGAAACACACATATACGGGCACGCGACTATGCCTACCGAGGCATGTCACAATCGCATTGCTGAAATCCAGTGATAAAGAGAAAATCTTAAAAGTAACCCACTGCATATCGAGGCACAGAGGTAAGGTTGGCAGCGGACTTTTTGACAGATATCATGCAAGCCAGAAGACTGTGAAATGACAGCTTATGTGCTGACATACCCTGTCAGCTAAGAATTCTATACCCAGCAAAAATGTCATCTGAAAACAAATATCACCCACAGGAGACGCCACCGCCCGCCCATGAGGATGGTCACAGCCCCAGGTCCAGCACTGCCTAGTGCTGGAAAGAGGCTAGGGCTTTGATACATCGCTCTTGGAAACGGAAAAGGGCACAGCCAGTCCGGAAAAGCGTTTGACCGTCTCTTAAAACGACAGGCATCTTGCTCACGGCAGGATCCAGCAATTAGGTCCTACGAAGAAACCCCAAGATACGCGAAATCTATGTCCACACAGATATGTGCACTTGAACTTCCAGGCTCCATTGTTCATAGTAGCTAAAACCTAGAAACAACCGAAATGTCTGCTAAGAGATAAGTGAATAAGCAAACCGCAGTGGCATAGCCACGCCGTGGGATGTTATTTCCCGGTTACGAGAAAACTACTAGTACATTCAACAGCCGGGTGGGTTCAAAACATGAAGGAAAAAATAAGAAGCCAAGCACAAAAGACTGGATGTCGTGTGACATTATTCACATAAAATTTCTAGGAAAACACAAAACAGATGAGCAGATGAGCGGTTTCTGGGGCCGAGGGTGAGTTTTAGCCTGGGTTTTCCAGAGAAGCGGACCCAGGTGGACAGAGCGAGAAGCAGAGGCAGGTGCAGGTGAAACTCACCTGCGCGGTGACCACTGCGCTCAGCCCCCGCGTGCCGGCCACGGCGTCGTCTGCCCAGCGGCACCGCCCTGCCTGGGCGTCTTCCCGCTTCCCTAGTGCCGAGATCCGGGCCACGTTTATTCCACCGCATGGAACCATTAAGCAGAAATTGTCGTGTGTGTTTTTTTTAAATTTTGATATAAAAAATATGGCTTTTTCATTAACAAAGAGTTAGAAAGCAGGAAAACTGCGGGCTTTAAAAGAATCTGATGGACTTTAAAAGAATCTATCTTTGCTCATTATTCCTGACAGCTTTCCTGTTATTTACGGAGAGGGGGACTCGCGGCATTGTCTCAGGTCCCCTGTGAAACATCTGGTGCTCGTTGAGGAGGAACGGGTTCAGTAGGGGGGCTGTAATTTATTGGACCACTTGGCGCTGGGCAGGAAGCACTCAATTGTCAATGTCCTAGGCAGATC
>NW_011889094.1:854555-855159 GCF_000151845.1 Pteropus vampyrus | reverse complement strand
GTGGCCGTCCAGCCCCTGACTGCGCCCGTCAGGGAGGCCCAACGGTTCCTGCCAAGAGGCAGTGGTCGCCGCCTCCCCAGGGGGACGGGAAGGGAGGCCCAGCGCAGGCCACACGTGTGCGCTCACGCGGCCAGCGTCAGGAAGCCGGGGCGCAGGGGTGGCTGGAGTGTGTCTTCAGAGAGCCTTGTTTGAATCCACTCCTGATCGATGGCCACCAGCGGCAGAAGTCCCCTCGCCTACAGCCGGGAGCCGGCCCGATGGACTCATCTGGTCCCCGCCACCCCGTCTTCCGCCCACGCCGTGAGTGTGGATTTATCTTGCAGAGGGTCTGTCTGAACGTGGCGGCGTGCAGGCCACAGCTCACGGACGGTTACTAGGGATTTCGGGGTGAGGAAGACAGAGGCCCAGTTGTGAGGGCTGCGGCCAGAGAGAGAGAGAGAGAGAGAGAGGAGAGATGAAGACAGACAGACAGACAGAGAGACAGAGACAGAGGGACAGAGACAGAGACAGAGGGACAGAGACAGGGACAGAGACAGAGACAGAGGAACAGAGACAGAGACAGGGGGACAGAGACAGGGACAGAGGGACAGAGACAGAGACAGAG
>NW_011889094.1:850003-854505 GCF_000151845.1 Pteropus vampyrus | reverse complement strand
GTTGAGGAGGAACGGGTTCAGTAGGGGGGCTGTAATTTATTGGACCACTTGGCGCTGGGCAGGAAGCACTCAATTGTCAATGTCCTAGGCAGATCTGCGGGCGGGTGCTCCTCTGGGTGTGTGATCAGCCGTGAGCACTCTTGAGAATCAGCAGCCATGGTTTTAAAAAGAAGCCTGGGCCAGCGCTGACGACACAGGAATTTCTCTACAGAAACCAAAGAGAATGGACCTGAATTTGAAATAAATGGCAATATTTTGTTTACGACATTGTAATATTGTTACTAATCACAACACATTCAGTAAAGCCTAGTCAACTGTCTATCAAAGAACAAAGCAAGGTACAGGAAATATCCTTGGAAAGGTGCCTGTCTGCCTGCAGAGGTGACTGTGCTATGAAATTTGCCACCCTCGACAGCAAAGATGATTTCAAATACTGTGAAGTACTGGACGCGGTTCCACAGTGTAGCGATCAGCACGTCTGCTTTACACGCACGAGGTCCTGGGTTCGCGCCCCAGTGGAGCCACGGTCCGTGGTCTACGGCCGCGCCACCCTGAACGAGCCCGACGTCTGATCGCGGAAGCTGAGCAGGGTCGGGCCTGGTTAGTACTTGGGTAGGAGACCGCCTAGGAAGACCAGGTGTTGTAGGTGTAAATAATAATAATAAATTAAAAAAAAAAAAGAATGGACATTCCTGTCCTATGTAAAATAGGGACAAGAAACGAGTGCGGAGCAGCATGTCGCCCCTTTGCATGTCCATTCCGAGAGAACGGACATGGGTTTTATTCTGCTGCGTACGTTATCCATCACACTGTTTATCCGTCACCATCCACAAAGAAAAGCGGCAAGGAATGTCCCTCCCAAGTCATTGTTTAGAAAACCCCTTGTTTCCTTTCATGAGATCTTGAAATAATTTCCACTTAAGTGTTTCCATTCCAGAATAACGGGATTTGAGGAAACTAGCATTTTCTCCACTAAGCCGAATTCGACTGTGGTGTAATTTGTGATCAGCGGGGAAGGAAACAAGGCAAGAGTAATGAATCGCACGAGACGTTCGGAGAGAAGGTCCGAGGGGAGTTTTTACAGGAGTCTCGGGCGCATCGCAAGGTCAGGGGTCAAGGGAGCTGTTTGCACTGACAGCTGGTTCAGGCCGCGTTACTCCTGACTCAGAATGTGGAATTTCAAGTGCTGTGGGCAAGAATGCAGTTCTCCTTCTGCGCTTTTCCATGGAGCACGAGGAGGCCTGGACTAGCCCCGGGCCTGGGTGTCCAGACAGCCCGCCCAGCCGCCCGCGGGACGTTAGCATGCCACACGGTCCCCGGGGCGTCGGGAAAGTGTGTTCAGTGTTTGCCAACACCGGTTACCATGCCAGATTTCGTACCATTCTCTACAGATGTGTTTGGGGACAAGAGGTATCTCTTCGAGACTCAGGGAATGCATGCTCGTTTAGTCTTTGTCTTTTCTTGAATATTCCAGGTGTAGAGGGCTGAGCCAGCACCTTCCTTCGAGCGAGGATGGCCGCGAAGCCCCATGAGCTGTGACACAGCCACTTTGAGAGTGTGGTGCACCGCCTGGGTGCCGGGTCCTGGAACCCTTGGGGCTTTGGGCCACCAGATGCCTTGCCTGCTGCTCCCTGGAGCTATGCCCACTACTGTCCTCGGAGCCCCTCGAGGTCTCGGGCAGCCTGCCGTCTGCGCCCCGGCCTGGCTGGCCAGTGGGGTCCCCGGGCCGTGCACATCAGCTCCATCACCCGCAGTCACTCTGACAAGTGGCCCGACCGAGGCAGGAAGCCGGCTCCGCCGTGTTCCAGACGCCCAGCGCTGCAGGCGCCTCCACTCCAGCCCCCAGCTTTATCCAATCTGCATCTTCATGAATTTTTCAGAAATGAATGGTTGGAGGGAACTTTAATGAAATGATTTTTAAAAAATAAGAGAAATTGCTTAAAACCGTAGCCACTTGAAGTAGTTATAAATCAAAATTAAGCCATCCAGTTACCTCAAAACCAACTCGCCAAGAGCTGCCCAGTCACCACACTGGCCGGGGCTCGCCCCGGTGACAGAGCTCCACGTGGGGACGCGCACCTTCGACGAGCAGAGAGCCACGGGGGGGGGGGGGGGGCGCAAACCCGTGTGTGTGTGCGTGAACTCCACACGTTTGCACAGGTGTGCACACTCGCACACGGGTGTGACTGCAGTGTTGGAAGAAGCGTCCCTTTAAATCACTCAGTGTCTCACCAGTCAGAAGCCACCCAGGCCACTGTTTCTACGTGGCTGCAGCTGTTGGGGAGACGGTGCAGACGTAGGACTTTAAGGAGTCTGACGCTGGGGACTCCGCCCCCGAGGACCACGTGGGAAACGCCCAGTACCTGGACTCACCTCTGTGGTTGGGACAAATGCGAGGTCAGGGTCCCAGGTGGGCAGCAGCGCTCCGACTCAGCCGTGGGACACGAGGGAGGCAGGAAACCCTCCAGCTCCCCCACAGGAGAGGGGTGCAGACAGGGCCGACGAGCTCCTTCTGTGGGGTGCCTCATCACCCCAAGTTCCCAACTGCAGACGTGGTAAACAGAGTTCTGTTCTTGCGCCCGCGGGCAGCCTGGACGTCAGCCTGGACGTGGAGTCGGCAGGGCTGGGGAGCAAAGCCACCGGGCAGACTGTGCCTGTTACCGAAAATAGCATCTTGCATGTGGAACAGTTTAAACTGTTAGGAAATAATCAACATTGGACTTTCGAAATGACGGAGCTTTTTACTTTGAAGCCCTTGAGAGGTCTCTCTTTGTCACATTGCTCCAGCCAGGACCGAAAGGTAGTGGTAGCCGGGCCTTAGTTTTTAATGGCCGTCACCTGCAGCCTTTTAAGACTCAAGGTGCAGGGACAACACACAGGGCCAGATAACTTCTTACCCAAGTTGTCTTAATCAACCAGAAAGATGAAACCTCGTGCTTCATGAAGCGCCGAGGCCCCAAGAAGGCCACGGAGATTGTCCACGAAGCTGCAGGACGTCAAAGCTCTGTGGAGCACCTAGCGGGACCGCATCCGGGGACCTGGACGGTGAAAGCCCCCCGCAGGGTTTGCCGGGCTCAAGGTGGGGCGGCTATGTCCTCGGTGTGCTCAGCGCAGAACCACCACGTGGCCTTCCTTCCGTGAGCACAGACGTCGGGGCCACTGTCGCCCACTGCCCACGGGTCTGCGGGCCGCGCACGGGGCTGTTGTTTCCAAGGGGGACCCCTACTGTCCGTCCACAGGCACGTCCCGCACCAGGGGTCGGTCCGGGTCCCCTCCCGAGCGCTGCTCCGCCGCTGGCCTTGGGGAAGCACTGAGCAGAGTTCCCCATCAGAAAGAAAATGCCACGAATTCAGGAGGGAGACGCGATCTGCAGACCCAGGGCCGCGGGAACCGGAGCGGGGCCGCGGGAACCTGGGGGAGCCGTGGGAACTGGGAGGGGGTGGCGGGAACTCTGCTCTAAGCTCTTAGGGGTCAGTGTCCCAGCCTCTTCGTTCGTTGCCTATACTGTCCAGTCCTCACAGAGTGGCCGCATCTCACCCGCATCCGGCCTTCACACCGCGGCTATGAGAAAACGTGGAGATGTGCTTTGAACAGACCTCTGAACGTTCCGTGTGTCTCGCTCTCTAGGCGGGGGTCTGGCCAGGCCGCCTAAGGTGGTGGGCCACACCTGCTCAGGTGAGTAAGGCCCTCAGAACCAGCACTGAGGAGCAGGCAGTGCAAACTGACCACCTTTTAAATACAATGATTTTTAAAATCATGAAATACCTGTATTTTTGTTACCTTTCGTACTTACCGTAGTTCGTGTCGATGCCTTGTACCAAAGATGCCTGTGACAGGTTGGAGGCAGGGTGTGCAGGGAGCCGCTCCCAGGAACGGCCTTGCTGAGCAGCGCTGCCCGCGGGGTCCTGGGACCTGCTGTGGCTTCAGCGAGGTCACCGTTTCACAGCGCTGTGTGGCCTCCGCTGCCCACTGAGGCCCACCCGTGCCTCTAACCCAGGGCCTGGGAGTCTGCGTTTGCCGCGTCCTAACTGAATTTTACATCTCAGAGGGCACGAGTCCCCAACTTGGGTCTCTTTAAAACCTTCTGTGAGATACACGAGCCGCCCGGCTTGGTCTGGCGCAGTTTACGCTCCGCGGAACGGCCGCTGTCGGCGCCACACTGACCCCGAACACAACACGTTTTCATCGCCTTGCGGGTGAACCTGCCAGGCGCTTTGCTCGGCGCGGTCTGCCTTCCGTGCCCGCGGGGAGCAACAGCAGCCACTAACCCTGCACAGCGTCCTGCAGAGGGGACCCCGCCGCCCGCTGCCTCATTTCTCACTGTCACAAAGTAGTGACCGGAGCCGGGCTGCGGTCCTGGAGGGGCCGCCCTGCGCGTCTGACGCCTCACGCCTCTGAGACGTCACGACAGGGCAGAGTCGCCTTCGGACGGGGCCTAGGACATCCTCGTGTCCCCAAGGACTGTTTGCAAGGGTGACAAGAAAGCGGATTCCATGACAACT
>NW_011889094.1:844387-848738 GCF_000151845.1 Pteropus vampyrus | reverse complement strand
GCACACTGGTCCCATCAGCTGGGACCCCCAGGCTCAGCAGGGGGTCAGATGACCTCCAGGGGGAGACAGGAGAGGATGGACAGCCCCGCCAGCCTCAGCTCCCTCCGCGGTTTCCAGCCAGAGTGGGACTCGGGGTCAGCGCTGTGAGCGAGGGGTGAGGACAGTCACGTCTCACGTGAGGAAATGCACGCAAATGACTTCAGGCCAGAGAAGAGAGAACTTCCGCAGAGCTTTGGGGCCTCCATCCGAACGCGATGAGAGGGTGAGGGGCGGGGACCCCCCCAGTCCTTGGAAGGGGAGGAGTCAGACGCCCAGAACCCAGCGCTCCCCAGGAGGTGGGCAGGTGAGAGGCTGCAGGTAAGGGCGGGACCTTCGGTGGAGTCTTACTGTCCACGAAGGCAGTCGGCTTCCATTCTATGGGGACAGGAAGCCAGGGACACGGAGCCAGGGTCGGGGAGCCAGGGACACGGAGCCAGGGTCACGGAGCCAGGGTCACGGAGCCAGGGACAGGGAGCCAGGGACAGGGAGCCAGGGACAGGGAGCCAGGGACACAGAGCCAGGGACAGGGAGCCAGGGACACGGAGCCAGGGACACGGAGCCAGGGACGGGGAGCCAGGGAAGGTCAAATAATCACAAGGGACTTGAGCAGTCTTGAGCATTTACAGAGAACCCTGGATACTAGGCAGTGTCTGGGACCGCAGGCTCCGAGTGGGACACATCGGGCGGTGACGTGGCTGCGTGTGAGGCACGACATCCTGAGAGTGTGATGTCAGGTGTGAGCAGGAGTCACCAGCTTACACACCAAATGACTCCAACGGTGAGAAGTTGTGCACTCGGCGTCTCTCCTGGGCCCCGTGGCACGTGTCCTCGGCTGGACGGTGACCCAAAGCAAAGACAGTAAGTCGTGCACAATCAGCACAGGAAGCAAGTCCTCGCTCAGAGCTGGCGTAGAGTCACAGCGGCGTCGCCACAGGCTGACAGGCGCAAACAAGCTCAGTTGCCGCTGCGTCTCCTCAGTCTTGTGACCAAAGGGCGTTCGGTGACATGGCGTCATGCCGGGCGGGCCCTGCTGTCCTTAAGCAGCAGCAGGACGAGGTGGGGAGGACGGCGATGACGATCTAGCAGGGACTGCTCGGGCTTCCAGCAGAACGACGCCGGGTCCCCCACGAGAGGCGTGCTGCGCTGTGGCTCGTCAAACGCCTCCGCTCTAACTGTAAGAAATACCCACGCGGTGTGACGATGTGTGACAATGTGTGACAATCCGCTGCACGTGGATGTGCACGACAGACCTCGCGGCGGAGGAGAGTGTGTACGGCTCGGCGCTTCCGAGTCCAACAGCGAACGGCCGGCGCCGCCCGAGGGGTGCTCCCCAGACGCGGCCGCAGAGCCCCCGAGCTGCGCGGGGGGGTGTCGGCCTCGCTCGGCGTGGGGCGCCCCGGCACACTGCACCCCGACTCCGCGTTTCATCCCTCGCCTACTCCTTTCGCTAAGCCTGTCGCTGACCACAGGAACGTGGTGGCAAGAGACGCGGGAATCGGTGCACTTGGCCCCTGAGCCGTGCTGCTGGCCGCGGGCCCATTCGGGTTCCCCAGTTTCCGTCACGGTCCTGACGTTTTTCTCCGCCTCGCCCCGGAAACTCTCGACTTTGGGGGATGCGCGTTCGGTCTCGCCCTTCCCGTTCCCGGGCTCCACAGGCGCCTCCTTCGTGAGGCTCCCCCAGGGCCGGGCCCTGAAGCTGGGACGCAGGAGCGCGCGGCTCATCGCACCTCTGCCCGGGGACTTCCCACACGGGCCGGTTTAGTTTCCAGTAAAGAAACGTCCGGCCATCCGGGGCCGACCCCCGGGGCCGCCACGGCCGGGCTCTGAGCTAAGGGAGGCTGTGGCCGGGCCCGCGTCGCGGTGCCTTCACGTCGAAAGCGGCGCTGGTTGTGTGACTCTGCGTTACCTCAGGCTGTGGCGTCGCGCTGTTCAGACAGGGACGCTGAAGGCCGCGCAGCCTCCCTCTCACGTCCCGGGGCCGCGCCCACCCGGCTGTGTGTGTTCATCGCATTTGGAGAGAGAGCTGTGTCCACCGTGGTTGGGTAAGGCCGCTGTCTCTCTCTCTCCCCGGCTGTATTGTCTCCGCCACATGTCCTTTCAGGCCTGGTGGCACTGGACAGAGAGAACATGGTGTCCTGAGACCCAATTCAGAGGAGGGTGACTTGGCGATGCGTTTAGTCCGGGCGCAGCGGGGCGAGGCCACGTGGCTCACCGTCACCACGGTGGACAGTTCGGTCTTCCCGATGCAGGATCAGCTTCCGGGCTCTCCACCCCCCACGGTCCCTGTCCTGCGACCGTGACACAAAGGGGCGGGGCAGCGGCCGGCACCAACGTGGACGTGTCCTCTGGGCCGGGGCCGGCGAGAGGGAGGCGGGTGATGGAGGAGGAACAGGCGCGATCCCAGAGCCGTTCTTCAGAGGTGTCACGCCTGTGGGTCACAGCGGGTCTCATGGAGGCCTGATCGAATCAGAACATTCTGTAAGGGGTGATGACGGACACACAGCACGTCCACAGGAAAATATAAGCATGGTAGTTGTGCGAGACGGAATTGATAAAAATCTCAGCCTCGGCGATGCGTAAACCTGGACGGTCTGACGCAAAGCAGATGCTTCCTCCGTGAAGTCACCTGTTCCATGGCCCTGGGTTAGTAATGAGAAGAACAGATTCCCTGCGCCTACGGAAACGGAGCTTTTTTTCTGTTCTCTGTGTAGGAAACGACATTAGAAATAGTCATTGGCACATGAAAAGGTGGTTAAATAGTATGTAAAAAACTGGCGGAAAATTTGACGTATCTTAGGTAGTTTTTCCAACAGAAGTATTGTAATATTTTACATAGATCTTGTTATACTTGTCGCATTTTTAAAATGTACAGTCTGTCGCGCTTTCCACAG
Source organism: Pteropus vampyrus (assembly GCF_000151845.1). Taxonomy (NCBI): domain Eukaryota; kingdom Metazoa; phylum Chordata; class Mammalia; order Chiroptera; family Pteropodidae; genus Pteropus; species Pteropus vampyrus. The sequence goes on along the minus strand of NW_011889094.1, from coordinate 845,808 downwards.
TGTCAGTACTTTTATAACTAATTTTCTATTTATACTTCGATGTTGTCTTTCTTCTAGAAGCCTCCCCCAGATCATCCAAGTGCCGAGCCTGAATCCACCACGGACGTGCGTGTGCAACTGCGTGTGCAACTGAGCATGTAACTGCGTGTAACGGTGTAACTGCGTGTAACTGGGTGTGTAACTGTGTGTAACTGAGCGTGTAACTGGGCATGTAGCTGTGTGACTGCGCGTGCAACTGCATGTAACGGCGTGTAACTGAGCGTGTAACTGTGTGTAACTGGGTGTGTAACTGCGTGTAACTGAGCGTGTAACGGCATGTAACTATGTGTAACTGCACGTGTAACTGGGCGTGTAACTGTGTGTAACTGCACGTGTAACTGGGCGTGTAACTGGGCGTGTAACTGCGTGTAACTGAGCGTGTAACTGGGCGTGTAACTGCGTGTAACTGAGCGTGTAACTGGGCGTGTAACTGGGCGTGTAACTGTGTGTAACTGCACGTGTAACTGGGCGTGTAACTGGGCGTGTAACTGTGTGTAACTGCACGTGTAACTGAGCGTGTAACTGGGCGTGTAACTGTGTGTAACTGAGCGTGTAACTGGGCGTGTGGCAGTGCTCATCGGACGTTAAGACAGACGCCGTGGCCGCGCTGACCGGCTGTACGTGCTTCGTGCGCGTTTCCGCATGTGGACGACCGTCTTTCACGACTTTGAAACCCTTCATGTGGTCGAGCAGAGACAGGCGAAAATCACCAACACATGAACAGGAGCTTGTGACGTCGGCGTCCCCTCTTTTAAAACGAGGCAGCACCTGCTCTTACGGGCCCTGAGTCTCCGACGGCTGACAGATGCAAGGATTCTCAGGGCCACGTTCCACCGAGGACGAAGCCCCCGGGGAGACGGGACAGGCCCAAACGCCCATGGTCTGGCCGCTGCAGGGGCCCTGGGCCAGCACCACACCCTGTCCTCAGCCCAGAGCGTCAGGCCATGGCCTGGTAAGGGTGGGCCGGTGGCTCTGGGTTCTTCACCGGCAGCCACCAGGGGAAGCCAGTTACTCTTTTTGAATCTCTGTGTGTGTTTCAATTTTTTTTAAATAAGGGTGAAAATCTGGCCTTTGAGATGCGTGTGAAGGAGGAGAGAATGGGGGTGACAGCGCAGGCGGCAGCTCCACCGCCCCGTCCGCGGCCAGGGTCCCTCTTCCTGCCCCGTCGCCAACATGCCCACTGACCCTGTGGTGACAGAGGCTCAGGCTCGCCAGCGTGACGACATCTAGAAACCGGGCCTTGAAGCCGCCCGTGGGCACCACCCAGACGTAGCCCCCGCCAAGGCCGGCCTCGGGGACCGGGGACGGGCACCCACTGCAGTGCTAGGACCCGGCCTAGCCTGGGGCGTGAAGCCTGGACCCGCGGCCCCTGGGTGGGCCTC
>NW_011889094.1:828401-843390 GCF_000151845.1 Pteropus vampyrus | reverse complement strand
ATTTCTGTCCAAATCCAGCTTTTACGTAATCAAAACGCGCTCGGTTCCCGTCGGCGAGGACCGGCTGGTCGCAGTGAGCCAGCCCCGAGAGGGGACGAGCAGCAGCTGGGGGCTGCGATCGCAGTGGGGTCTGCCTGGCCGTGGCGGGGTACCAGCCTGTGGCTCTTGGGAACTTTTTCTGAAGAAAATCACACACGAATGTTCACACCATGCTCCCCTGAGCGCCCGACGGGCGCGTGATCCCGCGGACACTGACTGCGGACCTCTGACCTCCCGAATGTGAGGACAAGCCTGTGTTGTTTAAGCCATGACTGTGTGGTCACAGCAGCCGTGGGAAACTCACACACACGTCACGAAACTTCGTTCCGACCGTCCGCTTCCAGGGCTCAGCATCAGCGCTCCGGCCAAGTGGCCTTTCCCCGGGGACCTCTGCCAGCCTCTGCGAGGGTCCCCACCCTGGACTAGGTCCCAGCACCCATCTCCCCTCTTACCTCAATTCCCAGCCCGGGCGGGAATGGGGGAGGCCCTCACCACAGAGTGGGGGGCAGATCCACGCCCCGGGCTGCAGGGAGGCGGTGGGGGGCGGGGGCAGCAGGGGCGCCCACCTGCAGGACACACAGGGCCAGCGCTTACTCTCCGGGGCGAGATGCTGAGGACCAGGGATTCACATGTACAACTGTCAGGATAACAGCCTTGAACCGATTATAAACACTGCAGGGTTTTTTAAAAGAAAAACTAAACTCAACCCGTTTTGGCTGTGAAAATGAATGCCAACCACAGTCAGCCATGTGACCTGTGAATCATTTTTTAATTTAAACTGACTTCACAGGGCTTTTTCCATTGTATATGTTTTGTTTCAAATTTTATATGACTAGAAACGTAAACTCTAGAAATATGTGTTCTGTGCTCGTCCTTAAAAATTCACGGTTCTCTGTTTCATTTCCACAGAAAGGACAAACGCTGTGAATGCGGCTCCCCGAAGGATTCTCCGTATCATGAATTTCTAGTTTGCAACAGTTCCGTAAATCTCAGCGCCCCAGAAGCTGATTCTTTATATTAAAAAGTGCACCGGACACTCTGGGAACACTGCCGCCAGCATCCTGTGACCTCGACTCCATACACACAGATTTGGGGGTCCCGAGGGTTGTGCTGGCCCCTCGCTGGAGTGGGGCCTGGGCTGGCTGGTCCACACGCAGTGTTAATCAGCTGCTCTGAGTCCCTTCCTGCCACTAAAATCATCTCAGATTAAAGATTTAACTCATAAACACCCCCCGTGTACCCCATTTGTGCAGTGGTGCTAAATCGTGTTTGGGTTTACGAAGAAGCACAGTCACTTTGCGGTCCTGTGCACAGGGTGGACAGACCCCAAGACTAGCTATGATCCCTGGGGTGACCCCTGCTGCCTGACTGACACAAGGTGCACTATCCAGCGTAAAGAACTAATTGGGGGGTGGGTCCCCCTAAACAAACAGAGGATGAGAATGTGCGTAGTGCTCATTGGTCTCTCCTTGGAAACCTTTGTGTTTTTCATTGTAAATTGATTTACAACAGTGAAGCTGTCACCCAGTTAGCAGTTTCTCCCCGCCCGTGCCCGAGGACATGGGGACAGTGAGGGAGGCCCGGAGGGGCCTCAGCCAGGCTGCCCAGTGACCGGACGGGGGCAGGGGAGCTGCCATCAGGCCACGCCATCCCCCGGTTGGGGCTCGAGGGTAAACTGGAAAAAGGGGGGGCCGCCGCTGCTGGCTCCGGACCCGTCTGGGCCAGCACTGTCCCGAGGAGAAACCGGACCGTGGTGCTACCGGGAATCTCACGGTAGCCACGTTTTTAAAGGTAAAAAGAAGCGAGAGCATTCATTTTAATAAAATATATTTGTTTAACTCATCACATATCAAATGTTGTTATTTCAACATATAATACTAAACAGACTAAAGAATAGTTTTAATTAGTTCCTTCTCTCCTCAAAACCCGGTGTGCCTTTCACAGCCTCGGCCATCACGGTCCAGAGCTGAGGCTAAGGGGCCCGACCTTCTCAGACGGGCGACGGCGTAGCCCCGGGGGTCCCTCCCAGGGTGAGCACCTGCCGTGCCCGGGGCGCCTGGCCCAGTCCCCGGACCTGGCCTCCGCGTGTCGTGCACCCCAACATCCAGGAGGCAGGGCGTCGCAGCGGCTGCGGCTCGGGCTGCAGTCGGTTGACTGAGCTCGGCGTCACTCTCTCCTCACTGCCCGCGTGGCCTCGGCCAGGTCCCCTGGGTGTTCCTGCCTCCTGTCCCCATGTGCAAACGGGAGCAGAGACATCCTGGGATTCTCCGAAGGCGAGTGAGCGGAGAAGCGTGGACGTGCGGCTCGGCACGGGAATCAGAAACCGGAGCTGTCATTTCGCCCTGGGGTCTGTGGCAAAACTTCTGCAAAAGGCGGCGGGGCTGCTCCGGCTGCAGGGCGGGGACACAGGGACGGACTTCCCTGGCACGCCCCCCACGCTGCCAGGTGAGTCCCGCAGGTGGCTTTACCCAACCTTCCCTCGATGCACCCGGGTTTAATACCAACTATACGAAGCTCATTCTTCCCATGTGTTATTTCACTTTCTACAGAGCGAGCCCGAGCCTAATCCTTTATGAGCCGGTCTGTTCTTGCTTATCTTGTTTTTAATCCCTCTGATTTGATACATTTCTCTTCTGATTTTGTTACGTTGTTGTCTTTTATCTTCTGATGCTTCATAATTGTACAGTGATTCCTGGGAGCTACAAACGACTACACTTAAAATCCCCCATCTACGCTGAAGGCTCCTCAAGGCGTCAGGGAGCTTTGCCCACGGCGTCCCCCTTTTGGTCACGTGTCCTTCGGTGCTTCTTCCCTTCCTCCTCCCCACCCCCGACAACTCTAAGCCACGAGGATTATTCTAGAATTAGATCTGCACAACTGCCTTCCAGAACCCAGACTGACTCCCGGACAAGTCCCGCGGGCCCGCCTGCTGTCGGTTTTCGGTCGGGGCTCTTTTAATATGATCCAAAGGGACCAAGTCACTCAGGAGAGAGGCCGGAATGCCGCGACATGCTGGTGGGGACGGGACCTCCTGACCCCCACACGACTGATGGTAAACCGGGCTGTGTCGAGGGAAGGTTGGGTGAAGCCACCTGCAGGGGCTCACCTGGCAGCGCGGCGGGGGTTCCGGGGGAAGTCTGTCCCTGTGCCCCACCCGGCAGCACCCACTCCAAACTCTGCCTCTTCGGGCCAGCCCTCCATCAGCACACTGTAAGGTGTTACTTTGTTTCTCATTTAGTTTCTTTGTACCTAATTAAAATCATCCTTGGCACCTGTCAAAGAAAATAATACATGTTCACTATTTAAAGACTATCCAGTCAATCTAATGAATTTTAATAATGCCCACAAACCCAGGGCCTTCCCACATCTGTGGGCACTGCCATCTCTCTGGTCTGGTGCAGTGGCAGAGGCAGGCCACCGGAGGGCACTAGGGACCTGTCCTTCGGCGCGTGGGGGTCAGCAGCAGTGGCTTCAGGGTGACTGTGTTCGCCTCTGTAGCTGTGTGGCCCCCTGGTTACCTACAAGACACACACACACTGAAAAGAAGCCGGTAAAATACTGCAATAATCTCCTGTACGTACTTTAAAATATTTAGAGTCCCAAAGGGATTTGATGAGGCTCACAGTCCCTAAGATGTGTGTGTGTGCACGTAGGTGTGCATATGTAGGTTGTTTGTGTACATGTGTGGCCCACATAAAAAAGCCTGACTAGGAGGGAAGCAGTGTGGCCTTTATGTGGGGCCTGACTTGTGCCCAGTCGCTCCCTCCAAAGGCCATGACCCTTCTGCAGAGTCAAACATGCATTGTGCCGTTAGACCCCCAAATGCCACGTGTTCTGGTCTGCCACCAGTGAGCTCTGTGACGTGGGCAGGTGACATTACCTGTAAGGTCAGAATTCCCTTCCCTGAGAAACAAGGATGGAGTTTGGGTTGGAGGCCCTCGCCATGCTCCGAAAAGCCGTTCTTCCCCCGCCCCCTCCCTGCCTGTCTCTCCTTTACCCTTTATGTTTGGTCTTCCACACCAAGCTTAACTCCTAGAGGTAAATATGTCATTCATTCCTTCGTTCCTTCCAAACATATTCAGCAACTGCTTGGCTAGGCAATAATCAAGTAAGCAAGCACATGCATAATATCACTAGGACTCGAACGCTGTGTGCAATAATAACCATAATAGGGAGAATCACTAGGGAGAGCGTTTACAGATGGTCTGACTGTGCAAGTAATTTTTGAACTGATAATTGGAGAAGAAATTAATCACAAAAGAACTGAAAAATTACGACATGAACACTCCAGAACATTCCGAAACAGAATGGAACGTTAAGTAATCCTGAGCCCAACTTCCTAGGATGGGAAAGAGCTTTTCAGCATCTTGAAGTAACTGGGATAAGTCTGTGTGTAGACGTTTGACAAACAAATGTGAGTGCAAATCAGAGAGGGGCGGGCGCCGGAGAATGGGCGGGGCGGTGCCGAAGGGGCGGGGCAAATGCAGGGGTGAGGCGACGCAGATGGACGAGGCAACACGGGGAGGGGGGAAGACAATGCAGAGGGGGTAAGGCGACGCAGAGGGGCGGGGTGACGCAAGGGGCGGGGCGATGTAGGGGTGGGGCGATGCAGATAGACCGAGGCGACAGAGGCTGGGGGAGGGCGACGCAGAGGGGCGGGGCGACGCAGAGGGGGCAATGATGTAATGAATCTCACAAATACAATGCTGCAGAAGCCAGGCCAGAGGAATGCTCAGCGTGTGATTCCATTTTGACAGATTATGAAAACAGGCAAAATCTACTCTGTGCTGTTAGAAGAAAAGAAAAGTTGCTTTGGATTGCTTCCTTTTGCAGTATTTACTACACTAGGAAACCCTCGAAATAACACAAAACATAGTATAGTGTGAATACCTTTATCCTATATAAGTCCCCCACCCACATTTCCTTCAGACTGTAAATACCTACAATTAGTTTTCTTTTAGAAGACACTTTTAATACCAACCAAAGCAAAACACTTCTGTGCCCTTATTCATAAGCGTGTCAACCGGTAGAGGTGACCTCTCGCTGCTCGTCCCCTACGCTTCGATGACGGGTCACTTCTGTCGAGGTGGTGGAACACGGAAAGTACATTGAAGACGGTGCAGATTGGCCGCGTTTCAGAATTGACTTCCACCTGCGTCATCCACGATGTCACTCTTCCCCTTGTGTGGAGGACAGGACAGAGGTGGCTCCAGGGCCGTGTGATGGCGATTCCCGTGGCGCCTCCCTGCCCAGCGTGGAGAAGAGCGACCTCCCAGGTCACACGGGCCTCCAGCCTTGAGGAGAAGCCTTCTGACCACACCTTCCTCGGGCGTTTCCTGCTTCAGCAGTTTTAAGGTTTGTCTTTTGACATGCAGATGTGCATCGATTTTCCGTGAGAAGAACGGGACTTTCCTGGAACAAGACTTAACAGAAAAATACATAAAAGTTTATGCAAGAGAAAGGAATAAAATGTAAGAGACACACACACAGAGTTGCTGCGTTGCTTAAGGGGGAATTTGGGGTGGTTTTAATTTGGAATAGGAAGGGCCGGATGATTTGGGGTCTGCTCGCTTGAGCCGTGGCCGCCTAGCAACGTGAGCTCTGTAGCTCCAGGCCAAATGCCTGGGTCGGAGGATGTGTCCTCTTACCCCAGAGCACTGTGGAAAGTATCAAGCGTTGCTGTGTCAAGTTTAGGCTGCCAGCGGGTCAGAGTGGCTGGGTTTTCTTGGAGGAAACTAGCTCTGACAGAGGAATGAATATATGTGACAAAGATGCATTCTTGGAAGAATTAAGGTCCGGCTTACGTAACCTCAATGGTCTCTGTGGGCTCTGTGTCTGGATGTTCAGAGGAGGAGACACTCCTTCCCATGTATTAACCATCTGTCACCACGCAAAGGTATTACAGTGTCACTGAGTTTATTTTCTGTGCTGTACATTACATCCCCATGACTGATGAATAATTAATTTTTATTGTAAGTATGTCCCACGCAGTGTTTGGGACATGCTTATACCAATAAAAATGTACCATTTGTCTTCGATTACGATGTAACTGGGTGTCTGGCAAACCTATCTGTCCCATGCCGCCTGGGGGTCCGCCGGTCCGTTCGCCGGAGGCTGGGGGTGTAGGCATAACACCTACATTCCGATCCCCAGAGAAAGTCAGTTTCTCAAGCCGAGACCCACATAGAGTGTCGGAGACAGTCATGTGTTCTGTAAGAATCTTTAAGTTTACTCTAAAAATTATCTAATAAAATTAGTCTAAGGAATTCGAAGACGCTGGTGTGACCGCGTCAGGCCACGGCGCGTTGTTCTGTTTGCGTGTCGTCAAGGCATCAGCCATGCTCCTCGGTGGTAACCCAGCAGGTGAGACCCAGACAGGGGCGCTCTGCGGAGCACACGCGGGATCTGTGAGCTTGGCCGCCTGCTGCTCACCGCCGTGCGCGTGCTGCACGCAGGGTGCACCGGCAGTGTGACATGGGGCGTGTTCAGTGCCACACTTGCTGTCTCACCTGCTGGTTTTCACATCAGATTAATATTGTCACTTCGAATTGTGCCGGTGTTGTCGTTTGTGTCCAGCTTTCTAGTTGTATAAAAAAGAAAAGAATGAGGATTTTACACCTAATCCTTCATCGGCGTATTTTAAGGAACATCATGAGAGAATAATCCATCACAGGCTCGTGGGGTATATGAGATTTATCATTTCTTTTTAGAGGCCACTGCACTTTATTTATGAGGATTGCATCTGAGATGACAGGTGACCTTGTCCTGCTGAGTTGGCTGGTTTGTCTAGTTGCTGGCATTATGCTCTCTTGCCAGAGTGCCAAGTTTGAGCAAACATTGTAGGCAGTGGAGGCTGCTGCTACCCTCTGTGTGTGCTATGTGGCTTCTGTTCCACCCTGAGTGACGGTGTCGCGGCCAGTGGGGACAGGGGCAGAGGACAGGACAGTTCAGCAGCCCAGCCTCATCTCCAGCTTCCTTCCCCACATCCCTGTGCCACTGCGAGAGCAGAACCCGAAATCACTGAGACTTGGCAGGTGGGCAACCTCCGGGCACAGGTGGGGACCCCCATGGATGCTGGTGACAGGCAGGTCACCGTGTCTGTGACTGCATCTGCCTGTGGTGGAAGAGGCACCAACCTGCAACCCGCCTTTCTAAAAGTTGTCCTGGGGCGGGGGGGCGGGGGGGTGTGCTTCCTGCCACAAGAGCAAGACCATCTGTAGTGTTATATATTTTTTCTAGTCTAAGTTTAATCCAAGACAAATGGAACTTCAAAATGCTGACATTAAAAAAAGCATTATAAAGCATTTTTCCCCGCTTTTCAAATCTGGCTGGAAGATTTTAGCTCTCCTGCTTAAATGTTTTAAAAAAGCAAGTTCAGATCAGTTCATCCATTTCTTCAAAACAGGATTATAAAGAAAACCAAAAAGTGAAACCGCAGGAATATCTTAAAGTACATTGCAGATGTGACAGGCACCCACAAGTCAGGAAAATTGGATTCGAGGCTGAAACCCCATCCTGAGCCTCACGCCTCTCTCGTACCCCATCTCCTTCCCTTGGAGTTTAAATTACATCTATTTCGGTACATTCTACACGGTAATTTCAATGCTGCACTGGCTGGTTTTCAGCAGAGCCATGGAGGTTTGGGGCCGAGCAGTTGCCACGGCTGCGAAGGAGTTTGCTGGCCTCTCTGGACCGCGTGACTGTCTGCTCAGCTTTCAAAGTATGTAAACTCACGAGTGAGGAAATTTTCCTAAACTGACTTTTTAAAATTCAGAAAAGGTTAAGTTAAATTTTAGAGACTTTATAAAAATGGTCTTTTTTAAACCAAAAGGTATTTTTTATTTACTCAACAAGACCAAAAGCCGGCGACCCAGGTCCCTTCCGCGGCCCGACGTGAGCGTCGCGGGCGGATAACTCCAGCTTCTGCGGCCGTGGCCAGGGGCACGAGGCGACTGCCGGACACTCCGCGCCGAGTCCCAGGCCACCTGGCCCGGGTGGGAGAGGAGGGCCAGAGGGGAGGAGGCTCCTTTCAAACAGGGTTAGGTCCACAAGGTGACACTGTCTCGGGGCCACAGCGTCTGCTCTGCACCGGAAGTCGCTGGGCAGGCGGCACAGTCGGTCCCAGCGCCCTGCTCCCGGGCCCTCCGTCTCGGGGACGTGAGGTGTCTGCCTCATCCCTGAATTTAGCTGCGATGCCCACAATAGCTCACTTTCCTTCCTTGATTTTTTTTTAATGTCGTGACATACACAAAATAAGACACAAAGCAAAAACGCGCTCTTAAAGTTTTGATGGCAGACGCGACTACCCCCAGGTGAATGCCTGGGGTGACCAGGGCACCAAAAGACCCCCTGTCTCCTCCCGATGACCCTTTCCTGGCTCAGGAAGTTCCCTTCTTTTCGGTCCAATCCCTTCTTTGCTTTTCTGAAAATGTTTAAGACATCGGCACGTGTCCCTCAAAGTGACAGGGCAGTGTGCTTCTTGAGCTTTGTCGGGACGGGATAATGCGGTTCACGGCCCCGCTGCGGCTCGGGACCGCAGTCATTCGGCCGCGTCGCTGCTCAACACCCTCCTCCCTGCACGACCCTCCCGCCGAGAACACACGGGCGGCCGCCGTTTCAGGGCGATACCAGCCGCCTGTGCACGCGCGCGGGCACGCGCTTCCCGGGGCAGGACCGACGGGCACACGCGTGGCCAGCTTCCACCTCAGCGACCATCTCGAGCGATTTCCAAGGTAGTCACACCCGTGCACGTGCCTCGCAGCAAGAGAGGCTGGCCCGCCCCACCTGCTGTCCCGCGAACACCTGGCGGCCAGGGGCTGGACTTCAGCCGTCCTGGTGGGGGGCGCTCGCCTCTCCCCAGGGACTTGCTTGCTGACATGGAGACGTGGCATCTTTTCACAGAACATCCACTGGCCGTTCGGGTGGCCGTATTTGTAAGGTCAAGTCTCATGCACAGTTTTCTCTGTGCCCATTGCTTCGATGCGTAGAAGCCCCTTCTGCACTTCGGTGACAGTCTCGTTCCTCGCGTGAGTGCCAGATGCCCCCTTGTGGGTGACCTCCTCGCTCTCGTAGTGGCGCGTGGTTCTTCGTGGGTGCAAGTGCAAACGCACGTTGTCTTCGTTTTCAGCCAGTGCTCATTTCTTGATAGAGTCGCGTAACTTACTGATTTTCAGTCTTTATTTTTCTTTCTTCTAAGATCTGCGCCCCGGGCTTTAAACGACCGTTAAGCACGTCTTCAGCGACTTCGTAAGTTTTCGCATGCGGTGTTTCCCCTGCCGTCCGCTTTGTGCTCCTTTTCAGTTTACACCGTGGATTGTTTATCCTTTGGGGACATTAGAGTATATCGCGCATATGAACCATATTCGGAAGCATACTGTCTAATTCCCAAGCAAGTGAATCTATCCTGGTCATCTTTTTTGTTATGGATTTCTGGTTTATTGCATGGAGAAACGTTCTGTATGATTAAGTACCTCGAACTTTTGAAGTATCTTATCATCATCATCACTTCAGGCTGTGTGATTTCTGACTCTTCTCTTGCTTTGACTTCAGGTGCCAAGCAGGTTGAGGAAGGCTCTGGGGTCTGAGTAACTGGAAGCCGAGGTCTTTGCTGCCCACAAAGCAGCGGGGCGAGGCCGCTGGCCCCGAGCGGCGGCAGCCGAGGCTATCCCGGAGTCCCGAGAGGCCCAGCGAAGGACAGAGCAAAGCGACGTTCCGGCGTCACTACGCCACCTGCCTTCCCGCCCTCGGGGAGCAGTGACTGAGCTTCTGTGGCTGGGGAAGCGGGGAGGGGCCTCTTTGGGAGAACTGGGAAGCTGTGGCTTTAAGCCATCCTAGCTTCGAGTCACTCATTAGTACACGCCTGCAGTGTGCCAGGTCGTCCAGCACAGCATCACTCCAAGCCCACAAGGAGATGGGGGATTTGGGGGAACACCTCCCCTCAGCCTGTGGGTACTTCTCTCCTCTCCTGGCTGGTCAGCTGGCCCTGAGCTCAGGACTCCGAAGACACCCGAGTTGAACACTGGAGGCACTCGGGGGAACCCCACACACATATGTGCAAGCACACGCACACGCACACACATGCGCACACGCGCATGCGTAAACACACGCGCAATCCACACATGCATGCACACACACACGTACACGTACGCACACGTGTAAACACATGCACAAACACACATACAAGCATGTGCAGATGCGCACAAAGCATGTGCAGGCACGCACATGCAGGCACACATGCACGCATGTGTGTGTATTCACGTGCACACATGCATGCACGCACATGCACACACCTGCACACACATACACATGTGCACACATGCATGCATACACATGCAGGCACACATGCACACGTGCACATGTATTCACATGCACGATACATGCATGCACACACATACACACACTCGCACACAGCCCTGGACCTGAGGGCCTCACTTGCTTGCACTGCCGACAGGACCCACACAGACATCTACCCGCCCTTGACCGTGACGGTCACTATGGCTCACTGTCTTATCTAAGATGAAATGATACCCCAACATTGCTGAAACTCGAGTATCTGCACATTCACAGGGACCCCAGGAAATTCTGATGCTGTTCTGAGGAGTTCCGATTTAAGGTCTTTCCGGATTCTGGATTCTAGGTTCATGGAACACCTGTTTAGAACATACGAAATGTCTAAGTCAGGCCTCGTTAATTCCTTTTGGTACGTGGAGAAACCGAAGTTGAGTATTATATTGAAAATAGGAAAAACTCGGTCCTGCCGTCCAGGGAGTCTCCTCGACTTTCACGCAGAACACTTCACTTCTGGTCACCAAACATGAGGGGGTTGTCCCCAGCGATAGCCGGCACTATCGACCGTCGACTCTGTTTCCAGCCTGTCCCCTCTCTAGAGAAGTGTGTGTGGGGGGCTGGGAAGTCCGAGCTTCCGATCACGGCGTGGTCTTTCTGGTGACAGCCCCCGTCCGGGAGCCGCCCGGCGTGTCCTCATTAGAGCAAGGGATGCTCCTGGCACTGCGATCGCTTAGGAAATTACAGGGATTTTAGGGGCCCTGTTCCAGGAACCAGGGGCAGAGACCAGTATGTACCTTTTCCATTATGTCACCAGCATTAAACTGAGTTGCCCGATACGATTCAGCGAGTTCACGAGCCAGTCTTCTGTTTACTGTGCAAGAACCCTTTCTCGAAGCAGAGCCGGCAGCTGGGAGCCTTTACGGCCACCAGATGGAATCGGCTTTCCGACTTGCGTGTAAAAAGAAAAACAAACGAACCCAAACGTCTGGGTTTTAGGACGGATCGTTTCATAATCCATTCAGTTACGAAGTTCTGATGTAACCGTGAGTAACTTTGAACAAACCTTGTAATCCTGTCACTCGACAATACCTGGTTTGTCGGGGGGAAGGACAAGTCCATAACTGGTGTCCAAGCTGCTGAAAATTCAGGACGGGACTTGTGCTCAGCCCGGCGCAGGGCAGAGCTGGCCCCGCCGCCCGCGTGGCACCGCCTAGAGCTCGTCTTTCCTCAAAACCGGCGATGCCCCGGTCAGCACCGTCGATGGGGTCAATGAGAAACGTGGAGAGACTGCCACAAATGAGGCCCAGATGTCCTGGAGCCAGACGCCGGCCACGAGGTGCTCGGTGAGCTCTGCCAGCGGAGGGGCGGCATGCAGGACTCCCCACCGCGGACGGGAGGTGACTTTCACTTGAAGTAAATGTCAAAATGACCCGAACAAACTGCGTTTTCTGTTCTTTTATCTGCAGCTCGTCAAGAGTTTGGCCGCATGACCTGGCATCGCGTCTGCCTTTGACAAAGTTCACGGTAAAACCCGTAAATCGTGGGAAGGTAATGTAACTTCTTTTTCTGCTCGTAATTTTCCTTTCGCTCTAAATTCTCACGCAATTGGCACTTGCAGCGAAAGAGGTGGAGACCGGCCATCGACAGGAGTGACGACCTGCTCGGCTCGCGTGTGGCTCGCAGGCCAAGGTGGCGGGCGCCGGCCTGGTGACGCGTCCTCGTCTGGAGGGAGGGACGCCTGCGCGTGAGTGACCGCGGAGCCGGGCCTGAGCGTGACGCGAAGCTGTGCTGACGACGGCTTCGCACGCGTCCTCGTCTGGAGGGAGGGACGCCTGCGCGTGAGTGACCGCGGGGCCGGGCCTGAGCGTGACGCGAAGCTGTGCTGACGACGGCTTCGCACGGCCCATCCTCATGTTCCCTCCGCCCTTCGCCCGGCATGTTCCCCGTGGCCCTGGCAAGTCCCCGTCACCGATGCCTAAGGGCAGGTTCGCTCCACTGATTCACCGTCACCAGAATGTCCATGGTCGAGCTGTTTCAGGAGCATCCCGAGAGCTCTCGTGACGCAGTGGCTCCTACAGGGCATAGCCCGTCACAGGTCTTACGAGGCCGGCCCTGGGGCCGGTCGTAGAGCAGCAGACGTTTCTGGGCGCCTGGCAGCCGCTGGGGATGGCTGGGCAGGCCTCTGGGGAGGGAAGGACACAGCCCTGCGCTCCCGGGCTCAAGGACAGCCCCGCCGAGGCCTCTGGAAAAGGCGCCTCGGCGCCACCGCGAGACGTGCCGGCTGTTCCTCCCGGGGCCGGGGTCGGCGGCCTGTGGGGCCTGCCCCGACGCGGAGTGACCCCGTTAGAATGAGCAAGAGACGGGGTCCTGCTGCCCTCGGTCGTTTGGCCGTTTCAATGTTTTCCATTAGAAGCACAGTTGTAATAATCCACTCAGTCTGAGTTTTCCAAGAAACAGCTTGTCGAAGCGTCTGCGAGGCGGCCCGGCCCGAGCACAGCGGGCGTGGCCAGAGCCACACGGTGTCCCTGACCACGCTGCCCCCGGCGCCCGCATGTTTGGACGGCGCGGCCGCGGCTCGCGCTCCCGCTCGTCGGTAACCGTGGAAGCTCCTTCCCGGCGTCGGCGGTTTCGATCGCGTCAGCCTGGGCTCTCTCACTAGAAATTACAGAAAGGCCCTGGCCACTGCCCACCCCACGGCCGGGGTCTGCACGCTCGATGGGGTGGCAGCTCCCCGCCGCGGCACAGTTTGCTCCTGACCATGGGGCTCGGTGTTGGTTCGGTTTTCTGTTTCTCTCCGAGTTCTCGTGGCGGATTTCTCACACCTCCGTGACGACGGACATGGCAGTGTGAGCCCCGTTCGGTGGCAAGATTCACGTGACGTTTGGGTGGGGCCCCGAGCATGACCGCCGTGATGCCGCCTATGGAAAGCCATGAATTAGTCACCGTGCCCGACACTGCAGTCACGATTCCCACCGACAGTCTAGGCACCGTCCACGTCACCCACGGCCCCTTCAGGGGCCAGCGAAGGGGGGAGAGGGAGGGGCTTCCTGCGGCCACTCAGCATCCACCAGGCGTCGGGTCTGTGTACATCCCGGGCTTCCGCTTACACTTTTGTTTGAGATAAGGGATCTATATCACACACACACACACACACGCACACACACACACATGCACGTACACATGAACACATACATGCATGCATGCACACACACGCATGCCATGTACATAACTATAAAATCATGGCGTCGAAATTGGCCATGATGCTTTGTGAATGGACGCCGGGCCATGCTACAGTGAAAACACAGAGTTTACCAGAGTTTGAGGACTTTGGGGAAAATGCCCGTCTCCTGTGAGTTTAGAGTCACCTGCACAGAGCACGACACAGCCGCTCGAGGTCATGGCTTCTGCCCATGTTTCCGGCACGGCTGTTTCTATGCTCCAGGCCGCCCTGCAAAGCTGGAGCTGGGCCGCCAGGGAGGTGCCGGGGCGGAGGGCGGCTTGGAGGCCGAGCCGGTGGGAGCCGGCGGGATCCGGCCTCTGTCTCCCGCTTCGGCGTCGGTTTTGCCTCGGCCGGGCCCCCCGGGCCCCACACACCCGCTCACGGCAGAGGGCGGAGAGCGTGCGGGCCCCTTACCAGGCTCGAGACCACTTCGATCTTTATCATAAGCCCTGTCTTGGGGTCAGAAACGGCTTTTTAAAATCCGTCTCCTCTGTTCAGTGTGGAATGTGATCTAGTTTAAATCTTCACTTTACATGGTGTTCACTTCTCCGGGGGCTGAGCGGGGACCCTCCACGTCCTTCTACCACGAGCGCAGCCCCAGGGGACGGGGGCTGGGCGCAGCCCGCCGGCCTGTGACCAGTGACAGGCTGGAGGACACGTCCCCAGGGATGCCCTCTGCTGGCCTCTGAGGTGACAGTGCTCGCCTCTGTCACCAGGTGCCCTGCTGGCTGGTGTTTGGTGTGCAGGTGGCGGCGCCGGAGAGGATGCTGTGTCTGTTGCTGGCTGCCCACCCTCTGCTGCTGCCGGCCATGCGTCCCTCCAGCTCTCTGCCCGTGCCGCCAGCTGGCACCTAGGCCCAGCAAGGAGCTCGCGGACCGTGCCGCGTGGCCAGCGTGTGTCGCTGAGGAGTCAGGTCCGTGGCCGATGACGGGGCGGTCGTTTCTCGACTGCGAGCCGCTGCCGCATGGTGCCCGAGAGGCTCAGAGCCCTGACCCAGGCGTCCTCCTGGCCGAGCAGGACCCACCGCCCTCTCGCCCTGGCGGGCCCGGCTCTCAGGTGCCCGCAGCTCAGACACCGTCCACTTCTCCCCGCGCTTAGACTTCTTCCCAGTGTCCTCTAAGGAAACGGCCCCGGCCGTGATGCCACACGCTCTTCCTCTTGCCCAGCATCCGTCACAATGACAGTCACGGTGTCTCTGTGCCGGGCACAGTATTCCATGCTTCGATTATTTTTTAACTTACAACAAATTTTGAGATGTCACTGCTGTTAACTTTATTATCTCAACTGTACAGTCCAGGAAACGGAGATACAGGAAGTTAAAGCGACCTGCCTACGACCCCGGACCCGGCGAGTGACAAGGCTCGAACCCAGGGTCCGGCTTATTCGCCATGACCCCGTACCACCCTCGTTCACAGCTCCCGAGAACGGCGCGACGGGAACAGT